>NC_081758.1:26348694-26704527 GCF_963082965.1 Carassius carassius | reverse complement strand
GGACCAAAAAGTGGCCCTGGACTTTCTGGCCCACAGCAGCCCACCACATCCTAACGCATCCGTGCCTGTTTTGATGTCATTTATTAATTTAATATTTAAGTAAACAGTTTGGGAATTTTAACCAATAGGGCAACTGATCCACCGTTGAAACAAAAAAACTGCCTGCAGCAGCTGTTCATTTAGCGACTCCTAGTGAGCGATACATGCTCACCACGACACAAACAATCTCCTAGAACTCACACTTTGCATTAAGTTAACAGATCCATACGAATCATGCATGAAATAGAAGTTTATAAAGTCAAACGATAGCTTTATGTGCTTTACAGATGAACTTGAAGTCTTTATTCATTCTAAATGTTCAATAATAGATCATCTTTGGTTCGGTAATACAAGTTCATGATCCGATTCGTGAACAGATGATTCTTTTGAGTCAATCTTTTAAAAGAATCATTTATTTTGTTGAACGAAACCTTGATCTTGATTGTTTGCACTTGTTTCTAAATCTTGCCGATTCAAGCATTTTAAACAATTCACATGCATTCGGAGCTTGCGCACACTCATTCAAAACACGCGCCGAGAGCAGCATTTCAGACAGTGCGCTTACACAGAATTAATTCATCTTTCGCGTATCGTAACTTCTGAATGAACACATACACACACAATTATCTCAAAATAATTGTCTCTGTCATTTAAAAAAAATATATGTATATTTTTGTGTACCGGGTGGGCGGGCCCACACTGGCCAGCGGCCCACCTGGAAAAGTCTCGGTGCTCCAGATGGCCAGTCCACCCCAGGGCTCAGGAATACTTCCAGAAAACATTGTCAGTGAACATGATCCACCGTGCCATTCACCGTTGCTGGCTAAAAATCTATAGGTCAAAAAGACACCATATCTAAACATGATCAAGAAGTGCAGGCATTTTCTCGGGGCCAAGGCTCATTTAAAATGGACTGTAGCAAAGTGGAAAACTTTTCTGTGGTCAGACAAATCAAAATTTTAAGTTCTTTTTGGAAAACAGGGATGCCATGTCATCCGGACTAAAGAGGACAAGGACAACCCAAATGGAGATCAGAGCTCAGTTTAGAAGCCTGCATCTCTGATGGTATGGGGTTGCACGAGTGTGTGTGGCATGGGCAGCTTACACATCTGAAAAAGGCACCATCAATGCTGAAAGGTATATCCAAGTTTTAGAACAACATATGCTCCCATCCAGAAGTCGTCTCTTTCAGGGAAGACCTTGCATTTTCCAACATGACAATGCCAGACCACATACTGCATCAATTACAACATCATGTCTGCGTAGAAGAAGGATCCGGGTACTGAAATGTGCAGCCTGCAGTCCAGATCTTTCACCCATAGAAAACATTTGGTGCATCATAAAGAGGAAGATGTGACAAAGAAGACCTAAGACAGCTGAGCAACTAGAAGCCTGTATTAGATAAGAATGGGACAACATTCCTATTCCTAAACTTGAGCAACTTGTCTCCTCAGTCCCCAGACGTTTGCAGACTGTTAAAAAAGAAGAGGAGATGCCACGCAGTGGTAAACATGGCCTTTTCCCAACTTTTTTGAGATGTGTTGATGCCATGTAAAATCAACTTGTTCTTCCCTGAAAATGATACATTTTCTCAGTTTAAACATTTGATATGTCATCTATGTTGTATTCTGAATAAAATATTGAAATTAGAAACTTCCACATCATTGCATTCTATTTTTATTCACAATTTGTATAGTGTCCCAACTTTTTTGGAATCAGGTTTGTACGTCACATTAAAAGAACGTTTTATAAAAACATTACACAATCTCAAGTCTCGGTGATGTTTCTATAACGTTCTCCTAATGTGGCTGAGAGAATGTTCTTACTTTGTTATCTTGAAACATTGTAATAATATTTTATTGAGAATGTTACATAATCTGTTACCTCAACAACATCCACAAAACATCCTCAAAATGCTGCAGATAAAATGTTCTAGCTTTGTTATTAAGTCACATTACATGAACGTTTTATAAAAACATTACACAATCTCAGGCCTCAATGACATCCTTAAAAAATTCTCCTAATGTGGCTGAGATAATGTTCTTCCTTTTGATATCTTGATATCTCATGCCAGTGTTTTATTGAGAACATTATATAATCTGTTATCTCAACAACATTCTCAAAACATCTTTAAAATCCTCAAAATATCCTCAAAATGTTGCGGATAAAATGTTCTATGTTTGTTAAACCATCACATTAGAAGAATGTTTTATTAAAACATTTTATCACCTCAAGTCTCAATGCTGTTCTTGTAACGTTCCCCTAATGTGGCTGAGAGAATGTTCTTCATTTGTTATCTTGAAACATTGTCAAAATGTGTTTTTGAGAACATGTTAAAATCTGTTACCTCAACAACATCTACAAAACATCCTCAAAATGTTGTGGATATAATGTTCTATGTTTGTTAAACCATCACATTAGAAGAATGTTTTATTAAAACATTTCATCACCTCGAGCCTCAGTGTTCTTATAACGTTCTACTAATGTGTCTGAGAGAATGTTCTTCCTTTTGTTATCTTGAAACATTGTCACAATGTTTTATTGAAAACATTATATAATCTGTTACCTCAACAACATCCTCAAAATGTTGCAGATAAAATGTTCTATCTTTGTTAGACCATCACATTAGAAAAACTTTTTAAACAAAACATTTGATCACCTCAAGTCTCAGTGATGTTCTTTTAACGTTCTACTAATGTGGCTGAGAGAATGTTCTTCATTTGTTACCTTGAAACATTGTGTCAATGTGTTTTTGAGAACATTATTTAATCTGTTACCTCAACAACATCCTTAAAATGTTGCAGATAAAATGTTCTATCTTGGTTAGACTGTCACATTAGAAGAATGTTTTAAACAAAACATTTGATCACCTCAAGCCTCAAAGATGTTCTTATAACGTTCCACTAATGTGGCTGAGAGAATGTTCTTTATTTGTTATCTTGAAACATTGTGCCAGTGTGTTTTTGAGAACATTTTATAATCTGTTACCTCTGCAACATCCTCAAAATGTTGCGGATAAAATGTTCTATCTTTGTTAGACCGTCACATTAGAAGAACATTTCGAACAAAACATTTGATCACCTCAAGTCTCAATGATGTTCTTATAACGTTCTACTAATGTGGCTGAGAGAATGTTTTTCATTTGTTGTCTTGAAACATTGTGTCAATGTGTTTCTGAAAACATTTTATAATCGGTTACCTCAACAACATCCTCAAAACATCCTCAAAATGTTACAGGAAGAATGTCCTATCTTTGTTAAACCGTCACATTAGAAGAACATTTTAAACAAAACATTTCATGACCTTAAGTCTCAATGATGTTCTTATAACGTTCTACTAATGTGACTGAGAGAATGTGTAGCGATATGGAAGAAATCCATATCAGCTTTTCATTTTTTCTGATGGGCGGAAACCAATGAGGAAATTTAGAATAAAAGAGCGCTAGAAACGGAAGTTGGGGCGCGGGTGCGGCTGGCGGAAGACAGCTGATCTGTGACTGGAGTGTGCATGGTAGGAAGTGGAGTAGAATCCGGTAGCGATCCGGAAATGGAGGATGAAAATTTTGGCGCGGAAGGTGGAGATAGTGAATGGAGTACAGTAGGAAATCGGAAAAGGAAGAAAAATAGAAGAAATGAATCGGAAACTGAAAGTGAGAATGGATTACACGTGACAAGGGGAAGGAAAGAAGAGTTTAAGGTATTGTTGAAATTAGATGCTGGATCTTTCAGTGTCATTAATCCACTGAAATTATCTAAAGTGATTAAGGAAAAAATAGGACTGGTTGAAAGTGTGAAGAAGTTGAGGGATGGTAGATTGATTATATATTGTAAGGACAGTAGACAACAGAAAAAGGCTCTAGAAATTAAAACGATCATGGGACAGGGTGTGAATTGTTCAGTTCAAGAAGAAAAGAAATGGGTTAAAGGAGTAATTACAGGGATCCCTACTGATGTAACAGAGGAAAAGATTAAGAAAGGTCTTACGGGAGGCGCAGTAATTGGTGTGAAAAGACTTAAATGTAATAGAAACAATGAAAGGGGAGATAGTCTATCAGTGATGATTCAGTTTGATGAGGATAAGCTGCCAAGTAAAGTCTTTTTAGGATTTATGAGTTTCTCGGTTAGGCTTTACGTACCCCCTCCACTAAGATGCTACAAATGCCAAAAGTTTGGACATGTAGCGGCTGTATGCAGAGGTAAACAAAGGTGTGCGAGATGCGGTGGAGAGCATGAGTATGGCAAATGCGAGCAAGGAGTTGATCCCAAGTGTTGTAATTGCGGAGGGGAGCATAGTGCGGGGTATGGAGGATGTGAGGTGAGGAAAAATGCAGCTCAAGTGCAAAATGTAAGAATAAAGGAAGGATTGTCATATTCGGAGGCGGTGAAGAAAGTAGGAAATACTTTGGAATCAGGGGATAAAGGTAAAGGAATTCCTCAACAAAAGATGGAAACGGCTCAGGGAAAAACTAAAGAGAGCTTTGGGATTAAGAATAATGTGGCATTTGTAACCTTTATAGCGGAAGTGGTGAATTGTTCTGCGCAAACAGAAAGCCGGACTGAAAGAATCAGAATAATAATAAAAGCAGCTGAAAAATATCTAGAGATTGAGGGGATTTCTGTGGAAATGATTAATGAAAAATTAAAGATGCAGTTAACAAATACGCAAGCAGGATGTGGTGGTTCATAATGGTGCTTTTAATATTCCAGTGGAATGCGAGAAGCTTAATTGCTAATGGACAAGAGTTTAAAAAATTCATCTCTGATCTGGATAAAAGACCAGATATTATATGTATACAGGAGACATGGTTTAAACCTCAGTTAAATTTTGTTTTGCAAGGGTATCAACTAATTAGGAAAGATAGGAAAAACTGTAATGGAGGTGGGGTAGCAATATTTATAAAACAAGGGGTGGGATACAGGAATGTAGAAGTGAGTGAGGATCAAGAGGCGTTGATGATGGAAGTATGGGAAGGGAATCAAAGTATAAAAATAATTAATTTTTATAATCCATGTGAAAAGCTATGTAAGAATGCAGTGGAAAAAATAAGAGGTAATACTAGTCAGAAGGTAGTATGGTGTGGTGATTTTAACGCACATAATACATTATGGGGGAGTGTTAAAACAGATTATAATGGGTTAATAGTGGAAGAAATGCTAGATTGGGGACGGTTAGTATGTATTAATAATGGAAGTATAACAAGAATAGATGTGAGTAATGGGCGTAATTCAGCATTAGATATTACTCTGGTTTCAGAAGATCTAGCTAGAAAATGTGAATGGAGTGTAAGCAAGCAAAGTTCAATGGGAAGTGATCACTATCCAATATGGTGTCAAATTGGTGTGGATATTGTACAAACTGTGGTGGAGAGAATGCCAAGATGGAAATTTAAGGGAGCTAATTGGGAGCTTTTTAAAGAACTGTGTAATAACAATATGAACGAAATGGGAGAAATTGAAGAAATAGAAGAGTTAAGTATGAAAGTAATTAAAGTGTTAAGAAATACGGCAGAGGAAGTAATAGGAAAAACGAAAACTATAAGTAGAAGAAAAGCAGTCCCGTGGTGGAATGAAAAATGTAGTAAGGCAGTGAGGGAAAGAAATAAAGCAATGAAGAAAGCCAGAAAATCTGTATTGTTTACTGATTACATTATTTTTAAGAGAGCTCAGGCTATGGTTAGGAGAGAAATAAGAATAGCAAAAAGAATGTTCTGGAGAGAATATTGCAATAGAATAGGGGAAGACATTGAAATAAATGAAGTTTGGAACATGATTAGGAAGATGGGAGGGATTCAGAGAAATATTAATATTCCAGTTTTAGTAGGACATGGGAAAATAGCGATAAAAGATAGTGATAAAGCAGAGATGTTAGTGGAAGCATTTGTAAAGGTGCATAGTAATGATAATATTACAGATAATATGAAGAAGTATAGGGAACAGAAAGTGAAAGAGAATGAGCATATATATGAAAAGAAGATTCCGTCAGGAAGTAGGTTAGACTCAACATTTACTTTATATGAGTTAAAGAGAGCACTTGTAGGGGTTAAACATACTTCCCCAGGAAAGGATGAAATCTGTTATGAGATGATTAAGCAATTGTCAGATGGATCATTGAATATAATTTTAAGACTTTTTAATAAAATTTGGGATTCAGGGAAGATTCCTGTGAGTTGGAAACATGGAGTAATAGTGCCAATCGCTAAACCTGGAAAAGACCATTCCCAGCCAGTTAGTTATAGACCAATTGCATTGACATCCAATTTATGCAAACTTATGGAACGGATGGTTATGAATAGGTTGACGTATGAAATGGAGAGTAAAGGTATGCTGTCAGCATGTCAAAGCGGATTTAGAAAAGGGCGAAATACGATGGATTCAATTCTGAGTTTGGAGGCGGAAATTCGAAAAGCTCAAGTTAATAAAGAAATGTTGGTGGGAGTCTTTTTCGATGTTGAAAAGGCTTATGATATGTTGTGGAAAGAAGGGCTGTTAATGAAATTGGAAAGTTTGGGAATTGAGGGAAAAATGTATAACTGGATTTCAAGTTTTTTGTTTGGAAGAACGATTCAAGTTAGAGTAGGGTCTGCATATTCTAGGATTCTCTCAATTGAGAATGGAACTCCCCAGGGAAGTGTGAGCAGCCCTATTCTTTTCAACTTAATGATTAGTGATATATTTAGAAATATTGAGACTGGAATAGGAAGATCATTGTATGCAGACGACGGGGCATTGTGGAAAAGGGGGCGTAATAGGCTGCTTGTAGAGAATAAAATGCAAAAAGCAGTGAAGGAGGTGGAGAAATGGTCAAATAGTTGGGGTTTTCGATTTTCTGTGGTAAAAACACAAGTAATTTGTTTTTCAAATAAGAAAAATAATCCTATGTTAAATATTAAAATGTATGGTAATCAGCTGGAACAAGTCAATGTAGTGAGATTTCTGGGTATGTGGATGGATTATAAATTAAACTTTGGAGTTCATATTCAGAAATTGATAGAAAAGTGTAAAAAAGGAATAAATGTCTTAAGATGCTTGTCAGGTGCGGACTGGGGAGCAAGTTGCCAGTCACTGAAAAGAATTTATTATGCAGTGATCAGGTCAAATATAGACTATGGAAGTATGGTATATAGTTCTGCGAATAAAACTTTACTTAAAAAAATACAAGTAATACAAAATCAGGCATTGCGAATTTGTTGTGGAGCATTTAGATCTTCTCCGGTAGTATCATTACAAGTTGAATTAGGAGAATTATCATTGGAACAACGCAGACTTCAATTGAGGATGAGATACTGGTCTGGTGTATGTGGACATCTGGAAAGTCATCCAGTAAAAATACTTTTGAAGGAATGTTGGGAGTATGAATACAAAGAAATAGAAAGCTTTGGTTGGGTAGTAGGGAAGGAGGCAAATAGCTTGGGATTGAAAGAATATTTAATAGCCCCTTCTGTTCCTATACCAGCAATTCCCCCTTGGATGTATCCTATGCCATTAATTGACTTACAAATACATAAAGAAATAAATAATCAAATAAGCATACCAACTAAGTTAGTAGTTGAACAGTATGTAAATCGAGAATATTATTCAGTATTACAGGTATTTACAGATGGGTCAAAGGATCCAGAGTCTTGTAGAACAGCAGCAGCAGTATTCATTCCTACATTTAATATAAAAATTGCAAAAAGAGTATCGGATCATGTGTCAGTATTTACTACTGAATTACTAGCTATCATATTAGCAATACAGTGGATTGAAGAAGTGCAACCATCAAGAATTGTGATATGTACGGATTCAATGGCTGCTCTCACTAGTCTTATGAGTGGAAAATCGGAATCTCGACAAGATTTAATATTTGAAGTTTTGCAAGGTTTATTTAGAGCAAGGCAGTTAGGGGTATTGGTATTCTTCCTCTGGGTGCCAGCACATGTGGGTGTGGATGGTAATGAGGAGGTAGATAAGTTGGCAAAGAAAGCATTAAAGCATCCACAAATAGAAATTAAGGTATCATTAAGTAAATCAGAAATCAAGAGGTTAATAGCAATTGAAATTAGTAAAAAATGGCAAAAGATATGGAATAATGACTCTAAAGGAAGACATCTTTATCAAATTCAGGAACGGGTTGGAAATGAGAGGAAAAGATATGGAAATAGGAAAAAAGATGTCATTATTACAAGGTTAAGAATTGGTCACACTGCATTAAATTATAGTCTTTATAAAATAGGGAAGCATGATACAGGAAAATGTGACAATTGCGGGGAGTTAGAAACAGTGCAGCATATTCTTTTAGAATGTGCTGCATATGAAAGGGAGAGACAACAGTTAAGTCAAGAGTTAGGAAGGATGGGAGTTGATACAATTTCAATTAAAGTATTACTAGGAAATGGAATAAGACAATCAAGAATTCATGAATTATTATTTAAATATCTAAATAAAACAGGAATAGTAAATAGAATTTAATTTTTTTTTTTTTTTTTTTTTTTTTTTTTTTTTTTTAAATTTTTTTTTTTTTTTTTTTTTTTTTTTTTTTTTTTTTTTTTTTTTTTTTTTTTTTTTTTTTTTTTTTCTCTCTCTTCCAAAGCCAAGTACACTCCACACTCCAGATCAGTAGGTGGCGGAAATGCACCATTTATGTTGGTCTGCCAAACCGCCATTAAACACTAGTAGTAGTAGTAGTAAGTTGGGGCGCGAGTAAAAAACAAAACACACCTGTAGGTTATTATTGGAGTGGGACACACGCTACCTGAAGCTGAAGGTCGTACTATTCTTTGCTGGAATCTCTGTGCATGCGCTGACTGGGTGCGATCGCCAAAGTGACGGAGAAATTGCTCTACTGCGTCTGCATGGTTCGTTCGCCTGCCTGGTGCAACATAATCCAGCCTGGTTCGTTCGCCTGCCTCAGGTACTAGTGGTGATGTCCATCATCTTTTAACCTCACGCCAAGAGTTTCTAAACTCACGCCAAACTCTCGCCAAGTCTCCAAACTCTTTCTCCGGCCCAGGATTTGCGGCCGCTACACAGACTGCTTCACGCAGCCACCACCACACACACACACATACACGCTCATTGTACACGCACACACCCATACACAAACACTCGTTTGAAGTGTTTTTTTTTTTTTGTGTGTGTTTTTTTTTTTCCCCCCTTCATTTCTTTATTTTGGCTGAAAATTGAACACAAACTGAGTTTGAAAAAAAAAGAACTGTTTGCCTTAAATATTTTGTTATTTGTCATGTGAGGTAAAGAAAAAAAACTCTGTGAAAATTTAACTTTGTGTAGTTTATTTTATTTTATTTCTTTGCAAAAATGTTTTCTTAAAATATACATATTTTTGACCAAACCCTTCAATTTCTGACTGTGTGTCATTTAAGCCCTATTCTACATTATTGTGGGTATTTGAAGGAATTTATTTTCGTTTTTTGTGTAACGGTGGTTTGAGTTATCTTCGGGGAAATTGAACTTCATTACATATATATATATATTTTTTTTTTTTTACTTGACAAGTTTTACTTGTCTGGCGCCCGAACAATTTAAATTTTATTAAGTCAAATTTGATTTGGGGCAGCCACCGTTACAGAAGTGGCGCCCGAACAGGGACTTGAAACTTGAAACTTGAAACTTGAGACATGAAACTTGAAACTTGAAACTTAAACACTTAAACCTTGATGACTTGAAACTTAAACATTTAAGCACGTAAACCATGACCACTTAAACTGGTCATTTGAGCTTTGAATTTGAGTTTCCCTAAACGATTACTTAAAGGTTGGCTGTCACTGCCTATATTTTTTTGTGTTTGTGAAATTGTGGTGTATATACATACTGAATTGAAACAGTTTTTTCCTTTACTTAATGGTTTTGTGGGAAGATACTTTTTGTTTGTGAACTTGCACGTTGTTAAATATATAATTGTGTTACCCCTTAGTTGTCTTGCTGCCAAACTGACCCAATTATGTGAAAGTTGTGGAAACACCCATTTGTGTTATTGAAATCTAAAAATCTAATTATTGATTTGTGAAGTTAAGTGAATTGAAGTGTGAATTGGTGAATTGGACAATTGGACAGACATTTCACACTGAACTGTTAAGAGTATTCTGCTGCAATTTATTTTTTCAAACATTTATACATTGTTTTTTTTTTCACTCAACTTGCATTTCACTACATTTTTACACTGACTGACTATACATACACTGACAATCAAACATGGCTGCCACTCCTCTGTCTCCATCCACTTTTGTGGAGATGGAACCACCAGCACCAGATGTTGCTACCCCAGTCTGGCCTCCAGCACCCCGTCCTCTACTTTCTTCAACTGGACCTCTTCGTGCTCCTTTCCACTTCACTCCTACTCAAGCCAGCACCACTGACTTCCCAGGAACCCATGTGCGGTTTGCAACTTCACCACTAGCTGGCAGTACTCCTGTTCAACCCTTCACCTGGGAGCAGGAACCGAATGGCGACTCCATGCAGATATGTACATCACCTGGGCCTTCATCTTTATCTTCAGTGGCACAGCAGGGCTTGCCTGGCATCCTGTCAACTCCTGGAAAAGGAATGCATCAACTCACTCAAGTTAAAGGAAACTGGGACACGTTGACACAGCATATGCAAACCCATGAAAAAAACATTGGTGAACTTGCCAAAGAACTTAAAACCATGACTGCACATCACGACAGCCTGATTTCTAACCTTGCTGATAAACTCAAGCAAAACCAACAAGAAATGCTCACCCACATTTCTGAAAGTAAGAAGCATGTGAAGGAAGAGACTGATCAACTCACTAAGTCACTTAAAGTCATGATGTCTGATGAACTTCACAAAGCTAAGACTACATATGTGTCTGAAGTACGGTTCATGATTGACCAACTTCAAGTGGAGCTTCAGCAGGACATCAAAACCTACCTGGTAACCCATCAAAAAAATTATGACCAGTTGTCAACAGAACTCACCCAGTGCACCCAAACCACCAACACCCTGTGTGCAACTGTAAAAAGCTTACAAACTGAACTTGAGAAAAGACTCGAAAAGCAAGAGAAACAAATGATTGACCTGCAGACAAGAGATTACTCACCCTTGCCTCTGACCACTGCAGTTTCACCTACATCACCAGTGACACCTCCAATGTTTCCTACTCCTGTTGTAAAGAGTGATCATCTTAAGATTACATTTCCTACTTTTGGGAGACAGTCAGATGACTTGGACCCCTTGCTCTATCTAACTCGATGTCAGGATTTCTTGGCGTTACATCCTCTTACTAATGCTGACATCCTGGCCACTTTCCGCACTGTCCTTTATGGTACTGCCCGGGACTGGTGGGAAGTTGCACGATCCTCAATAACCACGTGGGAAGAGTTTGAAGCTGCTTTCCTCTCTGCTTTCCTCTCAGAGGATTATGAAGACGAGCTGGCTGAAAGGGTAAGGACAAGAACACAGGGAGAAAGAGAGAGCATTAGGGACTTTGCATTTACATACAGAGCTCTCTGCAAAAGGTGGAAGCCCACCTTGACCGACAGTGAGTTGGTGAAAATGATTTTGAAAAATATGAATCCTTACCTTGCAAGCCAGATTCGCAGTCGGGTGAACACAGTCGAGGAGCTTGTGAAATTGGGCCAACAGCTGGAAAAAGACTACGAACAACAACTGCAATATGAAAAACGTGTGAGTTCTAAGCAACCCCTATCCATGCCTCAAAGACCTATTCCCAACCGCCCGGCAGAGAAGCCTTTAGTGCAATGCTGGCGATGTAAAGGCCATCACTCACCTGGCAGCTGTCCTCACTTTGTCTCTTCTCAGTCCCAGTCACCTCAGTCCACCAGCCAACACCCTTCCTCCAATAACAAGCGGACAACATTTCCATCTTCTAAAGGTACTGGTCCATCTGGCAATCGCTCTGTGTCTGCCACCTTTCCCCACAATTCATCAACAACTGGTAAGAAACCACCACCTGCTGCAATTGTTCCACAACAATTAGTGATACCACTTTGCATTGGTACCTGGAAGGGAAAAGCCATTGTTGATACTGGGGCTAGCTACACCCTTCTACATGAGAATCTCTGGAAGGAGCTCACTTCACAAAAACTCCATCCATGGACCCAGGGTCCGCTCTACCTAGCAAATGGGGAAGCAGAAATTCCTTTAGGTTGGATAAACATGCCAATCACCCTACATCAAAAAGTATTCACCATACCTGCTGTTGTTCTATCAGCCAAAGCCCTGGCCTATGCAGTCGTATTAGGACTGGACTTCATCTTCTCCAGTGGGCTGCAGATCAATGTGGCAGATCAAAAGTATTCATTTCAGTCCAATCCTAAAGAGTATTATCCTTTCCAGCCAACAAATGCCAGTGTACCAGTTATCAGTTCCCAACATCCAAGGGGAAAGATGGGAAATAAAAATCCCAACAGCCTCTCCTTACTATCTTCTGTTCCTCCTCCTCAACTTAACATGTTTCAACCAGCCTGCCTGGATGAGAAGACACTAATTAACACTGCTGTACAGGATGCCCACTTACCTCCGGAAGGCAAGCAACAGTTACGGCAGATCCTCGAGTCAAACCCTCAAGTTTGTACCCTTCGTCCAGGACGTACTGAAGTTACACAGCATCACATATATACTACCCACCAAGTACCTATAAAACAAAGACCGTACCGCACAACACCTGCCAAACAAGCTGTCATTACAGAGCAACTGGAAGAGATGTTGACTGCCGGCATCGTAGAACCATCACACTCTGGATGGGCCTCACCTGTCGTCTTGGTCCCTAAAAAAGACGGAAGCCTTAGGTTTTGTGTGGACTACAGAAAAGTTAATGCCATTACAGAGAATGATGCTTACCCATTACCCAACATCACTGAGATCTTGGAGTCACTATCTGGAGCGGCCATCTTTTCCACCATTGACCTTAACAGTGGCTACTGGCAGGTAAACATGGATCAAGAAAGTAAACCAAAGACAGCTTTCACAACTTCATCAGGACTGTTTCAGTTTAATGTTATGCCATTTGGGTTAAAAAATGCCCCAGCAACCTTCCAAAGACTAATGGAGAACGTTCTAGGAGAATTGCGTGGAAACATCTGCTTTGTCTACATTGACGACATCATTATTTACTCACCATCTGTAGCCCAGCACTTCTCCGACCTCCAAGCTGTTTTTTATAAACTGCAAATGGCTGGCCTCACCATTAATTTAAAAAAGAGCAAGTTCTGTCTTCAGAAAATAACTTTTCTGGGACATGTTGTCAGCGTCCAAGGCATAGCTGCAGACCCAAGTAAAGTGGAGGCTATACGTGAATACCCTGTGCCCACCAGCATCAAGGAGGTCCAGCGCTTCCTGGGGTTAGCCGGGTGGTACCACCGGTTTGTACCAAACTTCTCCAGGATCGCTGAACCCATCAATGCACTGAAAAAAAAAGGATGTTCATTCCTCTGGTCACAACAATGTCAACAAGCCTTTGAACATTTAAAATGCTGTCTTACCTCTCCTCCCATTCTTGGCCATCCTGACCTTCAACTGCCTTTTACTGTCTATACGGATGCCAGTAACACTGGTCTGGGTGCTGTGCTGACCCAGCGCAAGGAACAGGGATTGGAACAAGTTATTGCTTATGCCAGCAGAACCCTGAACAAAGCAGAGACCAATTACACAGCCACTGAAAAAGAGTGTTTGGCTGTAATTTGGGCCCTGGAAAAATGGCAGCACTACCTAGAGCACAAACTGTTCACTGTCATCACAGACCACTCAGCGTTACAATGGGTAATGTCTTCCACAAAAACCACGAGTCGCCTCATCCGGTGGGCCTTGCGACTACAGAGATTTGATTTTATCATTGAATATCGCAAAGGAAAACTAAATATGGCACCTGATGCTCTGTCTCGGATTCACACCAGTTGTAACCTGTACACCAACCAACACCAACAGGAGAATGCTGAGTTTCCGATATCTCCAGCCACAATCTGGGAGGAACAGCACAAAGACCCTGTCATCACCAACACACTTAAAGCACTTGCAGAAAATGATTCCTCTTTTAAAGATCAGTATGAGATAGTGGAAGATAAACTCTATCACAAAACTCACCTGCCGAACAATCAAGTTCATTACAGAGTCTACATTCCTACCAGCCTTGTGTCGTCCATTCTACACCACTACCACTCTAATCCCTGGAGCGGTCATGTAGGTATTTATAAGACCTACAAGCGTATCCATGATGTTGCATTCTGGCCTGGAATGTGGACTGACATAAAACACCACGTCAAAAAATGTGTCAAATGCCAGACTCTTAAGGGAGAAAATCAGAAACCTGTGGGCAAACTACAGCAAGTCACCACCACCCGTCCCAATGAGATGCTTGGAGTGGACATTATGGGGCCAATGCCACGCAGCACACAGCAAAATGAGTACCTCTTAGTCTTTGTAGATTACTACTCCCGGTGGGTGGAATTTTTCCCCATGCGCAATGCTAAAGCTGAGACTGTTGCGTTACTTCTTCGGAAGGAAATTCTAACCCGTTGGGGGGTGCCAGACTTCATTCTGTCGGATAGAGGTACACAATTTGTGTCATCACTGTTCAGAGAACTCTGTCAAAAGTGGAGTATCAAACCTAAATTGACAACATCATACCATCCACAAACAAATGACCGAGAGGGTTAACCGTACGCTCAAATGCATGATTTCTGCCTATGTGGACAACAATCACAGAAAATGGGACCAATACTTACCGGAACTCCGTTTCGCTATTAATTCAGCTGTCCAGGAAACGATTGGGATGACCCCTGCAGAGCTTCATTTGGGGAGGAAACTGCAAAGTCCCATGGACAAGGTGTTACATGGCAAGAATCTAACTCCAGACTGCACATCTTACGATACAGTCCACCACCTAACTGAGCTTCAGACCAAGGCCATGGAATGCTGTAAAAAAGCACAAAAGAGATAGCTTCGGAATTATAATAAAAGACGAGATGTCACATACAAGGAAAATGATCGTGTGTGGATGAGAACCTTTCCCCAGTCTAGTGCACAACATCACTTCACTGCAAAATTGGCTCAAAAATGGAAAGGCCCTTACCGTGTCATAAAACAGGTGGGTCCATTGAACTATCGAATAGCGCTAGAGTCCACTGGCGAAGATGTTCGCATAGTGCATGTGTGCAACCTGAAACCATGCTTTCCCACGGCTGAAGAGCTGGAATGCCAGGAGAAGAAAAGGCTCTGCCAGATATTCAATGAATCTTCTGATGAAGAGGAATTCATTGGATTTTAATTATGATTCACATTTTCACAACCATAGGTTGTCTTCTCCAGGGAGGGAGAGTGTAGCGATATGGAAGAAATCCATATCAGCTTTTCATTTTTTCTGATGGGCGGAAACCAATGAGGAAATTTAGAATAAAAGAGCGCTAGAAACGGAAGTTGGGGCGCGAGTAAAAAACAAAACACACCTGTAGGTTATTATTGGAGTGGGACACACGCTACCTGAAGCTGAAGGTCGTACTATTCTTTGCTGGAATCTCTGTGCATGCGCTGACTGGGTGCGATCGCCAAAGTGACGGAGAAATTGCTCTACTGCGTCTGCATGGTTCGTTCGCCTGCCTGGTGCAACATAATCCAGCCTGGTTCGTTCGCCTGCCTCAGGTACTAGTGGTGATGTCCATCATCTTTTAACCTCACGCCAAGAGTTTCTAAACTCACGCCAAACTCTCGCCAAGTCTCCAAACTCTTTCTCCGGCCCAGGATTTGCGGCCGCTACACAGACTGCTTCACGCAGCCACCACCACACACACACACATACACGCTCATTGTACACGCACACACCCATACACAAACACTCGTTTGAAGTGTTTTTTTTTTTTTGTGTGTTTTTTTTTTTTCCCCCTTCATTTCTTTATTTTGGCTGAAAATTGAACACAAACTGAGTTTGAAAAAAAAAGAACTGTTTGCCTTAAATATTTTGTTATTTGTCATGTGAGGTAAAGAAAAAAAACTCTGTGAAAATTTAACTTTGTGTAGTTTATTTTATTTTATTTCTTTGCAAAAATGTTTTCTTAAAATATACATATTTTTGACCAAACCCTTCAATTTCTGACTGTGTGTCATTTAAGCCCTATTCTACATTATTGTGGGTATTTGAAGGAATTTATTTTCGTTTTTTGTGTAACGGTGGTTTGAGTTATCTTCGGGGAAATTGAACTTCATTACATATATATATATTTTTTTTTTTTACTTGACAAGTTTTACTTGTCTGGCGCCCGAACAATTTAAATTTTATTAAGTCAAATTTGATTTGGGGCAGCCACCGTTACAAATGTTCTTCATTTGTTGTCTTGAAACATTGTGTCAATGTGTTTTTGAGAACATTTTATAATAGGTTACCTCAGCAACATCCTCAAAATGTTGCGGATAAAATGTTCTATCTTTGTTAAACCGTCACATTAGAAGAACATTTCAAACAAAACATTTGATCACCTCAAGTCTCAATGATGTTCTTATAACGTTCTACTAATGTGGCTGAGAGAATGTTCTTCATTTGTTGTCTTGAAACATTGTGCCAGTGTGTTTTTGAGAACATTTTATAATCTGTTACCTCAGCGACATCCTCAAAACTTCCTCAAAATGTTTTGGATAAAATGTTCTATCTTTGTTAGACCGTCACATTAAAAGAATGTTTTAAACAAAACATTTCATCACCTCAAGCCTTAATGATGTTCTTAGAACGTTCTACTAATGTGGCTGAGAGAATGTTCTTCATTTGTTGTCTTGAAACATTGTGCCAATGTGTTTTTCAGAACATTTTATAATATGTTACCTCAACAACATCCTCAAAACATCCTCAAAATGTTGCAGGAAGAATGTTTTATCTTTGTTTACACTTAACGTTATAGGAATTTTTTTTTAAATTATAAACATTCTTAGAACATTTTTTAAACATTACAGTAAAATGTTTTCTTTCAAACATTTAAAAATCTTTTACGGAATGTTAGCCAAAGTTCTGAGAACGTTCCCTGCTAGCTGGGATATCACTCCTTTCACCCCTTTTCTCTCCTCCCATCGAACACATTTCACTCTCTTCCCAATTTATAATCGATTTTAATCCAAAAGCCTTGTCACACTGTTTGCTGTTTTTGCACAACACTAACAGATTTCCGTCTTGTAGTAATTTTGCATGCTTAATGATGCCCAGCTTAGTCTTTAACTCTTCACCTAATGTTTCAAATGTAACGATTTCCTTATACTCCTCCATGTTTTTCCCTTCTTGCCGCAATGTTTGTTCCCCATCGCTATCCGTGTAACTACTAATTCCTCTAGATTTTTGTTTTCCTTTTTCCTTTCCTGGATACTATTTTCCAACCTTCAGCATTCAAAGCTCCTGTAAAAGCAAGTCAAGTCACCCTTATTTGTATAGCGCTTTAAACAAAATACATTGCATCAAAGCAACTGAACAACATTCATTAGGAAAACAGTGTGTCAATAATGTAAAATGATAGTTAAAAGCAGTTCATCATTGAATTCAGTGTTGTCATCTCTGTTCATTTAAATAGTGTCTGTGCATTTATTTGCAATCAAGTCAACGATATCGCTGTAGATGAAGTGACCCCAACTAAGCAAGCCAGAGGCGACAGCGGCAAGGAACCAAAACTGCATCGGTGACAGAAGGGAGAAAAAAACCTTGGGAGAAACCAGGCTCAGTTGGGGGGCCAGTTCTCCTGACTAGACGAAACCAGTAGTTCAATTCCAGGGTGCAGCAAAGTCAGATTGTGCAGAAGAATCATCTGTTTCCTGTGGTCTTGTCCTGGTGGTCCTCGGAGACAAGGTCTTTACAGGGTATCTGTATCTGGGGCTCTAGTTGTCCTGGTCTCCGCTGTCTTTTAGGGCAGTAGAGGTCCTTTCTAGTTGCTGATCCACCATCTGGTCTGGATACGTACTGGATCTGGGCGACTGCAGTGACCCTCTGATCTGGATACAGACTGGATCTGGTGGCTACGGTGACCTCGGAATAAGAGAGAAACAGACAAATATTAGCGTAGATGCAATTCTTCTAATTATGTAGCAAGTACATAGGGTGTTATGGGCAGTGTTGGGAAGGTTACTTTGGAAATGTAATAGGTTACAGATTACAAGTTACCCTGTTTAAAATGTAATAGTAGTGTAACTTTTTCAATTACTTTATTAAAGTAATGTAACTAATTACTTTTGAGTACTTTTTGATTACTTTTCTAAATTTGTGAAAATTAAAGAATAATAAATAAAAGCATATACATCAACTTAAATACAGTTATCTAATACGAGTGTGACGTATTCTGTGTACTAAACTCCTGAAACATTGGTGTTTTTTTTAAACTGCTGTCTCTTTGTATATGATGATAGTTTTCTCAAAATAAGTAAAATGCACATGAAGTGACACAGAGCAGTTCTAGAAATTATGTTTATGTGCTCGTGTACTCCTATATTGAGATGGCAGAGGTTGAAAACACTGCGAGCTTCAGTAGGCCTATGTGTAGTAAATGAAACCATGTCTTTGCCATTAATTTACAGGAGGGGCGGACTGGGAAAAAAAATTCAGACTGGAAAATTCAAACTCATACAAACAAATTCATGGACAAAACTATTTTTTTGTATGGACCTGACATAAAAAAGGTTTAAATCTTTAATTTGGGGACATGCAAAATAATTAAAAGTTTTCTCCTGAACTGCACCTTCACTTCCATTTTTCTCTTCAGTCTCTTTATTTTGCCCTGTTATCCATCTCTCTCGTGACTTTAATACTCAAGATTTAACAAAACTATACTTTACAATACAATACTCTACAATACAATATCTTTATAGAAAAATCCTAATACTGTACATGAGTCATGTTTTTCCCTTACAAAAGTTAAACATGCTTTTATTAGCCTATATAAAAGTAAAATAACCTTGTTTTGTTTTTGTTTTTTTTGCAAATGGATTTGTATTTATTTTTAAATAAATACATTTGTAAAATAATTTTACATTTTTGGTTACCACAGTTAAACAATAGTAACCATTTTCTCTGGATTTATAGTTAAATATTAAAATGTTAATTTTCGTAAGGGTTGTGTTGTCTGTCGTAGCTCCCCCTAAACCTATGAAAAAATCGGATTTTTTTTCAGCTAAATACCTACTGTAACATTACAACTGATAATAATGATGGCCTTTATATAGTATTTTGAGTGATGACTGATGAGCAACGTGCTGCTGCTTGATTAAATAAATAAAAAAACAAAGACAAAAAAGCATCTTTACAGATGAAACTGACCTGAAACCCTGAACAGTAGTTCTGCTTCTCTGCTCCAGCTGTGCGCTTCCACACTCCACTCTATTCTCTCTCTATTGCATTGATTACTCTGAGTCTGATCCAGACTGAACCGTTTGGCGGAGGCGCGGAGAGCGCGGAGAGCGCGCGAGTCATGACTAACACTTCATGACTTATTAGAAATTTAATTATCAAATGGCGGATTCGCAAATGATCGCTTTAGTAGTACATTCGGCAGGCAATTATACAGTAATGATATTAAATAGTGGGGCAAAATCGGCTGCCAGGCCACCGGGAATTGTCCCGGTTCTCCCGGTGTCCAGTCCGCGCCTGATTTCCACAGACAGGCAGAATGTGCAAGTCATATATTGCATTTTTGGGGCTTAATATTCACAGACACTAGTCCATGTCATGTTTTGATTCAAGTGTAGGCTATTGACCTACTTTTGATTTAGTCATCCAAAATGTGGCATATTCCGTCCGCGTTAGGCATTCCGTTTTTATGAATGACTGTATTTCCGCATCCCGGAAATTATTAGGGCGGTATGTCTCAGAATAGTCAGTGCAATTTGGGAAAGAAATCAGTTAAATCTGTTTGTGGATGTGTGTAAATATTCAAATGTAATCCCCTTTTGTAATCGTTAAAAAATTTCATAAGTAACTGTAATTTAATTACTCATTTTTTCGTAGTAACTGTAACTAATTACAGTTACAATAATTTTGTAATTAAATTACGTAACGCCGTTACATGTAACTAGTTACTCCCCAACACTGGTTATGGGAAGGGTCCCCGTTTCCTGTTTACCTAATTAATGCAGCCTAAAAATCCTTTAACGGATTTGGATAGTAAAAGCATATTAGTATGTTATGTGTAAGCCAGGTTAAAAAGATCTTTAATCTAGATTTAAACTGCAAGAGTGTGTCTGCCTCCAGAACAATGTTAGGTAGGTTATTCCAGAGTTTAGGCAAATAGGAAAAGGATCTGCCGCCCACAGTTGATTTTGAAATCCTAGGAATTATCAAATTGCCTGAGTTTTGAGAACGTAGCGGGCGTAGAGGATTATAATGTAAAAGGAGCTCATTCAAATACTGAGGTGCTAAACCATTCAGGGCTTTATAAGCAATATTTTAAAATCTATACGATGTTTGATAGGGAGCCAGTGCAGTGTTGACAGGACCGGGCTAATATGGTCATACTTCCTGGTTCTAGTAAGAACTCTTGCTGCTGCATTTTGGACTAGCTGTAGTTTGTTTACTAAGCGTGCAGAACAACCACCCAATAAAGCATTACAATAAGCTAACCTTGAGGTCATAAATGCATGGATTAACATTTCTGCATTTGACATTGAGAGCATAGGCCATAATTTCAATATATTTTTGAGATGGAAAAATGCAGTTTTACAAATACTAGAAACGTGGCTTTCTAAGGAAAGATTGCGATCAAATAGCACACCTAGGTTCCTAACTGATGAAGAAGAATTGACAGAGCAGCCATCAAGTCTTAGACAGTGTTCTAGGTTATTACAAGCAGTTTTTAGGTCCTATAATTAACACCTCTGTTTTTTCAGAATTTAGCAGTAAGAAATTACTCGTCATCCAGTTTTTTATATCGACTATGCATTCCATTAGTTTTTCAAATTGGTGTGTTTCACCGGGCAGAGCTGAGTATCATCAGCATAACAGTGAAAGCTAACACCATGTTTCCTGATGATATCTCCCAAGGGTAACATATAAAGCGTGAAGAGTAGCGGCCCTAGTACTGAGCCTTGAGGTACTCCATACTGCACTTGCGATCGATATGATACATCTTCATTCACTGCTACGAACTGATGGCGGTCATATAAGTACGATTTAAACCATGCTAATGCACTTCCATTTATGCCAGCAAAGTGTTCAAGTCAATGCAAAAGAATGTGGTGGTCAATTGTGTCAAACGCAGCACTAAGATCCAATAAAACTAATAGAGAGATACACCCACGATCAGATGATAAGAGCAGATCATTTGTAACTCTAAGGAGAGCAGTCTCAGTACTATGATACGGTCTAAATCCTGACTGGAAATCCTCACATATACCATTTTTCTCTAAGAAGGAATATAATTGTGAGGATACCACCTTTTCTAGTATTTTGGACAGAAAAGGGAGATTCGAGATTGGTCTATAATTAACTAGATCTTTGGGGTCAAGTTGTGTTTTTTTCATGAGAGGCTTAATAACAGCGAGTTTGAAGGTTTTGGGGACATATCCTAATGACAATGAGGAATTAATAATAGTCAGAAGAGGATCTATGACTTCTGGAAGCACCACTTTTAGGAGCTTAGATGGTATAGGGTCTAACATACATGTTGTTGGTTTAGATGATTTAACAAGTTTAGACAATTCTTCCTCTCCTATAGTAGAGAATGAGTGGAACTGGTCCTCAGGGGGTCTATAGTGCACTGTCCATTTTTCGGGCTGCTCTCTTTAGGGTGCGAGTATGCTCATTATACCATGGTGTCAAACTGTTCTCCTTAACCTTCCTCAAGCGTAAAGGAGTAACTGTATTTAAAGTGCTAGAAAAGAGAGAGTCCATAGTTTCTGTTACATCATCAAGTTGTTCTGAGGTTTTGGATATGCTAAGGAATTTGGATACATCAGGAAGATAACTTAAAAAGCAGTCTTTTGTGGTAGAAGTGATGGTTCTTCCATACTTGTAACAAGAAGTAGAATTTACTTTTTTGGCTATATGAAGTTTGCACAAAACCAAATAATGATCTGAGATATCATCACTTGGCTGCATAATTTCAACACTATCAACATCAATTCCATGTGACAGTATTAAATCTAAAGTATGATTTCGACAATGAGTAGGTCCTGAAACGTGTTGTCTAACCCCAATAGAGTTCAGAGTGTCTATAAATGCTGATCCCAATGCATCTTTTTCATTATCAACATGGATATTAAAATCACCAACTATTAAAACTTTATCTGCAGCCAGAACTAACTCGGATGTAAAATCACCAAACTCTTTAGTAAAGTCTGTATGGTGCCCTGGTGGCCTGTATACAGTAGCCAGTACAAACATAACAGAGGATTTATCATTAACATTTGTTTCTCTGGATAATGTTATATGAAGCACCATTACTTCAAACGAGTTATACTTGAAGCCTGCCCTCTGAGAAATCCTGAAAGCGTTGTTATAAATTGAAGCAACACCTCCCCCTTTGCCTTTTAGATGCGGCTCATGTTTATAACAGTAATCTTGGGTGGGGTGGACTCATTTAAAATAATGTAATCATCAGGTTAGCCAGGTTAGTAATCATTTTAGCCCGGTTTCTGTCAAACAGAGCACATCTAGATTATGATCAGTGATCATATTATTTACAAAAAGTGTTTTTGTAGAAAGGGATCTGATATCCAATAAGCCAAGCTTTATCATTTGTTTATCCATATTGCATCTGTTTTTTATTTGTTGAACCTCAATTAAATTGTTAATCTTAACTTGGTTTGGACGTTTTTTGTATTTTCTAGTTCGGGGAACAGACACAGTCTCTATAGTGTGATATCTAGGCGAAAGAGTCTCTATGTGCTGAGAACTAGCTGACCTCTGTGACGTGAGGTAGCTAGCAGATGGTCGGTTTAGCCAGTCATACAATCTCCATAATCAAGGGAAGAAGGAGGCAGGAACCGGCGCACATTCAAATCAAAACTTTAATAACCAAATAAACACAAAACAGCACGACAGCCCCTCGTGGATGACTGCTGCGCACAAACAACAAAAACAAAACAAACAAAAAAAAAGCCCAGGCCTGGTCCTCTCATCCTTCACTGTCATCACTCCTCTTTTGTATCCTTCCGATCTCCTCTGTGGGACACGAGACCGGTGAGTAGAGCAGATGTCGCTCATTTCCAAATTTCCCACAGCTCTCGGCCACACCCCACTCGTCACATACCCCCATCACCCCTCACAGGCCGTGGGTACTCCCCGAGACTGCGCTCTACCCCCCGGGGGACCGCTCATGGTGACCTCCAGGAACCTGAGGGTAGGAAAGACGAGGCGAGAGAAAAGGAGATGGAAGGATGAGGAGCGACAGAGACGAGAGAGGGGAATGAGGAGAAAGACAAAAAACAATTTGTTCTGGTTCCCAGACGCATTGCACCTCAGCAGAGTCACAAACTGATCACCTCCATGCCACACCGAATTGAGGCAGTGATTAAAGCAAAAGGAGCCCCTACCAAGTATTAAGTACACGTACAGTAACTGAACATACTTTCCAGTAGGCCAACAGTTCACTAAAAATGTTTTTTTTTTATTGGTCTTATGAAGTATTCTAATTTGCAGAGATAGTGAATTGGTGGGTTTTTGTTAAATGTGAGCCAAAATCATCACAATAATAATAAAAAAAAGAAAAAAAAACAAAGACTTAAACAACTTCAGTGTGTGTGAACTGAATTTATTTAATACACAAGTTTCACAATTTGAGTTGAATTGCTGAAATAAATTAACTTTTCTACGACATTACACCCCATGTTTTTACTTTAATCACCTCTGATTGGCCATTGCATTCCAGAAATCAACAGCTGAGTTTGTGATTAGTTACATTGGGCAACCCTTTAAAGACGTGTTATAAATATAGACAATGCCTAGCTTGGTTTTTATTCTCCCGCATCCCGCGCACATATGAGTCTCTTCCCGCCTGTGCCCGCACCCACACTCACTCATCAAGAGTTATCTCGTGCCGCACCCTGTTGCGTTGGCTCTAGCGGGTGTGCAGGTCTTTAATGTGCCAACCACTGGTGGTGCACAATCTTCATCAGAAACTGAAACAAAGAAATCTGTTTTTATGCGAACAGTTGTTTGCACTGCAATAATATCCATTCTACAATGTCATAAATTCATTAAAATTATACATTTATTCCAGTCTAAAAATACACACAGACTGTTTGTCAAGCAGCCTACTACACAGTTTCGACATATTTTGTCAAATAACAGGTTACTTCCTTAGGTGCTGTGCCTCTATATTTTAAAATAATAATTATTTCAAATAAATGCATATTATCATTGTAAATACAGTAGCCTAATATCTGAGCTTACCTATCCCTTGCGAAATGCGAGATCAATTTACAGATCAGACTACAAGCTTGATTGTTTGTGACAGAGAAAGTAACAGTTATTTATTTTTATTTTTTTTCTCTCTTGATGTACACATTAAATTTATTATGTGTATCATAATTATGTAAAATTTACTCTGACACTGTCAGTCTATAGCTGTGTCCCAAACTGAAGTGTGTGGACTCCGAATTGCAGATGTGAAGTGCGATTGCTTCACAGCCAGGGGCGTAGTTTATGGGGGGGATGGGGGGGAGGTAACCCCACCAATATTCAAATCCATCAGTTACAACCCTCCCCCAATATTTCAACATGAAAATCACAGTAGATCAAATGAAAAATATAATATGAAAAAATAGAATTCATTTATTTTGTAAAAATAATTTTGCTCCTAATCAAATATGAGTATGTCATAATCATAGACCAGACAAAAAATACTCCCCCTCCATTGAACCGATTGGTAACGCCCAACCAATGGGTCGCACTTTTACAAAAACAAGCGAGTGGTGTTTGAATGGGAGAGCACGCCAAAAATGAAGAGAAGCGCTGCACAGCGGACTATATTTAACTGCTGGTCAGAGAGGGATGCAAAAAAAAAATTAAAAAAAAATAAAGCATGTACTGAGAATGAGGTATGAGAATATTGTGTAATAGTTAGTTCACACCACATATATTTTAGCTAGCCAATCCATTGCAATGTGTTTAGCTATAACTATCAGTATAACAAGTTACCAAAGCAGCTGTCTGTTTTGCGAATATATTTTTCAATAGTGTCTGTAATTATCAACGACAAAAGTATTCACATCGGTGTTTGTTTTCTTACTAAATTAATCTGACTTTTGAACGAATTGGATGAATTAACGATTTAAGTGGCTAACTCATCAAACAGTGAAACACTGCCGCCTACTGGCGGTTTCAATACTTAATTTCTTTCTTTTGATAATCTCTACTATGTTAGAATTTTATGAATGATGATTATACACAAATTTCATAAGGTTATGAGGTGTATAATCTCTTAACATGTTTTTATAACAGATTCGAGGTAAATATAGCTGCAGGGTAGAAAAGTCAGCAGAGGGAAAGGAGGAGCAGGTGATCAGGTAAAGAAGATGCCATTCAATCAATAAAATAAAATAGGAAACAGTATAGAAAAACAGCAGCTTTGTAAAGTTAGGCTATACATTAATGCCTTTTATGTTTTAAAGATGTGTTTCCCTTTAAAAATTTTTTAAATGCATTAAGGTGGAATGTAAAAATCTTAAAATAAATGTCTAAATGTTTGTCTCTTTCATATTTGTATATGTTGAATTTGTAATCAGTTAAAGCATGTTGCCACTTGCCAGATAGATAGATCTCGCGGTGATTTGTATTACTAAATATGTAAATAATATTTGACCTTCGATCGTCTCATACTGTAAAGATGAGCTCTTGTCCTTCAAGGCAGCTTGAAGTAAGCTTGTGTTACTGAATGACAATAATTACCCGCAACAACTGTTGCACACTGTAACATGAAAATCTTCTTAACACAAGCTTACTTCAAGCTGCCTTGAAGGACAAGCGGAGGAGGAAGATGACGCCGCTCCATGTCTCCTGAGAGCTCATCTTTACAGACTGAGACGAGCGAAGGTCAAATATTATTTACATATTTAGTAAGACAAGGCACGACGTATTGCGCTCAAATCACAGCGAGAGCTTTTTTTTCTTTTTCTTTTTTTATTAATGCAGAGAACAAAAACATACAAAAGTACAAACATACATCACATAATATCAACCACAAAAAAAAAACAATAAAGAATAAAATAGAACTAAAGAAAAGAGGGCCAAAATCTAAATCGCACATGATCAAAGGCCAAACAAATTCGAACAGTCCTTTCTTATTAGATACTGAGATTACATTCAAATAGTTTTCCATTTCTTTTAGAAAAACAGAGAAGACAGGTTTATAGTTGGAGAATTTGCATTTGTGAATGTGAAATTTGTTTAGGAAAAAATGTAAATTAATAACAAAACTGATATTTTCGTTTGTGGGGTCAGAGTCATAATACCCAAATATAATGTTTTTCATATGTACTGAGAAGCCTGGCAAAATCGTACACTTGACAAACACACTAATATCATCCCAAAGTTTCTGAGTATAGTGACATGACCAAAATAGTGTATTTTCTTCAGAACTCAAACAAAAAGAGCGTGTAAGATCAATGTCAGATTTAAATCTTTGTATAAACTTCTTTACAGGGTAGAACCTGTGTATGAGCTTAAAATAAATTTCTTTCACTTTGTAAAAAATAATTTTTGCGGTAGAGACCAGATTTAAACACCACGAGAGCTTTCAATATGCGCGGCGCGCGCCACTGTGCCTGTTACATTTGTGCGACTGAGTTAATTTTTTTTCATTTTCACTGTGGTTTTTTTTTCTTTTGTAATGGCATATTGTTAGATAGTTTCTGAAAAAGTTACGTTCAGTTTTATAAAGTTACGTTCATTATTATTGAACTAAATGTAATTCCATAAATCTTGAGTACTTTATCTTTCAAATGATGCATAGTTTATGATAGCTGATTGAGTATTTTTATAAAACAAAGGTAATTAAAAGTACAGACATCTAAACATCCCCTTCGGTGGGTTGGTGCAGGTTAAGTAGTGCAAAGTAAAATAATCATGCATGCTTATATTACAGGTTTTTAATCTCAGCTGTATTCATCTTTCTTCAACAATGTGATATTTTGGTCATTAAAAATTCTCACATTCATGTTTTACGTAATACTTACGTAATGCTCTCTCTAGCAATCCGGCCCTACTGACAAAAGACTAATTTATGACCTCAAGGGGAGAATTCAAGACACCATTGATTTATGATGGTACAGAATTGGTCAAGTATTTGAACTTTCATCATTTTACTCTTTTAGAGAAAACAACATGATCTTATTTGACTTAAAGTCCAACTGAAATCAAAATTGACCGTATTTACTTTGTTTGCCTAAATTGATCATTTTGTGGTGAACAATTCATCCATGCAAGTCAATCCACACAAAAAAATGTTTGGCTTCGTAATCTTTAATCAAAATCTGAAAATGCCCCTCCCCTTTGCATTGGAGGACCTTCCCTGATGACGTAGGTTTGATGGTTTGGGTATCTGCTTAGCATCCGTAACCACGCCCCTCCAACTGACAGTAGACAGGCTGCCTGTGTGTTTGCAAGCATTGACAGCACATGAAAGGAGAGATGGCGAGGAGGTGCATTTTTGGTTGTGGCACTCACGAAACACTTTTCCCATTTCCTAAAATTCCCTCGTTACAGTCCAGATGGCTCAAATTTTTACATTTCAAGGAAGGAGGTATGCTTCAAAAGCCAAATTTGTCTTGATAATGTCATAACTTTGATAGGAAATTATTTAATGCATTACAATCAACCAAAAATACAGACAACTGTTTTTATGACAATATTTACACAACTATCAATACTTTGTTGACCAATTACCAAACAATGCTTCATTTTGTTCAGACTGTGGTGTGAGGTTGCATTAGCAATTCAGAAAAAACCTTAGGCAATGCATGGTGCTTTATAAGGTACTGTTTTTAAGGTATAATTTTTGGTCCTAATTTTATATATATGTAACATTTTTATCAATTTCACTAGTAGTTCACTGTATGAAGATTCTTTTGGTATAATATGTCACAGTTCGCTTAATTTTGCTATAGCCTACTCACTTACATAAATGTATCATAGTGTCCTGTACCTGCTAGTAAAATATATATATATATATATATATATATATATATATATATATATATATATATATATATATAAAATTATATCTGGTGTCTGAATAATTTTTGGTTTGACTGTGCATAAATTCTTGTTAAAACTCCAAAGTAATTCAGTCTAGAGCAGTGAGTGATTTTCTTTCATTTTCATTTTCTTTTAACATTACACCAGCTAGTAGCTAAATTAGGCGCGGTCACTTTAAGAGATGATGAATGCATCCAAAATATTTTTTTTTCCTCAACTGTTTACTTTCACTTAAGAAATAACTGACAGTTTTTTCGAGCATACTTTCCAAGGCAGGTAGTTTGACATATTTTGTATGTATTTGTCGGCACAAGAGCAATACCAGAATACCAGAACACCGTGGTACTGAATTGGGCTCTTTCACATCTTTTTGTTTGTTCAAACTGCAATTTGTATTTGTTCATTCAGGTGCAGGAGGGGCAGGGTCGGCCCTGACCAATTTGCTGCCCTAGGCAAGATTTTACCTGGCGCCCCATGCATCACAGACCATTTAACCCTGTCATTGTGTTCATGATTTAGCATATATATATATATATATATATATATATATATATATATATATATACACACACACACACACACATTACAGCAGAACTGTTTCCAACACTCATAATAAATCATCATATTCAGGGCCGGATTAACCATAAGGGCAACTGGGCGATTGCCCAGGGGCCCAAGACCTCTAAAGGGCCCAGGGCAGCAAGGGCACGAGCAAAATACTGTATCTGGTAATCTCCTGCTCTATATTAAACAAACTGTCAACACGGGCTTTTGCGCTGCACAGAGAGACGCTGCGCTGCCTATGACTTTGAACGTGAGTTGAGAGCGGTTGAGAGTCAGTCTCATGCGGAATGACCAATGAAGAGAGGGCCTCAAGTTAAGACCCTCTCCTCATTGGTCAGTCCGCATGAGGCGTGTCAAATGTTACGCCGAGCGGGTTACGTCAGGCGTTGCTACAACAGATAAAAATCTGACATGGAGAAGCTAAGTGGGAGCGCGAAGCGGAAATTAAAAAAGGAAAAGGACATCAGAAACGCAGAAAATTTTAAGTTTATACCTAAAATAGGTCATTTCTTCACTCCTGTTAATGTTGCCGAGAGTTCTGTTAAGTCAGCTTCCGTCAACGACGAGGACAACTCAGCTAGCCAGGACTTTTCTTCAAGATGCCAAATGAAAGCAAACATGCACTCCCTAATTATTTAGGATTAAAATTGTGTGTTTTGCCAGGTTTTGAAGTATTTATTTTTATCTTTCTATTTTAGCTATTGGACATGAACTTGTTAGTGGCCTTGATTTGGAAGATGTTATACACCAGTTTGCACAGTCAAAGTCCAGAAAAAAGCCATTGTAAGATGTGTTTGCCAAATGAAGGCATTTCAAATTCAAACATGCACTTCCTCATTATTTAGGACTAAAATTGTGTGTTTTGCCAGATTATGTAGCATTTATTTCTGTCTTGTCTTCTTCAGAGAAATTGACAGATTTCTAAATGTTTATGTAGCACTAAAATGTTTAACTGGTTAATTGTGCTGTGATATGTTGTTGTTCTATTTTAAAACAAGTTCAAATGAGCTTAGGATAAAAATGTTTATGAGCAGATAATAGTGATACTGCATTTTATTTATTTATTTTTTTCCTTGAGGTGTCAGCTTTATTAAAATGCTGTATATTGTTGTGGAGGGATAACTGGCAGATTTCAAATTGTTTGTGTTGGACTAATAACTTGATTGCCTTGTTGAATTCTGAGGAAACAGGGTCACCCTGTCAGGGTGATTTCTGCTTAAAATGAGCTGAGGACCAAAATGTTTCTTGATGTGTTGTCTGTGGTCTTCTGTTATAGCTCTATCAATTCAATACATTTATATTGGGAATAAATGTTGTTAAATAAACAATGGTTTGAAAGTGGTTGCTTATTTATTCATTTTTGTGAAAATGGAGGATATTTCCCTCCCTCTCAATGTAGTGGGTTAATTTTACCAGATTATACAGATGCTGATGTGTTTTGTTTTCATAGCATTATATGTGAGTGAATGTCTTTGATAGGGGACATAGTAGTGCATTTGTAGTTCTATGAGCATTTAAATATTTGTAAATCAAAATACACCTGATGACAGTTATAACTTGAAGTATTGAGTATATTTACTGTATATTACAGGAATATATTCTGTATATGACCATATTATGGTGATCCCGGGGTCGTGATGATGGGGCCCTTGAATATTGTTGCCCAGGGTACAACAAAGTGTTAATCTGGCCCTGATCATATTAGAATGATTTCTAAAGGATCATGTGATAGACCGGATGTCACATGTGACACTGAAGAATGGAGTAATGATGCTGAAAATTCAGCTTTGCATCACAGAAATAAATGATAATTTAAAGTATAATAAATTGAAAACAAATTATTTTAAATTGTAATAATATATCACAATATTAATTTTTTTTCTGTATTTTTGATAAAATAAATGCAGGCTTGATGAGCAGAAGAAACTTCTTTCAAAAACAATAAAAATAGTAATGTTTCCAAACTTTTGGCCTGTACTGTATCCCCCCAAAACTGCACAACTGTAGAGTAAAACATTAATAAAAAAGTGATAATAAAAAATGCGTCTTAAAACTGACATGATTGTACAAAATCACAGTCTGGGAACTGCTAACATTAAGTTTAAGGTAAAAATAACTGCCATGAAATTATAGTATCTTACTCCTATGCAATAAATTGTTCATTCACTACATCTCTTTACCTCTGTCTTTATCCTCTTCTCTTCTTTTTGGCACTGTATCTATTTATAAATTAGATACTATTAGAGATAAAATTGTAAAATTGTAACTATTCAGCTTCAGTTAATTATAGACCGATCTTGAATCTCCCTTTTCTGTCCAAGATACTAGAAAAGGTAGTATCGTCACAATGATATTCCTTCTTAGAGAAAAATGGTATATGTGAGGATTTCCAGTCAGGATTTAGACCGTATCATAGTGCTGAGACTGCTCTCCTTAGAGTTAAAAATGACCTGCTCTTATCATCTGATCGTGGTTGTATCTCTCTATTAGTGGTATTGGATCTTAGTGCTGCATTCGACACTATTTACCACAACATTCTTTTGAATAGACTAGAACACTTAGTTGGCATTAATGGAAGTGCATCAGCATGGTTTAAATCGTACTTATATGACCGCCATCAATTCGTAGCAGTGAATGAAGTGGCATCATATCGATCACAAGTGCAGTATGGAGTACCTCAAGGCTCAGTACTAGGGGCCATTACTCTTCACGCTTTACATGTTACCCTTGGGAGATATCATCAGGAAACATGGTTTTAGCTTTCACTGTTATGCTGATGACACTCAGCTCTATATTTCTTTGCGGCCCAGCGAAACATACCAATTTGAAAAACTAACGGCATGCATAGTCAATAAAAAAAGCTAGATGACGAGTAATTTCTTACTGCTAAATTCTGAAAAAAAAACAAAGGTGTTAATTATAGGACCTAAAAACTCCTAGTAACAACCCAGGATGAATGGTGGATGGCACTATTGTCCACCCCCGCCCGGAGCTGTGGAAGTTATGGGTGTGGCCTCTGAGGGGAAAAATCCATAGTTTCCAGTCTCTCAACTGAGGTTGTTGAGACCATCCTCCTATCCAGAGCTCCCTCAACAAGGAAACTGTATGCCTTGAAGTTAAAGCTTTTCCAGACCAGACCAGAAGAAGCTTAATTGTATGTGTCCAGTATATGTCCACAGAGCTGCCCTGTGGAGAAGGGCGGACCAGTCATTTGTTTGTTATGGCCCCCTTCTGGTCTGCCTACTACAAAGCAGACTCTAAGTCAGTGTATAGTAGAGGCCATTTCTAGAGCCTATGAGTCCTCTGATCTCCCCTCGCCCCTGGGGGTCAAGGCTCACTCCACCAGAGGTGTGTCAGCCTCCAAGGCCATCTTAGTGGGTGTCTCCATGCGGGACATCTGTGAAGCTGCGGGTTAGTCCATGCCCCTAACCTTTGTGAGATTCTATGGACTAGATATGCAAGCCACTTCTGGCTCTTCTGTGCTTTCACTGTGCAGTTTCCCATACTAGGCAGAGATTTTTAAGTCTGGCGGCATGGGCATTCTCATTCCCAAAGGGTTCTCCGACACAGCTTGAGTTCCTGAAAAGGAACGTATGCATGTAACCATGGTTCCTCAAGGCAACAAGATGATGCATCGCAGTGCCACACTTCCAGCATCTCTGCTGGCGCTTGCTTCATTCCTGAGGCTATATGCTGTCTTTGCCGCACTTGCTTTTAATCTTCCTGGTCTCTGACATCACCCGCCTATGATGTCTCGCCCATCTATTGGTCTAATTACACACATGATTCAGAGCCGGTCACAATTGAGGTGTTCCCAAAGTGTTCTCTGATGCATCGTCTCGTTCCCTTAGAGGAGCCATGGTTACATGCATAGGGTAAATTTACACTTATGAATGTGAAATTTGGTCAATAGAATAAGTATATTAAGTTAGTAAAAGTACTGTTTCATTTGGTCAGGATAGTCAGTAATGCCAAAGAGTATATTTTCCCACAGAAGTGAAGAAGGTCTTAAACTCTGAATATTTACAATGATATTATTACAATTACAAGTTGTTTTTGAGTAACTGGTATTTTACAATAGAAAATGAATTAAATTTAAACAATTTAATATCGTAGTCAAACCAGTTCTTAAAAAAAGAGATTTATGTTTGTAAAGAATGTTTCTATTATTCCAGATGAAATAGCGATGCAGAGAAAAATTGTGATCATATATTAATGACCAAGATAGGAGCACTTTGTGTTTGTGGAAGGCAGACACTGTTACTTAGCTGGAATTGTGAGGAGGCTTTCTGGGGAGTCATGAGCGAGGATAAAATCAAATAATAAAAAAGTACTTTTAGAGAGAGAAAAAAAAAAAAATAAAAAAGATCTGCTTTTCTCCTTTTAAATCCGAAAGTAGAGGCAAACAGCCATATAGCAATTGTATACTAAATCGCAAATAAAAGTGCTTATCTTCACAACAGTCATCCTTGATTTTGCTTTAAGTGAACAGGACCATTTTTTCTGGAACGACTTCTCTGCCGTCAACGAATGCATTGGCTCCGACGAAATAAGCCTTCTTTTCCTTCGTTGCGTGCTTTTTGTACGTAAGGCCAAAGCAATGCACAGGACGTTTTTTCTTCTTTTGTCAGGTCTTCTCCAAAGCGTAGTTTGCGTTCTTTAAGATAGTCGCTGTTTTTTGCACTCTTCCAGATGAAGTCTCTCACCCAGCGCAGCGCAAAAAGGATGATAATAGCCCTCCCTCGACCAGACACAGGTCTGCCAAACCTGTGAGCTACATCCACCGCTTCACTCATCTTTGTCGCGAGTTCAGGTGCCACTCCCTTGCATATCTGTCACAGGGTCTGGGTTGTGTTCCCTGGGGTTCCACTAGGTGTCCTCAGTTCCCACGGTGTTTATCATATTATCACTTCCTGTCTCCTTATTTGGTCACCTTCCTCCTTGTTTAGTTAATTGATTGTTCCCCACCTGTCTCCTGTTTCCCCATTATCCTTTTGTGTATATAACCCGGTCTGTCTTAGTATGTGTCACGGAGTCGTTGTTTATTCATGTCCGTCAGTTCGTGCCCTTGCCTTGTCTTCTTGTTAAGTTTATGTTTTGGATGGAGGTTTCCTATTGACCCCTGCCTGGACTGTTTATGCTGTTTGGATTACCCCTTAATAAAAGACTTACTTGCAATTGGTTCTATCTCCGTGCTTCATTGGATCCCGGCCGTGACAGAACGACTCCGTCATTCTAGGAACCAGCGGTATGTCGTCTTTCCGTTCCCCAGCCAAGATGGCGGAGCGGCGAGCCAAGTATCTTCGGTTGATCGCCCTCCGCCAAGAGGGAAATGAAGTGAGTGCCCTGGCTCAGGTGTTCTGGTCCCTGGCCGAGGGCATGGGCTACAATGATGCGGCCCTCAAGGACTATTTCAATGGCGGGCTGGATGATCCAGTGTCTCAGGAGGAGATGGCGCAGTTAGAAACACTGGAATTCTGGGAATTCGTGCGCTGCCTGCAGCATCGGCTTCGGTGGGATGCCCCAGCCACTTCTGTCTCTTCCGGCGGGGTGGTCGTCAGCCCAGCACCACTGCCCAGGATTGCAACCAGCCAAGCGCCACAACCCAAGATGACCGCCAGTCCAGCACCACTGCCCAGGATGGCTACCAGCCAAGCACCACAGCACAAGATGGCCGCTAACCCAGCGCCAATGCCCAAATTGGCCACCGTTCCAGCGCCACAACCCAAGATGGCCGCCAGTCCAGCACCACTGCCCAGGATGGCTACCAGCCAAGCGCCACCATCCAAGATGGCCGCCAGTCCAGCATCACTGCCCAGGATGGCTACCAGCCAAGCGCCACAGCACAAGATGGCCGCTTAACCAGCGCCAATGCCCAAATTGGCCACCGTTCCAGCGCCACAGCCCAAGATGGCCGCCAACCCAGCGCCAATGCCCAAATTGGCCACCAGTCCAGCGCCACAGTACAAGATGGCCGCCAGCCCAGCGCCAATGCCCACTTTGGCCAACGGTTCAGTGCCACAGCACAAGATGGCCGCTAACCCAGCGCCAATGCCCAAATTGGCCACCGGTCCAGCGCCACAGTACAAGATGGCGGCCAGTCCAGCACCACAACCCCAGATGGCCGCCAGACCAGCACCACAGTACAAGATGGCCGCCTGTCCAGAGTCATGGCCCAAGATGGCTGCTTGCCCAGCGCCGCTGCACAGGATGAGAGTCTCAGCTGACCCTTCAGAGTCGAGTCAGGTGCCCGTGGACCCTCCAGAGTCGAGTCAGGTGCCCGTGGACCCTTCAGAGTCGAGTCAGGTGCCAGTGGACCCTCCGGAGTCGAGTCAGGTGCCAGTGGACCCTCCGGAGTCGAGTCAGGTGCCAGTGGACCCTCCGGAGTCGAGTCAGGTGCCAGTGGACCCTCCGGAGTCGAGTCAGGTGCCCGTGGACCCTCCGGAGTCGAGTCAGGTGCCTGTGGACCCTCCGGAGTCGAGTCAGGTGCCAGTGGACCCTCCGGAGTCGAGTCAGGTGCCAGTGGATCCTCCGGAGTCGAGTCAGGTGCCAGGGAACTCTCCAGAGTTAGGGCTTATCACCGATGACCTTCCAGAGTCAGGGCTTATCACCGGTGACCTTCCAGAGTCAGGGCTTATCACCGGTGACCTTCCAGAGTCAGGGCTAGTCACCAATGACCTTCCAGAGTCAGGGCTAGTCACCGATGACCTTCCAGAGCCAGGGCTAGCCACCGATGACCTTCCTGAGTCAGGGCTAGTCACCGATGACCTTCCAGAGTCAGGGCTAGTCATTGATGACCCTCCAGAGTCGAGTCGGGTTCCAGATGACCCTCCAAAGTCAAGGCTAGTCACTGTTAACCCTCCAGAGTCAGGGCTAGTCACCGCTGATGCTCCAGAGTCAGGGCTAGTCACCGTTGACCTTTCAGAGTCAAGTCAAGTCACCTTTGACCTTTCAGAGCTGAGTCAAGTCACCGGTGATCTTCAAGGACTGAGTCAAGTCACCGGTGATCTTCAAGGACTGAGTCAAGTCACCGGTGATCTTCAAGGACTGAGTCAAGTCACCTCTGATCTTCATGAACAAAGGCAAGTCACCTCTGATCTTCATGAACAAAGGCAAGTCACCATTGATCTTCATGAGCAAATGCAAGTCACCAATGATCTTCATGAGCAGTGTCAGGCCAGCACCGATCTTCTGGAGTCCAGTAGAGACACCATGGAATTACCAGAGTCTCGTCCTCCCGTTGATCCGGCCGCACGGAAGTGGTGGTCTTCTGCTCCATCCTGGGGGCCTTCCGCCCTGACCACATGGTGGTGGTGGTCTTCTGCTCCGCCCTGGGGAACTCTGGCCTCGACCACAAGGTTGTGGTGGTCTTCTGCTGCGCCCTGGGGGGCTTCCGCACTGACCACACGGACATGGTGGTCTTCTGCTCCGCCCTGGGGGGCTTCCGCTCTGACCACACGGACATGGTGGTCTTCCGCTCCGCCCTGGGGGGCGCTTGCCCTGACTACACGGTTGTGGTGGTCTTCCGCTCCGCCCTGGAGGGCTCTGGCCTTGACCACAAGGGTGTGGTGGTCTTCTGCTCCGCCCTGGGGGGCTTCATGTTGTTTTTTCCTTTGGTTTTTGTGTTAAGGTCTGTCCCTGTTCCTTTCTGTCAGTCTGGCCCTCCGTCCCTCCCCCTGAACCTCCTCCTGTCCTCCTCCCTCCTGGTCTTTCTGTGTTGTGTTTACATTCTGGTGCCTGTTCCCCATGTTTTTCTTTTCTGGCCCTCCGTCCCTCCCCCTGAGCCTCCACCTGTCCACCTCCCTCCTGGTCTCTGTTTTGTGTCTGTCTTGGAGCGTCTGGGAGCCGCTCCGTAGAAGGGGGGTACTGTCACAGGGTCTGGGTTGTGTTCCCTGGGGTTCCACTAGGTGTCCTCAGTTCCCACGGTGTTTATCATATTATCACTTCCTGTCTCCTTATTTGGTCACATTCCTCCTTGTTTAGTTAATTGATTGTTCCCCACCTGTCTCCTGTTTCCCCATTATCCTTTTGTGTATATAACCCGGTCTGTCTTAGTATGTGTCACGGAGTCGTTGTTTATTCATGTCCGTCAGTTCGTGCCCTTGCCTTGTCTTCTTGTTTAGTTTATGTTTTGGATGGAGGTTTCCTATTGACCCCTGCCTGGACTGTTTATGCTGTTTGGATTACCCCTTAATAAAAGACTTACTTGCAATTGGTTCTATCTCCGTGCTTCATTGGATCCCGGCCGTGACAATATCTCCGTCACCTTGACCTTTACGTTACGATCCGTATAATCGTAAACACCACCTCTGTTTGTTGCGCTCTGCATCAATTATTCTGCTTTCCAACTGAGATACAGCTCTTGCTTGCTCAGTAATTTTGGCTGTTAGTTCGATTTTAGATTTCTACAAATCCACAATTTCAGCGTTGACAAAAAGGAGGGATGATTTCAACTCTTCAATGTTGTTAGAATTAGTTTTAATCATTTCTTCAAGGGAGTCAGCTCTCTTGTTGAGGACAGTGATGATGTTCTCTTGTAGCTCAAGTAACGAGAGATCACCTTTAGATTTCTTTGATGCTGGGCTATTTGACGGCGTTTCGGGGAGAGATTTACACGATCCTCCAAAGTCAAGTTCTTTTGAAGAACCTCTCATCATGTTAGATACCGCAGGGTATGAGTGGTCCAAAAGTTTCTGAGGATCTCTCTTTTGCTTTGTATTTACGCCACCTATTTTAGCTTTGTAGTGTTAGCAATGTCGGTTCTACAGATTCAAATTTGTTTTTTTTTCTTTTAAAGTTTTTAAGTTGTATTTCACTTAAAGAATTTAAGCATTACTACTGATAAGCACTTAAACAAATTAGATAATCCATCTATTTACGCATTTTGTGGCCAAAGCCTTTACAGAGAAACTTATCATGCGTGCGTCGTCGGCACCATCTTGTCGCCTCCCTTAAATGCTTCTAATTGACTTCACTTGTCTCCGTTGAATCCAATGGGGTCGCTGTGTCCATTTCTTTTACTGTCTATGTCTGGGACAGCTTACATCGTGACGCTGTGAACAAGGGCGTAGATTTGGTTTGAACATTGGGGGGGTTGACGTTGAACGTTGTATGCTGCCCGTTATTTTTCAAACTTTTTTTTTTATGTGTATTGTTATTGGATAATTTATTTCTTCCTATCTATCTATCTATCTATCTATCTGGCAACATGCTTTAACTGATTACAAATTCAACATATACAAATATGAAAGAGACAACATTTAGACATTTATTTTAAGATTTTTTAATTCCACCTTAATGCATTTAAAAAAATTTTAAAGGGAAACACATCTTTAAAACATAAAAGGCATTAATGTATAGCCTAACTTTACAAAGCTGCTGTTTTTCTATACTGTTTCCTATTTTATTTTATTGATTGAATGGCATCTTCTTTACCTGATCACCTGCTCCTCCTCTCCCTCTGCTGACTTTTCTACCCTGCAGCTATATTTACCTCGAATCTGTTATAAAAACATGTTAAGAGATTATACACCTCATAACGTTATGAAATTTGTGTATAATCATCATTCATAAAATTCTAACATAGTAGAGGTTATCAAAAGAAAGAAATTAAGTATTGAAACCGCCAGTAGGCGGCAGTGTTTCACTGTTTGATGAGTTATCCACTTAAACCGTTAATTCATCCAATTCGTTCAAAAGTCAGATTAATTTAGTAAGAAAACAAACACCGATGTGAATACTTTTGTCGTTGATAATTACAGACACTATTGAAAAATATATTCGCAAAACAGACAGCTGCTTTGGTAACTTGTTATACTGATAGTTATAGCTAAACACATTGCAATGGATTGGCTAGCTAAAATATATGTGGTGTGAACTAACTATTACACAATATTCTCATACCTCATTCTCAGTACATGCTTTATTTTTTTTTATTTTTTTTTTGCATCCCTCTCTGACCAGCAGTTAAATATAGTCCGCTGTGCAGCGCTTCTCTTCATTTTTGGCGTGCTCTCCCATTCAAACACCACTCGCTTGGTTTTGTAAAAGTGCGACCCATTGGTTGGGCGTTACCAATCGGTTCAATGGAGGGGGAGTATTTTTTGTCTGGTCTATGATTATGACATACTCATATTTGATTAGGAGCAAAATTATTTTTACAAAATAAATGAATTCTATTTTTTCATATTATATTTTTCATTTGATCTACTGTGATTTTCATGTTGAAATATTGGGGGGGTTGTAACTGATGGATTTGAATATTGGGGGGGTTACTCTAAAGAAAAGAGGGCCAAAATCTAAATCACACATGATCAAAGGCCGAGCAAATTCGAACAGTCCTTTCTTATTAGATACTGAGATTACATTCAAATAGTTTTCCATTTCTTTTAGAAAAACAGAGAAGACAGGTTTATAGTTGGAGAATTTGCATTTGTGAATGTGAAATTTGTTTAGGAAAAAATGTAAATTAATAACAAAACTGAAATTTTCGTTTGTGGGGTTGGAGTCATAATACCCAAATATAATGTTTTTCATATGTACTGAGAAGCCTGGCAACATCGTACACTTGACAAACACACTAATATCATCCCAAAGTTTCTGAGTATAGTGACATGACCAAAATAGTGTATTTTCTTCAGAACTCGAACAAAAAAAGCGTGTAAGATCAATGTCAGATTTAAATCTTTGTATAAACTTCTTTACAGGGTAGAACCTGTGTATGAGCTTAAAATAAATTTCTTTCACTTTGTAAAAAAGAATTTTTGCGGTAGAGACCAGATTTAAACACCACGAGAGCTTTCAATATGCCATGGCGCGCGCCACTGAGTGATGTCTGTACTTCCCGGTCAGAGAGCACCTGTCCATCAAAAGCTCACTATCCAATCAGAGTAGGTCACTGTTAACCCCGCCCCCACGAGAGGTTTGTGTCAAAACTCCAAACAAAAAACTGTCTGTGGCAATGCATTCAGAGTCCACGTTCAGCGAAAACGTATCTTTGAAAAACATTAACAAAGAATGAAGCATATTTTAAGAGCCTGTTACATTTGTGCGACTGAGTTAAATTTTTTTCATTGTGTTTTTTTTCTTTTGTAATGGCATATGTTTGATAGTTTCTGAAAATGTTACATTCAGTTTTATAAAGTTTCGTTCATTTTTATTGAAGCAAATGTAATTCCATAAAGATTCATCTTCTGAAGTTGTTTTTGAAATCAATACACCAGGACGGAAAGGGATAAATGAAATGCTGAAGGACTTTGCATAGCATAATTTAGTAATATTAAATATTTAAATTCTCAGATCAGTAGATTTTTGGCCTTTGGAAAATATTTTACATAAAAAAGTAGCTTGTTTATAATAATAAAGTCATAATAAATAAATGAATACATAATGATAAATAAATAAATATCTAACATTTCAGCCCCAAAACAAAATTAGTTTATTCATTCAATACTTTTATTGTCATAACTGCGTTTTTTTTTTTTTTTTTTACAATACATGTAAAACACCATTTCTTTTCTTTTCTATCTCCTTCCTCTACTTCCATCTTTTCTCTTTCTTCTTCCCTTCCCTTCTCTTCTCGAAGTGTCATGCTAACCCATATCAGCAAAAAGCAGCTGCTCACACCACTGGTTTCATAATGACATAAATCCCTCTTTTTCTTCCTTCCATCCAACCCTCCTCTAATCTGCCTCTTTTCATTATTATTCACTCTTATACATTATACTTTTGTGTGATCCAAAAATCCATGGCTCTGTGAACTGTGTGTCTCAATACAAAACCACGAAAAACTGTTTGTCTTTCATTAACTGGCACAATTATCTCACAGTTTTAGGTCACAGAAGTCTCTGTCTTCCAGTCTGTTTAAAATAAAGCTGACCCTGATCTGTAGACAATATATATTTATAATACTTCTACTGTGTGTTTGAAATTAGATATTAGTTTCAATATTAGGAAAAAGCATTGAGGGTTGAACCGACTTAGACAGGTAGGAATGATCGGAATCACTTGGACTTGTTTTACTATGAACGATCAATTTAATTAATTTTTTTTATTCCAAAGTATATAATCTGGTGGTTTATTTGAAGAAAGGATCAAAAAGAAAACAGTGTGACACTACAGTGAGATCCGTGTAGCGAGTACACATTCACAGGATGTGAAAATGATCCTCTATTTTCCCTATCTGTTTTTTTTTTTCTTTGCAGCCTTTCTACCTGGAAAAGGTGATAATTATCTTCCTTCATTTTACCTTGATTGGTGAAGTGTTCAGTCCTCCAAGATGTCTAGACATAATCAAGTCTGTTTTTTTTCTGTATTTATCTATCCATTCCAGCTGCCATTATTGTATGAAACAAAATGTGCACAATTTGTGAAATTTCTGCAATATTTTTTTCCCTCCTCGATTTCTTCATATTTCTATATGTTCCTCAACTATTTCTCACCAGTCATGTCTCTTATGTTTTCATACTTTGGTTTCTTTACTACATAAATAACATTGAAACAATATATAAATCAATTTGCGTTAATAAAAAAATAAATTGGACTGAACTTATTATATTAAAAAAACAAGCATCAGCAGCACTAACAAAATCAGTTTCTATTTAGCTTAGTAGAAGCCAATGCACTTCATTCATTGCTAAAAATAACTCTTAATTTTCAATCTAAAAAATACACTATCCATCTGAAGATAGTACTCCACTCTGTGTCATACTAAATATTCTTTTAGCTAATTTTATAGATAAAATAATTTGAGGGCATTGCAGGTAAAGAAAGATGCGAAAAACCTGTGTGACATTATATGCAAAATAACAGTGTGAGCATGTGGCTAATATTACACAGTTCATTTGTCAAAAATGCCTCCTTTCTTCATTATGATTGTTTTTTGAAGTTTCTCAACACTGTGGAGTTGTTATTATTGTGATTTTTCACATATTTTCCATGGGATCATAACTCCTGCATGGGGTGGGGACATTATAGGTGGCGTCCTCCAGAAACTCATCTTCGCTTAGGCTTATATGAAGGCAGGTGTCATTGACAGGTGAAGAGAATGGGATGGTTTGCTCATATCCCAGCGGTGTGGTAGAACGCAGTGGGGTCGCACCATCCACAGCTGGATGATCCTCTGGTAAGCTGCTGCAAGTACTGGAACTGGAGATGAACGCAGAGCTCTGGTCATCAGAGGGGTCGTCTCTGGAATGGGGGGATACAAGGGATTTGTCATCTGAGCACACGCCAGAATCCTCACAAAAAAAGTGAAAAAGTGACAAAAAAAGAAAACAAATTTTGTCAGTCACTGGGCTTCTCTGGGTAAAATTATTGTATAAAAATAACGAATAACATGAAAGTGCTAGGACAGCTGTCCTAACCAGGCACAATGCAGCATTCTGATTTGTAAACAAATTATTGTTTTAAACACTTTTTACATGAAATAATAATTTTCAGTCTGCTTCCTGCCTGAGGGTGTATTCACACCAGGAAACTCCACACCACTACTGCTGTGCAACATGACCCACTCACAGCCAATAAAAAAAGTATTCAATGATTAAATATATGTGACCATGACCAATGACATTTCAGTGGGTGGGGCCACACAGCACATTGCTGTAGAAATAGAACCCTAATTAAAACATCCCATTTATTGTCATGATTGCAGATACTTAGCAGTTGATTCATGGAAGAAAGCATTTTATCACTTATCATGGTGTGTCTTGTCAGGACATTGTGTCAGAACTGTAGGGAAATCATAGCAGGAAGATGGGCTTGTGTGGTGCACAGTGCTCATACACAATTCTTTAAGACACATTCTCCATTCTGCATGTGCATGTGTGTGTGTGTGTGTGTGTGTGTGTCTGCTAAAAGCTAAAAGCTTGAACGCTGCTCGGTTGATCTGTTCAGGTCCATGCCTCGCTCGGGACGCCAGCGTTCTTCACCAATGCACATTTGAGTTTATTTAAGTTTATGTCTTCTGTTACACTCAACACTTGCACTCATACACATCATACGTCCATGCATTTGCCCTACACTACTGATATCGACATTCACACACCCCATATTTGGGTTTTGTTGTTTAAACTTGTGTTGGATACACAATTGTGGCGAGTGGGGCGGGGCCGAGGGACGTGGGAACAAGGAGGGAGGCCGGCAATGATTGGGAAATCAGTGACACCTGCGACCCACTGCCGGTCTCGAGTCCCACGTAGGAGATGGAAGGATATAAAACTGGAGCGACGACAGTGAAGGACGAGAGAGGACCAGGCCTGGGCTTTTAGTTGTGTTTTGGTTTTTATTTGAGCGCACCAGTCGTCCGTGAGGGGCTGGTGCGCTGTTTTGTGTTTATTTTTGTAATTAAAATGTTTTTGATTGTCCGCCGGTTCCCGCCTCCTTCTTCCGGATGAATATGAAGGTTTAAATCATTACAGTGGTGCCGAAACCCGGGAGAAGGAGGGATGCGCTGCTGAAGATCCCTCGCCGCTGTGGTGAATCCGCGGTGCCATCGAGCTGGCGAGGAGGATGCCGCCATGGACACTCGAGGCGGTGGGCTGGAGTGAGTTGCCGGGGACGGGCGAGCTCGCTGCCGACCGCCCACGATATGGAGGGGCGGCTGCCGTCCGTGAGGGAGCGGAGGAGTCGGCGCCGTTCGCCAGGGGGCCGGAGCCTGCTGCCTCCGTGAAGGAATCCGGAGGAGCAGGGAACGAGGGACTCCTGCCGGCTGCCCAAAACCGGAGGAACCGTCGCCGTCCACCGGGCGGCGGAGGGGTGACGTGCCGTCCGCCGAGGGCCGTCCAGTGCCACCGCCAGGCACCGCGGAGGAGATCGCCCAGCCGGTGGAGGGCCGAACAGCAGTGCGTCTGGGAACCAGAATTTTTTTTTTTCTCTCTCTCTCCCCTCTCTCGTCTCTGTCGCTCCTCCTTCCATTTCCTTTTCTCTCGCCTCGTCTGTCCTACCCCCAGGTTCCCGCAGGTCCCCGTGAGCGGGAGTAGAGCGCAGTCTCGAGGGTGCCCCCCGGCCTGCGAGGGGCGATGGGGGTATGTGGCAAGTGGGGCGGGGCCGAGGGACGTGGGAACAAGGAGGGAGGCCGGCAATGATTGGGAAATCAGTGACACCTGCGACCCACTGCCGGTCTCGAGTCCCACGTAGGAGATGGAAGGATATAAAACTGGAGCGACGACAGTGAAGGATGAGAGAGGACCAGGCCTGGGAGTATTTTAGGTTTTGGTTTTATTTTGTGCGCATCAGTCGTCCGTGAGGGGCTGGTGCGCTGTTTTGTTTATTTTGTGATTATTAAAGTTTCATTTGCTTGTCCGCCGGTTCCCGCCTCCTTCTTCCCGATGATTATTAGAGTTATTCATTACAAAAATAAATTTATCTGTTGTACCGTTTGTTTGTGGCATGGTCTCCTATCGCTTGTTATGGCTCTGAGTTAGTCGTAACAGAACTGATTCTGTGCTAATGTTATGAGCGCGGGTAAACCGAAGGCTTGAATCAAGGGCAATCATCGCCACGGCCATTACGTCGAGCGCAAAAGAACCAGTGAACCGTTTTCTTCAAACGGTTTATTGAATCAAACTGTCCGAAAGAAGTACAGGTGATCCGAAAACTGATGCAACTGGTTCTTCACTCCTGAACGAGTCAATCTTTCGTTCATTATCTGGCTCGGCTCGGTGTTCATCTTCAATTCTCTCTTCACAGCAGTTCAGTCAGTGTACTGTTTGAGTAAATGAATTGGTTGTTTGAACTCAGAGGAAGTGTCAGACACATTAAAAAAGTTAACAGCTTAAGTCATTTGTGGATTAATGCGTATTGGAGACGCGAACCGTTTAAAACGATTCAGTTCGATTTGGTGAACTGGTTCAAGAAGATCCAGTTACATCGAATGATTAGTTCGCGAACCGGATATCACAAACTGCTGTGTTTTGAACTCTCTCTCACAACAGACACGGAAGAGAAGACAATGCGGAGTAAAGTCATAGTTTTTGCTATTTTTGGACCAAAATGTATTTTTGATGCTTCAAAAAATTCTAACTGACCCTCTGATGTCACATGGACTACTTTGATGATGTTTTTCTTACCTTTCTGGACATGGACGGTATACCGTGCACACAATTTCAATGGAGGGACTGAGAGCTCTCGGACTAAATCTAAAATATCTTAAACTGTGTTCCGAAGATCAACGGAGGTCTCACGGGTTTGGAACGACATGAGGGTAAGTTATTAATGACATAATTTAGATTTTTGGTTTAAGAGCTACCTTTATTGTAAGTCTATATTTTATCCAAATTTTAAGTCTGATCTCTTAGACTGAGTAATGATAGACTTTTTTTCTGAATCATCCAAACATGGTTAGGTTTTTGGTCAAATCCCTAATCCTATATGAACAACTCTTCAGTAATACACTAATAAATATGCATACAATCCAACACAATCAGTGTAACTTCACATACAAAGCTACAGCCTTCTGATCTTGGACTTTGGGTGCAAGTTTAAACATTTTCTGTTTCTTTTCTATTTTCTTTCCTCCAATTAGCATATGATCACATCAGCAATTCTATCTGGCCCCCGACCAAACACTGTCACATCTCCTCCTCCACATCTTTCCAGAGAGCACTCTGCCTCCTGCCATCCCCTCGTCTCCAGGGATCTTATATTAACTCATCTTCCTGTGGGTGTGCAAATCTCAGTAATTTCATTTTCAATATTTTTCCATAATATACTGTACGTCTCTCCTGCCAAGTATTGCAATGATTTTCAGTGTACATGTACTGCTATATATGTGTGTTTTTGTAAATGTGAAAAGCCCTCACTAGGTAGCAGTGGAGCTCTTGTGATGAAATGTTGCACCAGCCATTTAATAAGTTAAATAATATAACCTTAGGTCTTGTTTAAAATGCCATAGCATCAAAGAATGAGCTTAATTTACTTCTTATAATACAAAATCTCATTATTCAATGTTGCACTTGTTAAGCCATTGCAGAAACACAGGAGCTGTGTGAGTGTGTGTGTGTATGTAGATAGGTGCCATTTTTATTCTTGAAGGGGAATTTAGTGTGTGACATCCATATATGTGCATACTAAAGTATTTAATAAAATATTAAACCCTGTTGACATTCGACAGCAAGAGAGCACAAACATACAAACAATAAACTTTACTTAATAAATTCACTTTGCTAGTAAGAGTGTATGCCAGTGTACTACATGCTGCAAACAAACACACACACACACACACACACACACACATAGTTTAGTTTTTCTATCATGGTGAAGACTTTCCATAATTATGTTTAGAAGGAGGGAATGAAAAAACAGTATAAAACAACAAGTTTTTACTTCTAAACCTACTTATTATACTTTTTTTTTAGATTTTCAATAAGACAGTTTGTAATATAGATCAGACTTGCACCATAATGTATATTGGTACCACATCAGTCAATATTAGAGATATTTTAAAATGCATTAATTAGATTATTTTATTATTATTATAAATAATACTTGAGTGTACATGCTAATTCCCCCATTCTAAATGTAAAAACTGGGGTAATGAGGATAAACCAATTAAATATTATTTACACTAACATTTTATGTTTAGCATGCCAGCATAATAAAATAAAGTACAATTACAGTTATACTCACAGGAGGTTGGTAAAGTGCAGAAGAGAGGAAAGGAGTGGAGAGGAAACTATTTCTAGAGGAAGATAGGTCAGGTGAGGGCATGAGATGGAGAGAGCATCAGAGAGGGTTAGAAGATTAGACAGGAGGAAGAAGGCTGTTATAGAAGGAAGTGGATAATCAGAAGAGGAGGCTCCTCACATGTGCACCTGAGCAGAGAAAAACAAAAATAAGTCTCTCTTCCTTTCAGCCTCACACTCACACAAACCTCTTCACCTAAACGCCTGAGAAAACCATCTAGTAAATCATCCGATCTGACTCACACTCAGAGGTGGGTAGTAACGAGTTACATTTACTTCGTTACATTTACTTGAGTAATTTTTTGGGGTAACGAATACTTTTCGGAGTATATTTAAAGATGGGTACTTTATACTCTTACTTGAGTAAATTTTTGGGGAAAAATCTGTACTTTTACTTCGTTACTGTGGGCGACGCTCCTCTCGTTACTTTATCTATTAATGCAATAAATGTTATAATGCTTCAGTTTATTCCAAACGCGCCTCTGGGCAATGAGCGATGCCCATTTGCGAATGATTCATTCTTTTGAGTCAATTCTGTTCAAAGGCTTGATCAAACCAATTGGCAAACGAGTGAATTGGTTCATGAATCAGTTTGAATGAGTCGTTCAGTTCCCTGCCGCACGCGCTGAGCGTCTGAAGTGGTTCACTCGGAGTTGTAACGTTTAAGAACAGAAAGAGCGTTGAAAACGTGGCTGGAACTGCACTGAATTGAAATCTGCAAAGGTTATTATTTGCTAGCGATGGAGATCCTTATTAGATGAACACCGCGTGTGCTGTCTACTGTTTAACAGGTAATAACTTGGGCTACATTCGATTACAGTACACGATACCACTGTGACATTAGTTTGTTGTACGTGTGTGGCTTATAACAGAGGGGAGTCAAGTTGAATGCAGCTTCCAAAAGACAAAAAATAGCCGATTAAGATTTTATTAATTTTAATACAATCACACTGGTGCAAGTACGTTCAGCGAGTCATATTATCAGCTGCTAAATTCAGATCTGTGATTGCTTGCTGGTGCTTAGCCAGAGATAGATGCGTTTATACAGCGCTGCGCATTATAACCAATCACACATGATTCTTTTGAGCTTATTAAAGCATTGGCCAATCAGAGGCGTTCAGATGAGTCATCGCTAAAATGCCGGTGCTTCCTTCACTCGCTCACTGACTGAATACCTCTTTCTGGCGAATTCTCTCGCAGGAACAACAAAGTGCAGATGTGTGTACGAATCTTTAATTAAGATATTGATTTCACAGTGTTAACAGTTTCAGTGATTTTAATGGGAGTTTCTGAGAGTGATTGAAATCTAGACTGTCAGTGAAAATTATCTTTAATAATGTAAATGTTATTTGCTCTCTTTCTGAACAATGAAAGATTAGTAGCAATATTTATATCACATTAACTTTCAATGTTAAAATCACATTTAATATAAAGTCAGTCGTATTAAAAATATGTTATGGCATGACACCTATATCTGTTACTTAAGTAAACAGACAGGGTTTTATAATAAATTACATAAATTGGAGTAAAGGCTGATGAAATATATACATTTATACACGCACACATACATTACATACATTTTTTCTAAATAAAAATAGGCTCAGTATATATGACCCAAAGTAACTAGTAACTAACTACTTGAGTAGATTTTTTATCCGATACTCTTTTACTCTTACTCAAGTAACTATTCAAGACTAGTACTTTTACTTTTACTTGAGTAAATATTTCTAGAAGTACTTTTACTTTTACTTGAGTACAGTTTTTGGGTACTCTACCCACCTCTGCTCACACTGCAACAACACAATTACTATCATTGTATAATCCTGCCAAATGCACTTTCCATTGGCATCAGTTGTTTTTATACTAAACTGATTTAATCTATTCCACAGTCCATAAACGAATTCTCAATCTCAGCCATCATTTTGTATTTTCACATTTTCATAGGCATTATTTAGTATGTTCATCGTCATTTTCTTTTGTTTTGCATTTGAGAATTAAAAACATACATTATTTGCTTTATTTATGAATCTTTTTTTTTCAGCTGAAGACCAAATAACCCCAAACATCACTAAAAAGAGACTTTTCTCATAATTAGTCCACTTTTGTATACAATTTTGCCCCCTAAGGTACATAAAGGCTGGAATGCACTACATGAACAAATCTGCAAACTCTAAGCATCGTACACTTGCAGACTGTGTAAATGGTAACTGAGGAAAAGCAGATGATCATACACTACACGAATGAAGATCACACAGACTTCCAAACTATTACAAACTCGCACAGAAACACGTGCCTCGTTAAGATACAGTACATAACAAAAGAAAACATATGTTCTAAAATACAGGATGGAATCACAGTCTAAGGCCCAATCCCAATTCTACCCCATAGCCCTTCCCCTTTCCTCGCGCGTTCACATGAAGGGGTAGGGGTGCCTCGATTCTCTTTTGGTTGGAGGGGTAGGGGAAAGGGGAAGGGCCAGATACTTCAAACGAAGGGGTATGAATTATCTCAGCAACATGGCTGCTACAGCGAACAAAAAGACACATAAATGTAAGCTTTTTGGCATAAATAAAGATTTTAACGAAAAGTAATCATTTGTTTTATGTTACATTCAATTGTGAGTTCATATTAGCGGTCATGTTACTCAAATTAATGTTTGCAAAAAATCACTGATATTTGCTAACGTCATATCATTACAGACTAATAATTAGAAATCGCTAAACCATTTTCTCAAATATTGCCTATTCTAGAGAAAGAGAGAGAGAGAGAGAGAGAGAGAGAGAGAGAGAGAGAGAGAGAGAGAGAGATAGAGAGATGGAGGTTGTGTGTATTCGCGTCTGTGCGTTTTTCTTTTTAGAGTGAGTTTACTTAAAAACAGCGATTGTATCCTCTCGTCGCTGGAAAATATAATGTAGGGATTCAGTATTTAAACTGTATTTAATAAAAGTCGTGGGGCAGCGTTGACAAGTTTATTTTCTCCTGGATGTGTGAGCTGCACGATTTCCGATATGTGTGTGTGTCAGTAAGCAGCTCATTAATACAGAACGATAATTAAAGGCTCTAATGCACACCAGCACACCAGTATGTGTATGTATTGTAAGATCTAGACGACGAACGCTGATGACGTAGGATGTCATGGTAGTGGTGTCCCAATACTTAGGGGAATATCTTCACCCCTACCTCTTGACACTCTGTTTTAAGGGACAAGGGGAAGGGGTAGGCGGAGGGGTAGGGGAAGGGGAAGGGGTATAAAATAGAATTGGGATTGGGCCTGAAACTCAAAAATTGGAATCTGTGCCCATCATACACTATGCAAGTTTCTGCTTAATATATAAACACAAAGACTGCTGACTTAGTTTCCACAATTAGTGTTGATGCAGGCAAACTGATCATTGGGACACAAATCTTGGTAAAAGTCATGTACTGTACTCCAACTTTAATTAAACTCATTCACACACACACACACACGCACACACACACGACATGACACACTGAAATCCTGTCTGACTGTTTCTAGATTGTGCCTCTTTTTCCTCATTATTTGTGACTGTAATGCTGCAGAGCATTGAAGTATACTGTAAAAATAGCTCATATGTAGACTTTATATTGTTAAAAATAGTTAAATGAAATCCCACACTACAGTAAAAATATAACAACAGTACAAGTCACCTCTCTCTCTACAGCATATATAATATACTACTGTTCAAAAGTTAAAATAATAATAATAGTATGTTTAAATGTTATATTGAAATATAATTATAATTTTTTTTGCTTATGGTAATATATTATTTATAAATGAATTTTCAGCATTTATTACTCCAATCTCAACATCCTTCAAAAAATCATTCTGATATCCTGATTTGATGCTCAAAAGACATTTCTTGTTATTATCAATGTTGAAATGGTTGTTGATACATGTATTATTTTGTATTAATAGAAAGCTAAAAAAAACTAAAACAAAATTGTAACAAGTGTCTTTACTTTCACTTTTGATTAATTCAATGTGTCTTTGCCTAATAAAAGTATACATTTTTATAATAAAATAAATCATACAGACCCCAATAAACTGGACTGCACTAATATCTATGAAAGTGGCATATAGACGCATTAACCTGATTGGAGCCAGCCATGACTAGAATTAGAAGAATTTTTAGTTTAGAAATCAGAGACAAAATCACAGACTAGCATATATCTGCATTAATTTTGGATCACGTAAACAACTTATTGTGAATATCTACCTTAACTGAATATTTGTTAACTGTTTTGCAGCATGTACAAATACAGTAGGTAGACAGCCTAATTGGGCTTTACCGCCGCGTGTACTGTAATTGTAATTTATTCGAGTGTTAAAATCATTCGCAAAACTACCGCCAGGTGGCGCAAAGGGACGGATTGCAAAACGAATGTAATTGTAGGATCCGTATATATATATATATATATATATATATATATATATATATATACGGATAAAAAGCTAAATGTTTTCATTTCATTTCGGTTCATTCTTGGTTTTCAAAAAAATCTTCAGGTTCCATATGCAGAGCGAAATGGGAACGGTCCAGCATTTAGCAATAATTATTATTAACACTGTTTTTATTCTTGATTTTTTTCAAACTACTAATACTTTGCATTTTTGAATTATGCCTTATGTGTGACCAAAAATTGAGTATTTTCAGTTTCAGCTGTTTGATCGCGCTGGTGTCTCGTGCACATATTCACTGGAAACAGCAGTCGTTTACCAGACATTCAGCATTAGCAGCGATCCACTTACTCCACATATTGTTAATTATGATTTTTTTCCAACGATACTGAAACACGCGTGAACAGCTTAGCCTATTTTACCTCACGAATAATACTTAAGCTTCAAATGGGCAACATCACGAATATGAAAACGGATTTCTCCCGAGTGAGAGAATGAGAAAGCCCAACCTTACCTTATGCTTAGCTTTAAATTATTATTTTTTTTTGTTTGTTTATAGCTAAACCTATATTATTATATACTGCAATTATATTTATCCATTAGAATTCTAAATTTTTAATTCTTGTTTTGTTCTGATATATTTGTTAAATTTAAAGGATTTGTTGTAAAGTGAAGGGAATTAAATATATCCTGTTTGTACATGATAACATTATTAGGCCAGCCGTTATTATTTCTAAATGTAATAAAATGCTATTTATACATGAATTATATAATATAAAAAAAACATGCAGCAAACAAAAATAGGTGATTAATACATTAAAATTAAACCTATACACGATTAATATATATTTTTTTCTCTCACAAACTTAATTTATTTTTTAGCGTGTTTAAAAATAAAGAAAGAAAGAAAACATGCAGCAAATGAAAAAAGGCGATTAATCCGTTAAAATTTGTTACTCTGGGTTAACAGTAATTATAAGTATTATATACTTCAGAGCAGAGCCTGCATGGGCCTGATCTAGGCTATTTTTTGTTTTGTTTTTTCCATTGCATCTGAAAATGACTGTTCATCACATTCACTTCACGTGCTCTGGTGCAAATCCCCCTCTCACGTTGCTCAGCTGTGGATGATTTAAAAATGTTTCGAATTATATTATTAACACAAGTTCATTTAGGCTATTAAACATGCACTGTGACATTTTACCATTTTTAATTTATAAACTCCTTGATATTTTAAAGTTAGTTAAATAGTATTTAAATTCAAGTTTAAAAATAGGTTTTAACTGCTAAATACCAACAACCATACTGCATAAGTGAATAAATAAAATGCATACTTTTTATAACATTTCATTATTAATAAAATGCATAACATTTCTGGTGTTTGGATTTGTACTTCAATATAATGAGCTCTAAGTTTAAGAATAGCCCTAGACTGGTTCTCTCTCTCTCTCTCTCTCTCTCTATTTAACAGCAGCTCAATAAAATACGTCTTCCTTCAGGTAGAATGAATGTTTTCCTGCTTGCTAAATGTTGGGCTCATGATCAATAAGTTGTATTCGCCTCAATCTGATTCAGTAAAGTCAAACCGCAGACAGTGAAGCTGCATCACCTAGCGCGAGTCCCGCGCGCTGTGAGGCGGGAACAGAGGATTCCGCTTGGTCTTAAAGCCTTCCGCAAACATCCACGATCACAAATAACAATGATTTTCGTAAAATAATTATTAATTGATGATTTGTTATTATCATTATGACCTTGTGAAAATAATAATATGGGCTGCGAGAATATAATGAATACAAAGAGTAGTGCTGCTGAGTGCAGGCATGTTTCAGCCCAGTAACACACTGTTCCTCAGAGCCAAAACACAGACCGAATTCTGTTCAGCTGGAGGGGGTTGGGTTTTTGGGGTTAGTTATGTGTGGCTTGTGGGGGTCGAGATAAAGATGTGAATTGCTCTTTCATATGGACAGTGTCTTATGAGGCTTTCAAAGTTGCTGAACTGGTTTATATAGGACTGTTGTTTTGGTTATAGACAAAAAAATGGTTTGTCCCCACGTAAGATTTTTCTAGTTCTAGTCGTTCATTTGTTATATTCAACTAATCAGAGGTTTACATTAAATTTACATAATCAAATCTTAATATATTCCGGCTCAAGCACATGCATTAAGTTTGCCATAAAGTACATGCAGAAGTAGCCTAATAATTGTGAAAAATGAGACATTTTAATTATTTATTAATAAACAAATGTTTTCTTGTCTGCTGCAAGATGAAATTCACAGTGCTGGCTCTCTCCGACAGAGAAATGCAACAACATTCACAGATTGTTGAATGTTGAATATTAATGCACCCTGTCATTAATGTGAATTAATAATTTTTGCACAAATACTTGCATATGAATATTAATTTACATTTTGCATTACAACGAAAATTATTTTTTACATGCACTGGAGTCTCCATCACGAGTACAATTCATGCCAACAGCCCGTAATATAAATGCATATTCAGCAAGAATTCATGTTAAACATATTTAGCTATGGCTTGATCAGGTTATAATGACTGCAATAGTCGAGCGGGATGTTAAAGGCTGATTACTGATTATTTTCGGGTTAAAGCTTGATTTAAACAGATAAACCACATTCAAACGCAATCGCTTTAGCAATAATGCATTCAAACAAATTTAATCTTACAGTGCTACTACATTATCAGTAGGCTATTTGATTTTGAAATCTTGAAGAAATTATTCGATCTGTTTAGATAAAATAACTGACAAAAATGTACTGTTATTTTCCTCACAAACAAAATTTGCACAGCTGTTGGGCTAGTATTAACAAAAAATAAATAATATTAAAAAATAATATATAATAAAAAATAATAATACAATAAAATAAAGGTCTTTCCAGCATTAAGGTAATAACATTACAGTTTTTTTTATCATCTTGTCTCAGTTATAAGTTTATAACTATATTAAAACTTGATGTGAAAAATTTCTTTGTCATTTGATTTTAAATATTGATAATGATTTTAAAATCGATTTAAATCATAAATCGGATTTTTTTTAGGCCATATGCTATCGCCCAGCACTAAAAGCAAGTAAAGAAGGCTTCCTTTAAAATCACTTATGTTGTCAGTTAATGAAGCTCTTTTTTACATCGTGTGTATTTTGTTGATTATAATGAGAGATCTTGAGTTTAATCGTGAGGACGGTTTATTAATCCGTCCATTCTTTAGAGTTTCAAAGATTTAGCTAAATTGTGCAGGTTTAATTTATTCGTTTCTTGTTTTAGGCTAATTAGGCATAATTAATGTGAACGAAATTATACAGCGCTTCACGTTTAAACATGCAACAATTTCTTAATCAGTTTACAGACAAATGTATTTTTCCCAAGAAGTTATCTGTCAAAATAAAGGACAGGTAACGCATAGCAAAAATGCATGTTGTTTTATTAAAGGAATTTTAAAATATAAATTAAAATACAGGCATAATATATGAAAATATTGACATTGCAAATTAATCCATGTAGCCTACCCCCTTAAAATAGGCTATCACTTTTAATGCTCTGATGCAAAGTAAACCACAATTTCTTTTGAATAATATAACACATAATTCATATAATATAAATAATAATGCACACCTTTTAAATGTATAAATCTAAAATATGTCTAATATTTTAAAATATGTCTAATATCTAATATCTAAAATAAAATAATGCCATGTAGCTTAGAGAAAATATAAGCACAGACTCAGGCACAGGCTTGACATTTATCCTGCTTGAATTCGTTCTAATAAATGCACATAACTTCATAAGTACCAAACTTTCATCTGTGAATATTACATATTAAATATATTAAATATTTTAACTATAGTCTTTTTCTTTCATTTTCCGTGACTGAAGCCGTCAAATGTAACACATCAGCGAGGCAAAACTGACGTCTATTTGCGAAAATGTGTTGTGATGCGCTTGTTTGATAACTTGTGGTTAAAGCGCCACTCAGCGGTCAAAAGCTGCAGATGCACTTCACAGACGCCGCGGCGGCGGTACCCGCGGCGGTAAAAAGGGCCTTTAGGCTGTCTACTTAGTGTACAAGTTAATTCTGGGAGATTTTGTAAGGAGCAAAGTAAAGAGTTGACCAGAATATAGACAATGAATTCCATGTACTTTTGGTCATAGTTACATCATTTTAACATAATGTAGCATTGTATGTTGAAAAGTTGGTTTCTTATACTGCACAATATGCAGTAATCAGTAAATTAACATTCCATTCTGAATACAGCCACAGCAAGTATTTCCTGCACATGCCCTGACTATATCCACCTGTGCCTTTATAGTTCATTTGTTTAAATAGTGCCTTGTCTAGTGTAGCCTGTCTGTACCCAAGCTGTTTTTGGTAAGTGTTTTGAGAATTGTCTTTCAAGTCAAGTCTATTCAAAGGTCTTGTTATTATCTTCCCGTTTTCATTTTCCCTTAATAAAATGTAGTGTGACTCGGTGCTGGGCTGGTTTTAATGTGTTACAGTGACTGTGCATATTTTTTAGTCTTTCCCTGGACCTTTGAGTGCTTTGTCAGTTTATAGAAATCAGTAAGTGTGTTTTTACTTGTGTTTTTGTGTGTGTGTACAAGTGTGAGGTTTTCTGCAAGCTCTAAATTGCTCTAATAAAGTGTGAAAATGAATGTTTTCTGTGTGCGAGAGACTGCAGCCATCCACGATAACTAAAATAAATAAATCTCCCATACTAACGCACAAATAATCTTGAATACATTATTGTGACGAGTGGGGCGGGGCCGAGGGATGTGGGAACACGAGCGAGGCCGGTGGAGTGATTGGGAAATCAGCGATACCTGCGACCCACCACCGGTCTCGAGTCCCACAGAGGAGATGGAAGGATATAAAACTGGAGCGACGACAGTGAAGGATGAGAGAGTACCAGGCCTGGGCTTTATTTTATGTTTTGGTTTTATTTTGTGCACATCAGTCGTCCGTGAGGGGCTGATGCGCTGTTTTGTGTTTATTTTGAATTATTAAAGTTTCATTTTGATTGTCCGCCGGTTCCCGCCTCCTTCTTCCGGATGAATATGAAGGTTTTGTTATTGCAATTATATAGACACACAAGCAGATTGAGAAGCAAGCATATATGCATACAATCACAAAACACATATTTACATGCTTTTACTCTTTTTTTGTTACAGAAAAAAATTTGCAATGACAAACAACAAACCAATGAAAGCAAGAAAACATCTCTAGCAGACGTTCTTGAGAAGGAATGTGTGTAGGTGTGTGTTGCTAAGCTCAACAACTGTTTACCCCCCCCCATACACAAACACACACAGAGGAATACATGTGCAGTACTGAACAAAGGTCAACATTTTCCATTACTATTCAAAGAAACTTGTCAGCCAAAACTCAATGTGGAAAGATTGCTCTCTGCCTTCTAATACACTTTCATTAGATTTGTTAAAATTGCTCACAACCAGTTCTATTCCAACAGGTCTGCTGTGTGTGTGGAGGAGAAGGAATAGAGAGGAAAGAAGGAGGTCAGAGAGGAGGTGGGATTATGTGAACTAGTTTTAGAAAACCCAAACAACAGCCAAAAAAAAGTTAAATCTTCACAAACATAAACATCTACTGAATAGTTTTCAACATTTTAGTGAGATTCTGAGACCTATAATGGCTGAAATGTTTAGTAGTTCTGCTGTATTTCTGGGTTTGTTTTGGTGCTGATCTGCTCTGTTCCACACACTGGCAAACTGTGATTATTTTGTCCAGATGTTGCAGCTCAAATTTCCGTGTTTAAATTACAGATTGGAAAGGAGCAACTAGACTAAGAAAAAGGAAACTTTGAACACAATCAGCAGTGCTCTAACGTTGCCTTCCTGCACTTATCTCATTTTCTGTCACATTCTTTTATTCTTTTTTTTATGTACTTCAGTTGAAAAGTTTGGGTGTTATGTTGTTATGTAAAACCTCACCAAGACAGCATTTATTTAATCAAATATACAGTAAAAACGTTATTATTTTATAAGATTTTTACAATTGAAAAATATATTCAATATATTACATTCCTTTGATGGTAAAGCTGAATTTTCAGCAGACATTACTCCAGTCTTCAGTGTCATATGATCCTTCAGAAATCATTTTATTATGTTGGTTTTGTGCTCAAGAAACATTCTTGCTATAATTAATGTTTCAAACAGCAGTGCTGTGAAAGTAAAAAAGATCTGTCACAGAGGTTATGCGCAACAGACTTCTGTACTATGTTAACCTGCTCTCGCTGCTTCTGGTTCAAGTGTTTGCATGTGCTTCGTTAAATATGAAGCAGTTTTAATCAAGATGCCTTCAAAGTAGATACAAAAGATCATGACCAATGTCCATCACATATGCAGAATGATATCTTAAAGTTTATTTGCATCCTTTTCATTAACATTTATATAAAAAAAATAATAATAAAACGTCAACAATAAAATCAGCTAGCTAGTTTATCTGATTAGCGACAGTTTTTGAAAACTCTCACCTCTGTCATTCTTTATCAACTGGGACTCATAGTAGTTTTGAAGTTCAGTTGTTTTTACTCTCTTTGGACAACCCAGTGGTTTTTGCAATTATATATCGGCCAACTCATGTAAACAAGGATTTTATTAATGAATTTGCTGAATTCATGGGGAAATTGTCACCAATCATGATAGAATCCTGATCTTGGGGGATTTTAACATTCACGTCTGCTGTGACTCTAAACCACCTCAAAAGACTTCCTTAGTTTACTTGACACTTTTGACTTTCTGCAATGGGTGTCAGGACTATCTCGTGTACAGGGCCACATTCTGGACTTGATTTTATCCTGTGGTTTATCAGTGTTGGACATTATTATCGATGATGCAGGCTTGTCTAATCTTAAACCAGTATTGTTTACTATGCCATTGGATGGGAAAACTCATGGACATTCTCCTCTTCCATGATGGATTCGAATCATCACTGAAAGTTCAAGTGACAAATTTTCCTCCATGTACGTACCTCAGGATCAGGATATCAAATCCTCTTCGTAACACTTGGATGCCAATGAACATCTACGTCTATTCAATGCTACCTGTTCTAATATTTGAAACACTATTGCACCACTAAAGGTGAAAAAACAATCCAATACCTTGGCAAAATTATTTCACTCGTTCAGTCAGACAGACATGTAGAAAGGCTGAACGTAAATGGAAAAAAAAAGACAACCTACAAGTGTCATATGAAATTTAAAGTGACTCTCTTTGTGCCTATCGGTGAGCTGCTAAAGCTGCAAAGTGTAGTTAACTTTCTGAGTTAATTTTAAGAAATAGATTCCCAGTGAAATGCTCTCAGACAGGAAATGCAATGAGTTTGCTTCCTTCTTTTCTGAGAACATCATCAATATCAGGAAGGCGATTAGCACATCCTCAAGAAATGCAGAGGTCAGACAGATTCAATGCATACCTTGACTCTAGGGGTCAAACAACTAAAAATCAAGTCAGGAATCTTGGTTTGATTCTGGAGACAGGTCTTTAGTTTCAGTAGTCAGGCAAAATTATAGAAAAGGTAGTTTTTAAACAGCTGAATAAATACTTAAACTCAAATGGATACCTGGACAATTTTCAATCTGGTTTTCGACCGCATCACAGCACAGAGACAGCACTCATTAAGATAATAAATGATATTCGCTTAAATTGTGACTGGCAAAATATCGCTGCTGGTATTGCTAGATCTCAGTGCTGCGTTTGACACTGTGGATCATAACATACTTCTACAGAGACTGGAAAACTGGGTCGGGCTTTCTGGGATGGTACTCAAATGGTTCAGGTCATACTTAGAAGGGAGAGGCTATTATGTGAGTCTAGCAAAGCATAAGTCTAAGTGGACATCTATGACGTGGAGTCCCACAAGGCTCAATTCTTGAACCGCTCTTGTTTAGCCTTTATATGCTTCCACTAAGTCAAATAATGAGAAAGATCCAAATTGCCTATCACAGCTATGCTGATGATACCCAGATTTACCTAGCCTTATCTCCAAATGACTACAGCCCCATTGACTCCCTCTGCCAATGCATTGATGAAATAAATAGTTGGATGTGCCAGAACTTTCTTTAGTTAAACAAGGAAAAAACTGAAGTCATTGAATTTGGAAACAAAGATGAAGATTTCATGGTGAATGCATACCTTGACTCTAGGGGTCAAACAACTAAAAATCAAGTCAGGAATCTTGGTTTGATTCTGGAGACAGGTCTTAGTTTCAGTAGTCATGTCAAAGCAGTAACTAAATCAGCATACTATCATTTAAAAAACATTGCAAGAATTAGATGTATTGTTTCCAGCCAAGACTTGGAGAAACTTGTTCATGCCTTTATCACCAGCAGGGTGGACTATTGTGATGGGCTCCTCACCGGCCTTCCCAAAAAGACCATTAGACAGCTGCAGCTCATCCAGAACGCTGCTGCCAGGATTCTGACTAGAACCAGAAAATCTGAGCATATCACACCAGTCCTCAGGTCCTTACACTGGCTCACTAAATGACCTAGGACCGAAATATATTGCAGATATGCTCACTCAATATAAACATAACAGACCACTCAGATCATTAGGATCAAGTCAGTTAGAAATACCAAGGGTTCACACAAAACAAGGGGAGACTGCCTTTAGTTACTATGGCGCCCGCAGGTGGAATCAGCTTCGAGAAGAGATCAGATGTGCTAAAACACTAGTCACATTTAAATCTAGACTTAAAACTCACCTGTTTAGCTGTGCATTTATTGAATGAGCACTGTGCGATGTCCGAACTGATTGCACTATATTTTCACTGTTTTTTTTTATGTAAAATCACTTTCTAACTGTTTTAAATGTATTTTAATTAAGTAAATTTTTTAGTCATTTTTAAAGTTATTAAAATTGCTTGTTTTATTTTTGTTATTATTTTTCTTCATGATTATTTTACTTTCTTTTATGTAAAGCACTTTGAATTACCATTGTGTAAGAAATGTGCTATATAAATAAACTTGCCTTGACTTGCCTTGTCTATTTTCCACAGTTGAAGACAACTTATTTCTCCTCCTTGGCATTTAATATTTTATGACTTGCTGTGCAATGATCCTTTATTTTAGTGAACCTCATCCATTTTAAAGTGTGTGTTTTATAATTCGTGTTTTATTGTTTATTAACTTGTTGACTTGTTTGTTTTGCATTCTCTGTGCAGCACTTTGGTCGACTTTGGTTGTTTTAAATGTGCTTTATAAATAAACATTGTATTGCATTGTTTATGTCTCATCTTTTCTTGTTTTTATCAGCATTTTAATCCCTCTTGTAGATGTCCTGGGAACTAGGTCCACTTAAAGTGGGAACTAAATTAAGAATTATACAGTCACAAAGAATTGATTATTATACACAGTCTGTGCCAATGTCGCACACCATAATCATTTCAGCATCACTTGACCATTGAGTGTAGTTTGGGCTCCTCCTCAATGCATCTTATAAATGTAGTCATATGTCCTGTACACATCCAGTCTGTTTTTCTTCATTAGTAACATGCAGTTATATAGGAGGTGTTGAAATTTACCAATAGCTCCTTGCATTCTTTCATGTAACAAGTTGAGTAAAACTATGAATATGCAATATATTGCATAAATTGAGCAAAAATGCTCCTCTTTATAGTTATTTTTTGTAGCTGACGATGGATGAGTTTATGGATGCTGAATGGTTATTCTGAAGCAGATATTTTTACGTGGCATTGATTACAAGCTTTTCAAACAGTGAATGAGCAGTTACATGACCCATATGGAAAGAACCTATAAGTGGATATATGCACATATATGAAACCTATATGCAGTGTATATGCACATATATGCTGCATATATGCACATATATGATAATATATATGCTGCATATATGCGCATATATGCTGCATATATGCCATATATATACTGCATATATGCGTATATATACTGCATATATGCTGCATATATGCGTATATATGCCACATATAGGCAAAATTGAGGTGCATACCTGTACATTTGTCTAGATCTGTAAGCTATTTTAAAGGAACACTCCGACTTTTTGGGACTTTAGCTTATTCACAGTATCCCCCAGAGTTAGATAAGTCCATACATACCTTTTTCATTTCTGTGCGTTCTGTAAGTGTTATTTGACGCACCCACCGCTAGCCTAGCTTAGCACAAAGACTGGATGTAAATGGATACTGGTAGCATAGTAATTCCAATATGTGACAGAATAATGCAAACATTTTCCTATTTACATATTGTGATCTGTATAGTCACAGCGTGTACAAATAACAAGGCTATATGAGACAGAGACCATTTTTAATCGTATAAATACTGGGAACTATATTCTCACTAGGCGTAGGAGCACAGCTAACGTTACTTGGGCGGAGTGGCTACTTGGGCGGAGTGATTAGCGCTGCACACGAGACGCTAGGTGAGGAGAAGAGAGTTCGCTCAGAGTTGGAGTAATAGAGTCAGCAATTACTAGATAGTAGATTTATAGTGTACAATCATGGGTGTTCGCTGTATTGTAAAGAACTGCGACAATAAACAGTGGAGAACAGGTAATACTATGATGTTTCATAGAATTCCAACCAAAAACGCTCATAAACGACATAGATCCAAACACACCTGTAAACACCATCACGAAGTATTTAGTTTGCTCTGAACATTTTACTGTAGATGACTATTTTGAAAAATGAAAGTTGCCACACGGACCATGAAACGTGTGCTACAGGATACAGCCATCCCATCGATAATAAAGACAGGACAAATTGGATCACCTGTTACTGCGGTAAGTGTTCCGTTATGTTTTGAGATGACTAACTTTAGCCATACTGTAACAGTGCCATGCTAATGTAATATAACCTTAGTAGTGACACTATTACGTGAATAGGGGCTCCGTGTATCCCCTTTATTGTTATTATTGTGACACACTGTATGCAATGGCTATACTAAAATTTCATTGAACTATGAATGATCATTATAACAAAACCACTTACTTGGTGGATAGCTGACCATTAGGTTCACTCGGCATGGGGAGTTTCTTCCAGTTGATCTTGTCACAATGGGGAAAAAAAGACAACTGCCGGGTGTATTAGGGCAGAGAAATCTTCCGTGGTAGTGACGCAAATATTTTGATTGCCATCAAGCCTTGACATTGATGGTAATACCCGGTCCCATTCATTACAACAAAGGCACTCGGTTTCTGTCGGCATAGGTTGTCATGTTCCACATTTACACCACCAGTCCGTGTTCGTTCTGATTCTCCCTTCGTCTTACAGCTTCCAAAGTTTGTAACTCCTCGTCTGTGTATTCTGGCTCAAAACTATATGGTTCTGGATCTTGGTTTGATACACAGTAAAAATTGTGATAAACACAATTCCTCAAAGTCAGTCATGATCACAAGTCACGTCTAGCTAGTTAGTCACATTTCTTTTGTTTACGGAACTATCAACAGGCGTCTCGTGTGCAGCGCTAATCACTCCGCCCAAGTAGCCACTCCGCCCAAGTAACGTTAGCTGTGCTCCTACGCCTAGTGAGAATATAGTTCCCAGTATTTATACGATTAAAAATGGTCTCTGTCTCATATAGCCTTGTTATTTGTACACGCTGTGACTATACAGATCACAACATGTAAATAGGAAAATGTTTGCATTATTTTGTCACTTATTGGGATTACTATGCTACAAGTATCCATTTACATCCAGTCTTTGTGCTAAGCTAGGCTAGCGGTGGGTGCGTCAAATAACACTTACAGAACGCACAGAAATGAAAAAGGTATGTATGGACTTATCTAACTCTGGGTGATACTGTGAATAAGCTAAAGTCCCAAAAAGTCGGAGTGTTCCTTTAAGAAAACTGTATATTAAGATATAAATTAGAGAATTAGATCATCTCATTTATAAGAAACAACTCAGACCAAAATCTACATTCAAACCATATGGGACCAAAGTTTTTAATGTGGGTTTTATCATGCATGACATATGTACCCCATATGTTCCCCACCTCACCCCATATGTCTCCAGTTCCCTCATTACCTTCTTTGTATTTATACCCGGTCTGTCTGAGTATGTGTCACGGAGTCCTTGTCTTATGTTAAAGTTAATCCGTAGTCTTGATTTTGCCGTGTGTTCTTGTCTGTTTTCTGGTTTATTGGATACTCTGGTTTTGACCCTGCCTGGACTGTTTACCCCTTTGGATTACCCCTTAATAAAGATCATACCCGCACATGGATCTCTCGTTGTTTCCTGTATCACCGAACGTGACAGAAGGACTCCGTCCATACGAGATCCAGCGTTATGTCGATGAATGTTTCCTCCCCAGCCACCGAGCGGGAGAGAAGCAATCGGTTTGAGGGATCCCGCCTGGTCGTGTTTCGCGGAACCAGGGGAGGTCGCCGAGGAGGAGGTGGGCGAGAGGAGGCTCAACATCGCTCTCCACCATGGCCCCCCTTCGACTCGGTGCTCATGTGGGAGGGACCAGAGCCGCTGTCTCACCATGGCAGATGGAGAAAGCCAGTGCCACTGCCCATGATGGCCGCAGGTCCAGCGCCACAGCACAAGATGGCCGCCAACCCAGCCCCGCTGCGGTGCATGGCCACCAACCCCGCATCACGAGGCAAGATGGAAGCCAGCCTCACACCACCGTACAAGATGGCAGCCAGCTCAGTGCCCCGAGGCAATATGGCCGCCAACCCAGCGCCACGAAGCAAGACGGCCGCCAGCACAACGCCACAGCACAAGGTGGTCACCAGTCCAGTGCCACGGTGCAAGATGGCTGCCAGCTCAGCGCCAACGCCCAAGATGGCCGCTGACACATTTCTTGATTATTCGATATGCTGTCAAAGATCCTAGAGATTCCCAAAACGGTTCACGTCATGACTGCTGAGCCAGCGCCACAACCCAAGATGGCCGCCAGCCCAGTACCACAGCACAAGATGGCCGCTAACCCAGTGCCAATGCCCAAGATGGCCACTGGTCCAGAGCCACAGCACAAGATGGCCGCCAGTCCAGCGCCACAGCACAAGAAGGCTGTCAGCCCAGCGCCACAGCACAAGATGGCCGCTAACCCAGCGCCAATGCCCAAATTGGCCACTGGTCCAGAGCCACAGCACAAGATGGCCGCCAACCCAGCGCCGCTGCACAGGATGACAGTCACAGCTGACCCTCTGGAGCCGAGTCAGGTTCCAGTGGACTCTCCAGAGTCGAGCCAGGTTCCAGTGGACTCTCCAGAGTTGAGTCAGGTTCCAGTGGACTCTCCAGAGTCGAGTCAGGTTCCAGTGAACTCTCCAGAGTCGAGTCAGGTTCCAGTGAACTCTCCAGAGTCGAGTCAGGTCCCAGTGAACTCTCCAGAGTCGAGTCAGGTTCCAGTTGACCCTCCAGAGTCGAGTCAGGTCCCAGATGACTCTCCAGAGTCGAGTCAGGTTCCAGTTGACCCTCCAGAGTCGAGTCAGGTCACAGTTAACTCTTCAGAGTCGAATCAGGTGTTCGTGGACCCTTCTGAGTCAGGGCTAGTCACCGCTGACCCTCCAGAGCCAGGGCTAGTTACCGCTGACCTTCCAGAGTCAGGGCTAGTCACCGATGACCTTCCAGAGTCAGTGCTAGTCACCGATGACCTTCCAGAGTCAGGGCTAGTCACCGATGACCTTCCAGAGTCAGGGCTAGTCACTGAGGACCCTCCAGAGCCAGGGCTAGGTACCATGGACTTTCCAGAGACAAGGCTGGTCACCGTTGACCTTTCAGAGTCAAGTCAAGTCACCGGTGATCTTCAAGGACAGAGTCAAGTCACCGGTGATCTTCAAGGACTGTGTCAAGTCACTGGGGATTTTCAAGGACTGAGTCAAGTCACCGGTGATCTTCATGAACAAGTGCCAGTCACCAATGATCTTCTCGAGGAGAGTCAGGCCAGCACCGATCTTCTGGAGTCCAGTAAGAACACCAGGGGATTACCAGAGCTTTCCCACGGTGTCTGGCACTTTAATTACTGTCTGTTCCCTTATTTGGTCACCTTCCTCCTTGTTTGAGTTTATTGATTGTTCCCCACCTGTCTTCAGTTCCCTCATTACCTTCTTTGTATTTATACCTGGTCTGTCTGAGTATGTGTCACGGAGTCCTTGTCTTATGTTAAAGTTAATCCGTAGTCTTGATCTTGCCGTGTGTTCTTGTCTGTTTTCTGGTTTATTGGATACTCTGGTTTTGACCCTGCCTGGACTGTTTACCCCTTTGGATTACCCCTTAATAAAGATCATACCCACACTTGGATCTCTCCTTGTTTCCTGTATCACAGAACGTGACAGAGTGAGTGTGCAGTTCAACTCTTTTTATTTAGAGACTTAGAGATTTGCATACATACAGGTACATGACTATTATAAATGTGTATTTTGTGTGTTCACATCATAGACTGTCAAAAAAATAAATAATAATAAATCACACATTTGTGATTACTCTCTCTAATGTTGCTCCAGAAACCATGTGGAGTATGTTTAAATGCAAGGAGTAAACCGGATCTTACCAGAAGAAGCCATGTCACGCAAGCTAAAGACAGACAACAAGAAAAAATAAAAATGTAATTAATTTTAAAAGTGAGTGAGACAGAGAGGGTAAAGAGAAGACTAGGAGCAGCTTAACCTACACATGGTTAGCTAAGTTTGAGTAAGAACATCTGACTCAGTCAAGTACTTTAAAACTGCTTGGGGCATATATCTACCGATACTAACTTGTGGCCTCAAGATACTAACTAACTCATGGCCTCAAGATAGTATCTCGTGGCCTCAAGTTAGTAGCTCGTGGCCTCAAGATACTAATTCGTGGCCTTAAGATAGTGAAGTGTCTGACACATGAACCCTTTGTTAATAAACTGGACCCTGTACTGTAGTGCAATGTAATACTTCACATTCTGTGCAATATTCTCTGTTTTAATATTCAGTGTAATATAGTTTGCTGCAGTTCTGCTTCTTTTTATTTACTGGTAGCCTACTCATCATCACAATCAATTAAATTCTGTTAAAACAGTAATGTAAATCTTGTAGGCTGCATATCCATAGTCCTTTATAATTCTTCTTCATATTTTATAGCATATGTTTCTTAGTTAAACAAAACCAAGTAATTGCAATGATACATAATATAACACTTGGTTAATCTTTATTAAGTAAATCTCTTCAGATGACATAGACGCCTGACAACTTTGTTGCTGTGATTAACGTAAACACGCAATTCATACTTTGCAGTCACGTGACTACCATGGATACCTGGAGGGCAACAAACGCTGACAAAATGCATCCAAGTGTGCATCCAATCGCACAACAACTATCTGGCATGCAGGCGACGATTGTTTACACCTCAAAACACCAACTTTTGTATATTAAAGCTGGCAACATCCTGGCCAGATCCTATTAATTCATACTTTGCATGTGATGTCACAAGTTCTGCCGGGAAATACACATAAATACATACAACGGTGCTTAATCTTTAATTGTTAATATAGCATCCTGGTATCTTTGTCAGTTTTTTCGTTAAATGTCAGGGGAATTCGAGATTTGCTGAAAAGGAAAGCAGTTTTTTTGTTTTGCAGGAAATTTAAATGTGATTTTTATTATATTCAAGAAACACACGCATCTTTGTCAGATTATAATTTTTGGAAGAGCCAATGGGGGGATGATTTATGGATGTCATATGGGAGCAATCGATCAGCTGGTGTTGCAATATTAAAAGGTACATTTAAGGGGAAAATAATTCAAAACAAAATGCATGATTCAGGTCGATGGGTGATACTGGTTATAGAAAAGAATTCTGAATTTTTTATTTTGGGGAATATTTACGCAAGTAATTTTACCACACAAAACAAAACTTTATTTTTGGATTTTGAAGACCAGATTGAAAAAACAGTGGAACAATATAGCAATGCGAAATTAGTATTTGGAGGGGATTTCAATACAATATGGGATTCTGAAAAGGATTGTTTTCCACCTCGTCTGAGTAACAGGTCTGTTCTTCCGGAATTGAATAGTAGGCTATATGTTCTACTCTGGACTTGATTGATATATGAAGACATACGTATCCAGACAAAATTCAATTTACATGGTGTAAAGGAAACCTTTCTCAACAGTCACGCATAGACTATTGGTTAATTTCAAGGAATCTATTGGATTATGTTAATGAGGTCTCTATAGAGCCTTCTGTTCTTACAGATCACAAAGCTATTTTTCTCTCATTAAATACAACTAAATCCAAAGATACTAAAAATTTTACATACTGGAAAATGAACCAGAATATATTGACAGATGTGCAGTTTAGAGATAAAGCAAAAGAGATTATCATAGATTTTTGGAAGGAGGCAAATGTAACGAATTTATTTGGGGTAAATTGGGAATTAATGAAGTATAAGATTAGAACTTTAGCCATAAGGAGAGGAAAAGAAATAGCCAAATATAGAAGAGAAAACGAAGAAAAAATTATACAGGAAATTATAAGACTTTCTGGAAAGTGTAATATAGATCAAGAAAATAAAAATAAATTACTACAACTACATTTAGATTTAGATAAAATATATGAATATAAAGCAACGGGTGCCTTCATAAGATCAAGGAAGAAATGGTTAGAGGAAGGAGAAAAAAATACAAAATACTTTTTTAATATGGAAAAAAGGAAGGTAGAACTTGCATCTATGGTCAAATTGAATATTAATGGACAGTTAACAGAAAATTTTAAAGAAATATCAAGATATGTGGCTGAATTTTATGAGAAATTGTATTCTTATGATAACAAACTGAGTAATGCACAGTCATTCTTAGATTCTATTAAAGATGACATTCAAAAGATAAGTGAGTCTTCTATTGAAATGTGCGACCAAGATATTTCTTTAAATGAAATATCTCACTGTATTAATAAACTCAAAGACAATAAGTCACCCGGAAATGATGGTTTAATTAGTGAATTTTATAAATATTTTCAAAATGAATTATCCCCGTTTTTGTTAGCTGTATTTAGAGAAGCGATACAACAAGGTTATTTACCCAATTCACTGAGACAAGGTTTGATAACTTTATTACCAAAGCCCAATAAGGACATTTTATTTGTAGAGAATTGGCGTCCCATTACGCTAATCAATAATGATGCAAAAATTTTTGCACAAATATTTGCAGAAAGATTGAAGAACTGTCTTGATCCCATAATTGATGAATGTCAATCAGGGTTTATGAAAGGTCGTCACATTTGTAATAATATTAGGCTCATTTTGGATTTAATCAACTACAATGAATTTATTACAGATAATAGTTTTGTTTTATTTGTTGATTTCTTTAAAGCGTTTGATACTATCGATCATAACTTTATGTTGGAGACCTTAAATTATTTTGGTTTTGGAGTATACTTTAAAAAAGCTATTAAAACACTGTACAATGACTGTAACAGCTCAGTTAAGTTATCATATGGAACGTCATCAAGGTTTAAAATTAATAGAGGTATACGACAAGGCTGTCCCATTTCACCGTTTCTTTTCTTACTGGTAACACAAACCATGGCCATACATATTAAAAGAGATACATTTTGTGGTATTAGATTTTTGGAGAAAGAGTTAAAATGCTCTCAATTAGCGGACAACACTGCTATTTTTTTAAAAAGTGAAACTGAAGTTAAAAAAGCTATTGAGTGCCTTAATGTTTTCTCTTCTGTATCTGGTTTATGTTTAAACATTAAAAAATGTGTGTTATTCCCCTTGAAAACATGTAATCATAATAACATTTTTGGTATTCCAGTAAAGGAGTTAGTAGATTATTTAGGTATTAAGATCTGTAAAGACCAAAAAGAGAGAAATAATTTAAATTTTACACCAATTATAAGGAAAATTAAACAAAAATTTAATTCATGGTTAATGAGAGATCTCTCATTAAAAGGAAGAATATTATTATCCAAAACTGAAGGATTGTCACGCTTGGTATATACAGCTCTTGCATTAGATGTTCCACAATCAATTATAAAAGAGGTGGATACTGTTTTGTTCAATTTCATTTGGAAGAACAGACCTCATTATTTAAAAAAAAACTGTTTTATGCAATCCAATTGAGGATGGTGGTCTAAATGTACTTGACTTTAATACTGCTAATTGCGTATTTAAAAATAAGTGGATAAAGAAATACTTTAACTCTAAAGGCAAAATTTGGAATATCATCCCTGAGTTCATTTTTGATAAGCTGGGGGGCTTAGAATTTTTTTTGAGGTGTAATTTTGACGTAAATAAGATTCCGATAAAGCTTTCTTCTTTTCATAAACAGGTTTTTCTATTATGGATGCTCATTTTTAAGCATAATTTTTCTCCACACAAATCTGTGATTTGGAACAACAAATATATTACATTTAAAAATAAACCTTTATTTTACAGAAATTGGTACAATAACGATATAATTTTGGTCAGACAGTTATTTAAGAATAATGGACATCTTTTTAATTACTGTGAATTCCTTGACTATTATAAGATCCCTGTAGCGGCTAAGGAGTTTGCAGTGGTTTTTGATGCCATTCCTAGTGGCCTTATTCAACTTTTATCAGGCAATATATTTTCCGAAGCTATCCCCATATATACGACTAATCAGTTAAGTATTGATGGCGTGAAAATTATAGATAAAAAGTTTAATAACTTTTATATTAGAGAATTATGTAGGATTACGTTATTGCCTAAATGCAAACCTTTTTGGAACTCAATGTATAATCAGATTGATTGGAAAGAGGTCTGGAACTTACCCAGTAAATACTGTCTGACCAATAAAGTTAAAGAAATTACATATAAGATTATTCACTTGATTTATCCAGTGAGACAAGTAGTCTCAAGATTTTTTAGAGACATGGAAACTACATGCAACTTTTGTAATACAGAAGAATCAATAAAACACTTATTCTTTGAATGTGTATTTACCCAACTGTTTTGGATTGATGTTGAATATCTGATATTTAAATTCACAAAATTAAAAATTCAACTATCTGGTAAAGATATATTTTTGTTGTACAAAAATAAGAGTGTGGAACAAAATTTTGTTGTTAACTTAATAATTATGTATGGAAAATACCATATACATAAGCAGAAATGGACAAATAATAAACCTAACATTATATTATTTAAAATTGAGCTTAAACATTATATTGAAGCCCTAAAAGATGTTAGAAATAAAAAAGCGAAACAGAAAATTTTTGAATCCTTTTCTTTGTAATTTTTTATTTTTTCCCCTGTGTTATTTTTTATTTTATTTTAATTTTATTGTTTCTTTGATGCTATTATGATTGTAATAGATAATAATACATTATGTTTCCTCTGTATATGTATGTTGTTATGCAATAAAAAAAAATAAATAAATAAAAAAAATAAAAAAAAGAAAAAAAGAAAAAAAAAAATACATACAACGGGGCCAAGATGGCGTCCTTCTAATCAGACATGCTTTATCTCTGTCCTTAGTAGATGCGGAGTTTGCAGCTGGAAATTACGTCCCAGCTTCTATTTAACTTTATTTAATACGAAGATACCTCTTACTTCTCAATGGTATTGAAGGAATAAACTTTTTGGATGGGCAAAAGGAGAAGTAGGAAACACTCCTCTCCTCACAACGAAAAATAAGAAAAATAAAAAAAGATTTAACTTTGTTTGCCAATTACAGAAAATCCTGAGAGTGCTAGAAATGCAGCATTCACAATGAATTACGATGCAAATAAGTGCTGATGTGCTGATGGCCACTTATACAGATGGTAATAACACAAATGCGCCATAAAGTAAATAATCCACTCTCTCTATTCATATAGACGCGTTCACTTTGATAGCCGTGATCATGCAGTAATATCGAGCTGATTTGTGCTGATTTGCACTCAAACAGGTGGTAATCATGCAGATACATTCACATTCAACTTAAAACACACTCTCACATATACTGTATAAAAACTGTTAAAAAAAATAAAACAAACACAGAAAAAGGCGATCGCAATAAGTTCCGCCTCCATCAGCTGACAGCTGCGTCATGAGGGACCGCCAAAATTCAAATATACTATCTTTCATTCATTCTTTTTTCCGGTGGATCGTCTCATTCTGTTTGTGACACTGTACGCTGCAAAACCATGCCCTTTTTTTACTAACAAGACGCAGTTTCCGACCGTGAGTTATTCCATAATGGACACAAACAGTTCTGTCACTGAAGAACTGAAACGTAAACAAAGGATTATGATCCATATTACAACGTTATTGCTTCGTTGGACTAAACGTGCTCCATGTTCAGTGGACCCTTACCTTTCTAACTAAACCGACGACGGATCTGGTATGTACAGCATTTCTAATGTTCATGTTTTTTATGTGTACTGCTTACACAAATGTAGCAAATACAGTCTTTATAAGCTTTCCATTGAAAAACAGCGATCTGTCGTCGATACTTGAGGCTTAGATCTTTATAATGATACATTTTGTCAAGATTAAATTTGTCCCGTTTCATTAAATCTATTCATAAACACTGACACGTGCGAGTTGAAAGGTTTTCAGGATGAGGGCGTCGGGGTGCAGGCTAAGAGTGCCTGCTGCATCTCCGGGGTTTCTAATTTAAAATAGTAAATTTCAGCTTCAAGACACTAGGTCTTAAAGCTTGGTAATTTGTGAATTAAATGGTTTTTTTTTTCTTTTCTTTTTTTCTTTGTTGTTCTAGTTCTTTTCGGAATGGACTTTAAGTTTAAGTATCTGAGCATAGCATCACTGAATGTAAGGGGCGTTCGAGAAATTACGAAGCGAAAGACTTTATTTCTTTTTTTAAAACGGACTGATGCTGACTTTATTTTTTGTCAAGAAACACATTCTACAGACTTGGATGAAAATTTTTGGAAATCTCAGTGGGGAAAATCTATTTTTTTCAATCATGGCACTTTGCATTCAGCGGGAGTTTTGGTTTTGATGAACAGATTTAAAGGAGATGTTCTTAACTCGACGTGTGAAAACGGAAGATGGGTTATTTTGACTGTGAAATAAGACAATACTATATTTATACTTTGTAATATTTATGGTCACAATTCCAATATGTTAAATAAGTCTGTCATGATATCAGGTAAGACACTGCTCGTTCTATTTATTCAAGAGCGTTTTTTATTTTACTACAACACAGAGCAGCCTAAGCCATCCGTTGGACTCCATCAATAATAATCATACAGTGCCCTCTAGTGGTTAACAAACCCAAACTACGGTAACTTAACATGGACAAAAGACAATCTCACAACATCTTCCCCTTTTAGAAGTTAGCAATAACAAGATCCCAAACATCTGCATTTTGCAATATTAATTAAATCTTAAATTTTCTTAAATAATATAACAAAAATAAATGCAACAACTTTGTTATCAAATAACTTTTTTTTTTTTCATTGCGTCTTAGCAAATAGTCTCAGATCGGTGCAGGACGTCACAGGGGTAGACTGCCCTCAGTCCTGAAAGGGATTACTCTGCCCTTTTGAACATCATCAGTCTTGAAACCTAAGAGGCACCTTTATCTCACGGCCCCTGGAAGTTCTTCTCACAGGAGTAGATGGCGGAAGGGGAGACCCTGAGGAAGGGCCTGCTGGTAGCTGGCTCACTGGTGATTCCGGCGGCGCAGTCACGTCTGTAAGTAGGGAACTGCTGTCCTGCTGAGACGCTGTAGGCTGAGCACATTGCTGTTCCGCAGGAGGTTCGGTCTCAGGAACAGTCTGGAGGTGACGCCTGTTCCGACAAGTCACGTTTACATTGGCCATCTCCACGAGGTAGGATCTCGGCTCCTTGGACTTACTGGACCCTGGAAGGTGTTGTCCATCCCTTCTCCCCATCGAGCTTCACTCTAACAGTTTGACCAGGGTGAAGTTCAGGGAGCATGCGTGCCGAATGCCTGCGGTTGTAGTAGAATCTGTATGAACCTTTTGCTGTTGCGTCCGGGTCGAATGGACGTGGCAGCAATGTCTTTTCTAGAACAGGAACAGTAGTATGGATTTGTCTACCAGTCATTAGCTGTGCTGGGCTTTCACCTGTTGCTGCGATTGGTGTAGAGCGATAACCCATAAGGGCTAAGCAGGGGTCCGGCTGTTTGAGGATGTACTTGGCAGTCCGAACAGCCCTTTCGGCAGCTCCGTTCGACTGTGGATAATGTGGGCTGGAGGTAATGTTTGTGAAACCATACATCTGTTTGAAATCTTGGAACTCGGCTGATGTGAACTGTGTCCCGTTGTCACTGACCAGTTCTTGCAGGATGCCCCATTTCACAAAAATGTGCTTGAGTTTGTTAATAACCTGCTTGCTGGTAATGGTGGTGAGGGAAGCAATCTCAATGTCTCTAGAGAAATAATCGACAGCGACAAGAAAAGTCTTACCCTCTAACTCGAACAGGTCAACGGCAATCCTTTGCCATGGGCCACTGGGCAGGGGAGTGGTTACCAGTGGTTCACGTCTTTGTGTAGCTTTGTACTCTCTACAAAAATCACATAATTTCACTTTGTTTGTGATCTGAACTCCGATGTTTGGACACCAAACCGTCAACTTGGCTCGCTCCCGACATTTGGTGAGGCCCTGGTGACCTTCGTGCAGTTGGTCCAGGACCCCAGCTCTGAGTACTGCTGGAAATACTATGCGGTCGTGATATAGGACCAGACTGTCCGACTCTGATAAGTGACTTCTGGCTGCATAGTATCCACGCAGTGGTGAGCCCTCCGTCATTTTGCGAGGCCACCCTTTTCGGATGAATGTGATTACTTTTTGAAGTTTGGCATCGCTTTGTGTGACTTTGCGAATTACCTCGAGCTTGGATGACTTGATTGGTTTGCTAGCCACCATAGTGTTCACATATGCCTTTACTTGCGTTTCTGTTTCAGGCACGTAGCTGTCTTTCAGTGGATGTCTGGAGAGTGTATCTGCAACTACTAGCTGCTTACCGGGAACATGTTCAGCAGTGACATTGAATCGCATGAGGCGCATAAGCAGTCTCTGGCATCGTAGTGGCATTTTGTCCAGATCGTATGAGTTGATCAATGACACCAGTGGCTTGTGATCAGTTTGTAAACAGACTTGGCCCATACCTTGGATGTAGCGGGCGAAACGTTCACAAGCCCAGACAGATGCCAGAACATCCTTTTCGACCTGCGAATACCTCTTCTCCACATCAGTGAGTGTGCGCAATCAAAAGACAATGGGCCGCAACTCTCCATCGTGGTCTTGCAACAGGGCAGCACCAAGGCCATAACTGCTGGCGTCGGCACTGACCACTGTTGGTTTGTTGGCGTCGTAATAACTAAGAGCTGGTGCAGCCATGAGCATTGCTTTTGCTTTGTTAAATGCTTGCTCCTGAGGCTCACCCCAAACCCATGCAGTCTCTTTCTTGAGCAGGTTAGTGAGTGGATGCGACACCGAAGACAGGCCTGGCAGGAATTTTCCAACATAGTTAACCAGTCCAAGCATCTGCTGCAGATGCTCCACGTTGGAGGGGCTGGACATCTGAGCGATAGCCTCTACTTTGCTTTCATCAGGCTTCACACCATCCGCGCTAATAATGTGTCCAAAGAACTGCAGTTCAGTCTTTCCAAAGTGACACTTGGCCCTGTTGAGCTTGAAACCCGATTGCTTTAACCGTCCGCAACACCATGTCGAGATGGCGGTCATGTTCCTCTTTTGTAGATCCATAAACCAGGATATCATCCATTACAACGACAGTCCCTTCTAGGCCTTTGAGCAGGTCGGTCATCAGCCGCTGGAAAATCTCAGGCGCTGATGCAATGCCAAATGGCAGACGTTTAAAGCAAAACTGGCCCATTGGGGTAATGCAGCTGGGGTCCAATGGAATTTGCCAGAACCCGCTAGAGGCATCCAGAGTGGAGAAAACCTTGGCTCCTGCCAGCTTAGGTGTTATATCATCCAGTGTGGGCAAAATATAACGTTCACACTTCACTCCCTTGTTCAAGTGTTTCAAATCCACACACACTCTGACCTCGTCCTTGTTGCGTTTTGGAGCGGGCACCATTGGGGCACACCAGTCTGTCGGCTCTGTAACTTCCTCAATGATTTCGAGGCTCAGCATACGCTTTAGCTCTTTCTCTACTTTTGGAAGGAGCGGAAACGGAACTCTGCGTGGCGTGTTGACGCTATACGGGACTGCTTCCTCAGTCAGCTCGATCTTAACAGGCTCACAGTTCAGTAGTCCTATTTCCCCAAACAAATCGCTTGTTAAGTCACTAGTGATAGCATTGACTCTTGCTACCAGCCCCATGTGCTTTGCCACTGCCTTGCCCAACAAGTTACTAACATACTGTCCTTTTACAACTGTAATCCAGTATTGTTATTTCTGACCTTTGTATGTAGTGGTGGCAAGGAACTTACCCACGCATCAGACTTTCCTACCTGGGCTGTACACTGTTGGCCTGGACTTGTTCAGTTTTGGTTTTTGACGTAGTTTGCTGAAAGCCTCTTCAGTCATAATGGTGGTATCCGCACCTGTGTCGATTTTAAAATCCACTGGACTGCCATTCACAAGTAGCTCTACATCCCAGTCAGTATCGGGGTTTGACTCCTCAATGATGTTTGGCTTTGACTTTGTGGTTGGCCTCTGCTCTGACTTCTTTCAGCATCTTGGATTTACACACGGCCTCGAAATGTCTGATTATATTGCACTTTCTGCACCTTTTGTTACGGACTGAACAGCTTTCCTTTTTATCATGCATCCTGTTGGATCTCTGACAGTTCAGTTTGTTCTCGCTGTATTTCTGTCCTTGTCCCTGCCATGGTTTCTCATAGCTCCTCCTTGTGCTATTATACTGTTTCCGTCTCACCTCATTCACTGTTGTTTCCACGCGCTCTGCACTTTGTTGTTTCACTTGTTCACTTTGCCGTGCAAGCTGGATGGCTCTCTCCAGAGTCAGGTCCGCCTCTAGCTGGAGTTTTTGCGAAACATCTTTGTCCATTATTCCGATGACGATCCGGTCCCGGATCTGCTCGTCCTTCCCCGCACCGAACTCGCAGTGCTGCGTGAGCTCGTACAGGCTCCGCACGAAAGCTTCACTAAGCCACTAAGCCTTTTGTAAGCCACTCCGCTGGCTGCGAGAAATCGAACGGCTCGGGAGGTCCAAACTTTGCCATTTTGCTCTTAATGTCGGCGTGAAGTACTTAATTCTGACACCATGTCATGATATCAGGTAAGACACGGCTCGTTCTATTTATTCAAAAGCGTTTTTTATTTTACTACAACACAAAGCAGCCTAAGCCATCCGTTGGACTCCATCAATAATAATCATACAGTGCCCTCTAGTGGTTAGCATACCCAAACTACGGTAACTTAACATGGACAAAAGACAATCTCACAACAAAGTCCTTATTTGCAAAGGTTTCTGATATTATTCAATGCAAACTTGATGCTTCATATGTTATATTTTCAGGTGACTTTAATGAATGTGTGGATAATCTGTGTGATAGATATCCTCCTCATTCTTCTCAACGTGATGCACAATCAAATTTAGCTTCTCTATGTGCCAATTTATCTCTTACTGATGCTTGCCGAATCTACAACCCTGGAATATCCGAATATACATGGTCTAACAAAGATAAATCTTCACTGTAAACCCAAACAGTATAACTAACATATAATGGAAAGTACCTGGTACTCAAAATGTGCTGAAAAATTTAGCTAACTATTATTTTTGAGTTCATTCAACAATTATCATAGATTTAAGTTAACAGTAAAATTTTTTTTGAGTTTTTACAACTACAATTCAGTTAAAGAGTTTAGGGAACTTGAAAAATAGATTCACCCATAATTAAATATTTTACAGTTATATTCGATTGCTAAACGACAGAGGGCACAACTGGAGTCACGTGCAAAACTCTAACTACAGTCTGCACAGCAGCAGTTCATGTGGACCAAACTCTAGTTCGTTTTTCATAGCTTGAACACAGTTTTCAAAACTCACATGCACATGTATCCCACGACTTTAACCACAACCTGCACAACACTGTAGATTTACAGCAATTTGTTCAAATGCTAACACACTGCTGTCAAAACTGTGAACCACACATTCAAAACAGAATAGATTTCAGCCTTGTGCCTTTACATTTATTACATTTATTCACTTAGCTGACGCTTGTATCCAAAGCGACTTACAATTGCCACATATGTCAGAAGTCGCACACCTCTGGAGCAACTAGGGGTTAACTGTCTTGCTCAAGGACACATTGGTGTCTCACAGTGGATTCGAACCCGGGTCTCTCACACCAAAGACAAGTGTCTTATCCAGTTACAGTATGTACTTTTAGTTTCTACCTTTTTTTCTCATTACTGTAATTCTGTAAATTACTGCAGACTATTAAAGCAAACTGCAAATTTTCATTTACCTTAAAGAATTATGTTCTAAAAATGTAAATAAATTATGTGAAAGAATGTCACTCTTTTCTTTGAAGAAAATATGACTTTGTATGAAGTCACTGAAATAGTTCAAACTGTAAAGATGAAAAGTGAGTATTTTCTGTTGGTGTTTGATGCTAGTGTTTTTCTTCTCAGTGTGTTCTGAGTGACAGTGTGTGTTATCTCAGTGAGGGTTGTGTGTAGTGTTTGGCTGCACTAAGCCTGTTTTGAGCCATGTGTTAAGAGTTGTGTTGCTTGGAATGAGTTTTGCAGGTGATGTGAACTGTTAAGCTCAGGTGACTGTTGGTAGTGCAGACTGTAGTTAGAGTTTTGCACATTTAGCTCCAGATGTGCTAACTGTCATTTAGCAATCGAAACAACCTGTAATATCAAACATACGCCCTCTAGTGGCGGTTTTTACCAACAAGTGACGTCATCGTTGAACATGCACTCAGACGTGTTTCAAACAGATACACTGGCAATTGGATTAGAAAACACAAAAACAAAAATAGCAATTTTTACTCAAAATATGATCAGTGGTGAACACATTTAGACATTACTAACTGCGAGTGTTTTGTCAAGTATAGTGTTAAGTTCGTGTTTGTGAGGAACAGAGATGTAAGTTACAGAAGAGTGAACGTTTCTCATGCCGCTTCGATTTCCTGGAAAAAAAGGTGATTACGTGTAAAATATTTTTGGAATGTGCATACATTTTATGTTATAACGTTATATGCTTTTAGCTTCTTTCATTTTAGTTAGTTGACACATCCTCTCGCCTCTGTTCCCGCCGAGGCCTTTGTTTAACGTTACTGGAGTCTGGCGCTGAAGACTGAAGCTGCTCACTTACACTCGGTAGGTTTTCTACTAAAATGAGAGAATTCATCAAATGGTAAATGTATTTCTTTTTGAAAACACTGAGTGCGGCATTTCGCTGTTTCCATGCTTTGAAACGGTAATAGTGGGAGTGTTAAACATTGCACGCTAACAACTTCGTTTTGTGACTCGCAGTGTGTTACAGGTTCTGTATCGCCGCTGCAGATGTCCAGTCTTTCTGCAGACAGAGCTGCTATAACGCGGAACATTTACCAGTCATTTGATTGACGTTATCTAAAGCAAAACTCTGTAATCTGTACGTTGCTTGATCTCAGAGCTGAATATCATGCGTCATGTCGTCATATCTGCGTCAAGACACAAACGCGCTACCGTCAAGTTTTTTCTTAATGACAGTTACGTTTAAGCAAGTATCGTGAAAGTGAGTTAAAGGTACGTGAAAGTGAGTTAAATGTAGGTTAAACTGTAAATCCGTCAGTCTTTCAGTTTCTTTCAGTGTCCACTGGCAGATCCACCCGAGTCTGGCCAACCTCTCCAACTCTGCTTCATCACCTCAGTGTGAAGCCGCCATTCCCCGGGCCTTGGCCCCTGCCTCAACAGGATGTCTGCTCCAATATTAAGATGCCCAGGAATGTGAACTGCTCTGAGCGAGAGGAGCGTCCTGGGGCCACACAAGGATCTGGTACGCTAGTTGTATAAACGGCGTGAGTGCAGACCTCCTTGGTGGTTGATGTAAGAGACCACCGCTGTGTTGTCGGTGCGCACCAACACATGGTGACCTCTTAGGTCTGGGAGAAAATAACGAAGTGCACGAATAACGGCCAGCATCTCCCGGCAGTTGATGTGCCATGTCTGATGACGACCACTCCACAGATCGCGGGCAGGGTGGCCACTAATGACCGCACCCCAGCCGGTGAGGGACGCGTCCGTCGCTAGCATCACGCGGCGACAAGGAGCTCCCAGCACCGGGCCCTGAGACAAGAACCAAGGCTTCCTCCACATATCCAAGGCACGTAGGCAGCGCCGCGTGACCTTTAGCATGCGAAGTGGGTTTCCCCTCAGGGAGAACCCCTTGGTCTTGAGCCACCACTGTAGGGGTCTCATGTACAGCAGGCCAATAGTATTCATGTTGGACGCAGCTGCCATCAGACCCAGCAATCTCCGTGACTTGGCCTGTGCAGGCGTGCTAAACTTCAGTCCTCTGACTGAGCGGTTCAAAAAGCACAGATCAAGAAAAGGTCACAACACCTCATCATTCCTCGGAACAGTGAAGTACCGGCTGTAGGACCCGGACTCTGCAACCCAAGGAGGGACCACCTCGATGGTCTCCGTCCTCAGAGAGAGTCTACTTCTGTTCCATTACCAAAGCCTGCTTGGGGCCCACCAGAACTGGATTCTGTGGCCTCTCACTACAGTGTGAAGGACCCACTGAGACACATTTGGCAGTAGTTTTCACGCTGCCAAATAGTCTACTATGGGAATCAGCCTCTCAAGACTGATCTCTGGTGGCATCAGAGCAATTAGCTCGGTGCCCTGAAGCAGCACACCGGCAGGAGACGGCCGAACTAGCTGCTCTGGAAACCTCCCAGGAGGTCACGAGCCTCTTAGCACCGCTACGTTTCCTGGCGGTAACTGAGAGAAGCGCTCGCTGGAGACCGCTGCGCCCTGGAACACCGGCAGGGTTGGCAGATCGATCTCCTGAGGGCACTGAGGAAAGACGGGCACCGTATAATGCGGTGTACACCACTCTTCCCCAGAGGGAGCTGGCCCTCAAAACGTCCTAGGCCTTAGGCGTCAGGACGTTATGATGAAGGCTATCCAGCGAAAACAACAGTCCGTAGAACTGCTTTCCACTACAAGCCTTCGGCCTGGGAGCGCCACTCTGACTCTATCGTCTGCGGAGTACAAAAGTGACACCCCCTGCAGAGGGGCTGGAACACGGTTGGGACTGCTCCGCCCAGAGAGCGAGAGCGGAGCGATGACTGGCGAGCTCATCGACGCCTTTCCACATCAATCTCCTCAGAGAGACAGGCAGCGCGTCACGCCCTCTCATCGGGGAGAAAGTACCGCAAACGCGGGCTTCCGATCCCCGAGAGCGGGCGCCAGATCTGGTGGCTAAGAAAGAAGATAGGGACTTGCCCGTCTTACATTCCTTCCAGCAGATCTGAAAGTGAATCCCACAAGCACAACCACCACTCCGCCTCGGCGAAAGCGGGGCTGGCATCGCGAGAAACACCAGTGAAAGCTTTCTCCTCAAAGAGAGCCTTCTTAGTTTGAAGCAAAGGCTCGCATCGCAGCATCAACTCCCTCGAGAGCTGACACTGCGCGCTTCACTCTCAAGCAGACAACACATGAGCTGCGTGTGTCCCTACCTTTTTTTTTTTTGCCAGGGAAAACACACAGCCTGAACGCTGCCTGCTCTTGCCCAAAACTTCTCTTGATTGAAGCTTTGACAATGGAGTTTATCAGTGGACAAACAACACTAAATAAGACTCACAAACAGATAGCGCCTGACACACACAGAGCGCTTGCTGAAGACACAAGGCTGATTACCGGCTTCGCCGCTCATGCTTTATGCTTCCTGGTCTCTGACGTCACCCGCCTATGACGTCTCTCCCTTCCATTAGACTGATTATACACATTATTCAGAGACGTCACGCTGGACGCGTTCCCCATTCATTCTCGACGCAGCTCGAGTTCCTGAAAAGGAACTAACAATATTATACTTGTGCTTGACCTTTTGGATTATGCTGAGAATGTTGATAAAGGAGCCGTTATTTTCTTTTTCGACTTTTATAAAGCGTTCGATACAATTGAACATGAATTTTTATTTAAAACTATAACGCTTTTTGGATTCGGAAATATATTTTTGAATGTAGTTGAAATGTTTTACAATGATATCAATAGTTCTGTAAATACTCAACACTTCCACCTCTAAAAGATTTAACATTAACCGAGGAGTACGTCAAGGTTGTCCAATTTGTTGGTTGTCGAGTTATTATCCATTGGTATTGCTAATAATGAACAAATTCAAGGTCTCCGAATTTTTGGTAAAGAAATTAAAATTTCACAATTGGCGGATGACACAACCTTATTTTTAAAGAGCTCTTATTCCTACTGCTATTTCTTTCATCAATATTTTCTCTAAGGCTTCTGGCCTAATTCTAAATTTATCCAAATGTGAAATCCTTCCTTTACACAATTTAAATGATAAAGTGATATTCCAGTGAAATCCTCTGTCAAATACCTAGGAATTCTTGTAACAAAGGAATGTTACAGAAAGACAAAGCTTAAATTTCTCCTCTAGATTAAAAAAGACCAAAGCATTATTAAACTGTTGTTACAACATGATCTCTCTGTTTATTATGGAATGATATTCCGGACGTCACTTCCCAATGCAAACACGCCCAATAAAATGGCCCCACCCTTGTCACTTGATTGACAGGTTTCCGTGTAGACGTTGGAAATTCAAATGCAAAAGGAATTGCGATTCCATTTGAGTTTTGGCAGTTTACATGCACAGTGCAGAAAGAGTGAAAAGGCAAATGTGGTAATTAATATTGCTATTTAAATATGACAGGCTCATAGCTTGTAAGATATGGGAAACACAATTGCAGACTTTACATTTCCATTTTAAATTTGGCAGACACTGTGCGTTCACTTAAATGAAAATGCAAACGGTAATGCGCGATTTGCATTTGCATTTGGATTATGTCACATTTTATGCGTCCACAAATTGAAAACGCAATTGCAAATACAATTTGCAATTCCTTTTGAATAATGTCCGGAATATCATTCCATAGTTTATGGTCGTGTCTTATTATGTAAAGCAGAAGGCTTAGCTCGATTTGTCTATCCCGCCTTATCCTTATATGTTAAAGACTCTTATTCTAAAGATATCAATAATCAGTTTTATTCTTTTATTTGGAAAAACAACTCCCAAAGACTGAAGAAAAGGGTTCTTACTAACAAGAAAGCTGAAGGGGGTCTGGAAATACTTTATTTTGAAGATGTTAATAGAACTTTTAAAATCAATTGGATTAAAAAATGTTTGATTAATCGTTACTGCCTTTGGAAGCACATCCCACACAGTCTCTTTGACCAAATTGGTTGCTTAGAATTTCTGTTAACTTGTGACTTTAATATTTCTAAACTCCCTCTTAAATTGTCAAAATTCCACGAGCAAGTGATTTTAGCATGGAAAATTTGCTACTCACACAATTTCTCTCCTCACACTGCCTTCATATGGAATAATATCAATATAACGATTGCCAATAGATCTTTATTTTTAAGGAATTGGTTTAACAGGGATATTAATCATCTTATGAATATGTTTGATAATTTTGGAAATCTTTTAACTTATGAATAATTTATGCGAATCCACAATTTCCCTGTGCATTTTAAGGAATTTAATTTGGTCATTAAAGCTATTCCTCTTACTCTTGTACATCTGGTTAAAAGTCATATTCACTACAACTCTATTGTCACGTTCGCTGATACAAGAAACACAGGAGAGATCCAAATGCAGGTACAAGGTTTATTGAGGGGCAATCCAAAGGGGTAAACAGTCCAGGCAGGGTCAAAACCGGAATATCCAATAAACATAACAAGAACAAGAACATACAGTAGAGCAGACTCAGGGAAGTATCACGCATACGACAAGGACTCCGTGAAAAGACAGACCGGGTATAAATACACAGAAGGATAATGAGGAACAGGAGACAGATGGGGATTAATCAATTACTCAACAGGAGGAAGGTGACCAAATAAGGGAACAGGAAGTGGTAAGGTGACAGACACCGTGAGAAAGGAGGACACCTAGTGGAAACCCAGGGAACACAACCCAGACACTGTGACATCTATAGTAAGGACAAAACCAAAATTAATTTTAAACGGTCTTGAACTGATTGGTAAAAAATGCAATAACAAGCACATTTATACTATTTTCCAAAAACAAAATAAAATAACACCTAGAGGAAAATGTTTTGGAACTCTATTATTGATAATATTAATTGGAAGACTGCTTGGCTAATCCCATTTAAATATTGTATTAATAACAAAACAAAAAAAAATACATTTTAAAATTTTGCATACCATCTACCCTGATAAATCAATAATTTCAAGATACTCTGATATTGATGATTTATGTCCTTTTTGTAAAAATGAGAAAGAGGTGTTAACACATTTGTTTTTTGATTGTAAATTTCCCAAAAGTTTTGGAAGGAATTGGCAGATTTCATTTTTTCTCTTGTAAAGGATAAATACTGTTTTTCTTTAGATTAGATTAGATTCAACTTTATTGTCATTATGCAGAGTACAAGTACAGAGCTAATGAAATGCAGTTAGCATCTAACCAGAAGAGCAAGAATATAGTGTTTTATATACATAAAAGTGCAGATTAAGTAAAGCTATGATATACAGAATGTACAGTGGAGTTGCTATATACAATATTGATCAGAGTATATACAGAATATAAATATTAATGCAATGTAGGGATTGTATGTACATTATGAACAGAGCAATGAAGGATTATATATACATTATGAATAGCAGGAACCTGAGAACAGTGGTAATAAATACAGTTGGATGAGTGTGCAAATGTATTGTTGAACAATGTATTATATGCAAAAAAACTGTATTGCAATGATATTTTTTGTAGAAATAGTTTACTGTGCTTGTACAGTAGCAACTTTAGACAGTTTATAGTGTAATAGCTTTAACCATGTGCAGTCTGTGCAAAATATGAATAGTGCAAATAATGTATGTAAAGTACTGTGATCAGTGCAGTAAAAGAGCAGGTGCAGGTTAGATTGGTGGTGTGGAGTTCAGAAGTGTCACAGCCTCTGGGAAGAAGCTCTTCCTGATCCTACTAGTTCGAGAGCGTAGGCTCCTGTAACGCCTGCCGGATGGAAGGAGGGTGAAAAGTCCATGGTTAGGATGAGAGGCATCCTTGATGATGTTTCTTGCCCTGCCCAGACAGCGCTTCTGATAAATGTTCTCGATGGAAGTTAACTGGGTGCCGGTGATCCGTTGAGCAGTTTTCACCACCCACTGTATGGTACAGCTATTTCTGTACCATACTGAGATGCAGTTTGTGAGTATGCTCTCAATGGTACAGCGGTAGAATTCAGCAAGGATCCTGGGACTGAGGTGAACTTTCTTAAGGCTCCATAAGAAGTAAAGGCGCTGCTGTGCCTTTTTGACCAGGGTGGAGGTGTTTAGGGACCAGGTGAGGTCATCTGAGATGTGGATGCCAAGTAACTTGAAACTCGACACACGCTCCACTACAGCTCCGTTGATGTAGATGGGTGTGTGTGCATAATTCCTAGTCCGCCTGATGTCCACAATGATCTCCTTAGTCTTCTGGGTGTTTAGTTCCAGGTTGTTGGTGGCACACCACACAGCCAGGTGCTGCACCTCATCCCTGTAGGCTGACTCATCATCATCCTTGATCAGACCTACCACCGTGGTGTCATCTGCAAATTTGATTATGGTGTTGGAGCCATAAACAGGAACACAGTCATGGGTGAATAGGGAGTACAGGAGAGGGCTAAGTACGCAGCCTAGTGGCACTCCAGTGTTCAGGGTGATGATGGAGGAGGAGAGGTTATGTAACTTAACAGACTGAGGTCTGTTAGTCAGAAAATCTAGAATCCAGTTGCAGATGGGTGTGCTGATTCCAAGATGGCTGAGCTTGGAGATCATCTTGGAGGGGATTACCGTATTAAATGCAGAACTGAAATCTATGAACAGCAATCTCACATGTGTGTTCTGACTGTCCAGGTGGGTGAGGGCAGAGTGAAGTGCCGTTGAGATGGCGTCCTCTGTTGACCTATTGCTGCGATAGGCAAATTGGAATGGGTCTAATGTAGCAGGGAGACAGGATTTTAAGTGGGATGCAACCAGTTTCTCAAAGCACTTGGCAATGATGGGGGTGAGTGCAACAGGACGGAAGTCGTTAGGGACCGAGGCAGTGGAGTGCTTCGGTACAGGCACGATGGTGGAGGTTTTGAAGCAAGTGGGGACAGTTGTTTGGGCCAGGGACAGATTGAAAATGTCCGTGAAGGCCTCAGCCAGCTGCTCCGCACAGGCTTTAAGCACACGACCAGGTATTCCGTCAGGGCCAGCTGCTTTCCGTCCATTCACTTTACGCAGAGTGGAGTAAACATCTGATGTGGAGAGTGTGAGAGGCAGTTCACTGGGTTGATGCTCAGCTTTGAGTGAGATCTCCTTATTATTTTGATTATTTTGAGGAGGCGAACCTCTCTGTTCATCCAGGGCTTCTGATTGGGGAAAATTTAAATTTTTTTGTGTGTGGTCACTCTGCTCACACATCTGTTGATGTGCTCCAGGACAGAGTTGGTGTAATTGTCAATGTTGATCTGAGAGTTTGTGGTGGCCTGGGCAGCAAACTCACTCCAGTCTGTGTGCTGGAATTGATGTTGAAGAGTGGAGTCAGCACCTTCCAGCCAGATTTTAACAGTCCTTATTGTAGGTTTCACACATTTGATAACCGGGGTATACTTGGGGAGCAGGAACAAAGAGAGGTGGTCAGACTGACCCAGATGGGGGAGGGGTGTGACTTTGTAGGCATCAGTCACATTAGTATAAACGCGGTCCAGTGTTTTATGTCCCCTTGTAGTGCAGGAGACATTTTGATGAAATTTAGGGAGAACAGATCTTAAAGTGCAGTGATTGAAGTCCCCAGCAACAATTAAGGATATTAATTTAAAGGATATTAGTATGTACTCTGAAAATAATGTAAACAAAGGTCGTGAATACATTGTTAATTTATTCATATTGCTGGTGAAATTTTATATACATAAACAAAAAATTTTAAACTCATTCCCAATATTTAAAGTATTTTTAGTTGAATTTGATTGTTTTATATCTTCATTGAAATTGATAAAAAACAAAAAGTAATTAACGTATAAAATATTATAAAAATTTTCTTTAGATCCCCTGTAACTAATTATTGTCATTTTATATATTATTTATTATTTATATATTTATACTACATTGATTGTCTTATGCTGTGCTCTGTACTATGTATGTTATTTGTTCTGTGTTCAATAAAAATTTCTTAAAAAATAAAAAAATAAAAAAAAATAAATAAAAATAATAATAAATACATACAGCCAGATGGAGGTACCGTGACCTAAGCATAGAACGCCCTCTGCTGACATTTTATCGTAGGCTACAAGGACATGCTTTTCCAAAATGTGAAACACTTCAATAATTAATGAACCAGTCTGCACACTACTATAGGCTAACTTAAAATCAGAATCAGAAATGCTTTATTGATCTTTATTGATATTGATAACCCGGGGGACAATTCTTGTGTCACAGTTGATGTGCACATCAAGACATTTAAAGGAATTTAAATAATCATAGAAGTTGGTAAATAAACAAGTAGCCTATATACTAGAGATCGACCGATATCGGTTTTTCTAATGCCGATGTTTAGAGGTCAGGGTCAGCCGATGGCCGATATGTGCTGCCGATTTTTAGGGCTGATATCTTGAGGTTTTCCCCTTCATTTGCATGCTAAAATGTCACACTAATAATAAGTGGATGCACAACATTTCTAAACTTATCATCATTTATTGAGCACTGACTTGAACCATCTCTCGAATCTTAATTTTGTGCACTACATGGTATTAAAATAGAAAAAGTATCCAAAGTTAACCAAACAAATCAATAAACTGACCAAGTATTAAATATATAAAACAGGTAATATATATATATATATATATATATATATATATATATTCTTCTCCTGTTCATAAAGATCTGGCACAATCTTTTCGCTTAAGTGGGTGCACGACGGGATGTCGTAACGTACGTGGCTCTAAGCACCGTCACGGTTTTTTACTCTAACCTCTTTCCTTCATCATTATATCTGACAGGGAAGCCAAAATGCGCGGGGCGTTCAAGCTCCTCTGTTCCTCCGCTCGCCATGACCACTGAGTGTGGACTGAACATGCGCAACTTTTTTTTTTCTTCATAAATCAATCTGCAGGTCACGTGTGTGCCGAACCGAAGATATTGATCCGAACGGATCACGGATCAATGATAATCCGTTGCACCACTACTATAGTGTCATTTGAAAACATTGCAGTTGCGTTTTAAAATACAACAACGAGCACCACGAGACCATTTAAAGAGGCGCATTCAGTGTTCTCCTTGACGGGAAACAGTCAACAAAGTAAAATGATCTCCAACGTATGGCGCGCTCTCTTAATTTCATCAAATGATCATAATCACCTCTATTCATTTTACAGTCCTACTACCAGCATTTTATTCAGACTAAAACCCCTTTAATTCGGGTGAGAAAGCTTTTTTTCCAAGTGGCTTTTGCACATAATAATATGTAACGGATATGCAGTTCATCGATTCATTGGTTCTGAACTAATGAATCAAGGTTCGTTGAATCTAAAACAATGCAAACCCAAAGCTTGTAGATTTTGAATTCAGGCATATAAACCCAACTCTCTCTAAACTAAATGCCTGGCGCCAGCCTGGCTGGATTTAAATTATTTACGACACTCTGGACGAGAAATTCCACAGTCACGTGAGCAGCCTCAAAGGAGAAACGAAACACATTCCACAACACACACACATAAGCACACACACACAAACAAACTTTTCTTTAAGCTCTTTATGTAAGTCTTTAATAATATGTATTTTGAATAGGTTGGTGTGTTGCATAAAGTGGTTAATCCTGTTATGCGATGATTATAAGTTGCTGACTTGTAAATGGGAAATGTTTTTGGAATGAATGTTCTCACAAAGAGTAATGATTCTGTAACCCTACCCCCCTGACCAGGTCGTAAAACTTTATGACCTGACTGACAGAACAGCAAAGCCAGATCACTGGTACCTTTTCTCCGTGTATTCTAAACTGGTACCTTTTCTCAATGTATTCTAAATGTATTGAGTATTGCTTTTTGGTGCATTAGATGTTTTCCATAATCAAAAATTGGAGTATCTACAATTTTATCGTGTGTTAATCAAACTTTAAATGTGTGTAATTCTGCATATGAATGTAACGTCGTGTTTCTATCAGTTATATATGTCTGTGACGAGTGGGGCGGGGCCGAGAGACGTGGGAACAGAGCGAGGCCGGTGGAGTGATTGGAGATGAGTGACACCTGTTCGACCCACCGGTCTCGGGTCCCAAGGACTGTCACTGTCGTCGATCCGGTTTTATATCCTTCCATCTCCTCCGTTGGACTCGAGACCGGCGAGTGTCACAGGTGTCACTCATCTCCAATCACTCCACCGGCCTCGCTCGTGTTCCCACGTCCCTCGGCCCCGCCCCACTCGTCACAATGTAATTTTTGGTGTCTGTGGAATCATCATGTTGTGACCAAACTATCCACCTATAGGAAAGGTGTGTAAAATGTATTAATCTAGAATTACGAACTTGCTAGAATATCGCTGCTGAAATCTGATAAGCCATAACTTATTAGAGTGGGTGGTTCCCCAGAGACAAAGGAACGTTTTTCCCGCTTCAGATCGCGGACGTTCATTGGTTGTTCACGCAAACAGAGACGTGAATCAGTCAAGCCATAAAAACTGACCCAGGAAGTTCCTCCCGGTACAACACGCCTAGCTACAAAGGACCACGCTCACACGCACGCTGGTCTGGCGAGTCATAAAGAGACCACATTCAAGTACCATTCTCTATGGAGATTTAAATGCTGCTTAAAGTTTGTCTATTACCTTTTCAAGGTGATTTGATTCGTTGTTGTCTTTCAAGGGTTACTGTCTGTGAGTTTGCATAACTGAGCGTGTAATTCTGTGATCACGCCTATTCTCTCATTCATCCTCTCTCACTCATTCTCTCTCTCTCTCTCTCTCTCTCCCTCATTTGGATTCCGTTATGTCTTGTACAAAGTTACTGTCTGTATTGTTGTACGCGTATTTACTCTGTGTGATTTGTAGTTTGATGTATTATTAGTTCAATTATTAAAAACCAATATATATTCATGATTGCCTCTGTCTGAAACGCTCACATCATGAGTCAATGAAATGTCTGATCTTTAGCTACAAGCTCTTTACTTTTTAGTAACCGAAATTTCATAATGATAGGATAATGTTTTCATGGCCAGAGAATATTTTTCCTTGAATTATAAGAAGTGATAACTTTATTGAAAGTTGATAAGTTAATCTTACGGCCGTTTGCTGGACAAACCACTGTTTTATTTGCGGTAATTTACAGTAAGAGATATCACTATAATTGATATGAAGAATGGAATATTGACATATTAATGAGTAAATTACAGTGCCTTTTAATGAGTTATTGATATATACAATTGGCCTATTTTTCATCTTCAATAATTTTAATGTAACTGTCATATGAGATATATATATTAATCATATTCCTGATTAATTATTAAAATTCCCTATATATCATTTGAGTTAATTATAATGTACAACCCAGTGCGGCTACATATTATTTGGTGGAGGAACGCGCGCATTTCAAACTTTGTTTTGTGAGCAATCCAGTTCAATCTGTTTATATGGTTATTAATAATTTCTGCACACACACTATGAAATTATGTACTTGTGAGATAAGTCGCAAGACGCGAACTCACTCCTAACTGTATAACAGTAACAGTATAGTCACTGTTATTTTAATGAAAGTAAACTGCAGTATAATTTTAAAACGTCTCCTGTTAAGACCAAGATCTCTCTGCAGTGAGAACATTTTAATATTAATAATTAAAAGACGAAGAAATCTCTTTTATTAGTTGCAATATGTAAATCTGAACATGAGCGATGTTCCTCTGATTCAGTTAAAAAGGCCTTGCTTATTAAATATCGTTATTGAATTCGTGGTGAACCAGAGTGATATTCAAAAATAAGCGATAAAAACTCCTGGTCTAAAATTGGCTTAGCTACCCGATTGTAAACCTAAAACATTTAAATCATAAGTGCTATTTTGATAAATGTTTATGGGAGTCAACAGATGGAAAATTCCTGGTGTTCACATTTGTGCTTAGTGCAGTGAAAAGAATCCTGCCCGCTCTTGTGCAGTATCACCAAATCAGCGCTGACAGCGCACAGAGTTTAGATCACATTGAAGTCGGCTATAATTCCGCTTACTAAACACCAGAGGGCGTCATTTGTTTAGAAGTTCAAAATTATGCCCTGCCTTCTGATGTCAGCCTGCATGAGTGCAATTACGCCATCTCGTGGCCGTTTCAGATAATGCGCTCACTGCTAAATCTCTATTCCCTTGTGATTTATTGAATTAGATGTCTAAATTCTCAATAATTATTTGCATCTACAGCTTTGCTCATGCGAATATTATTCCAGGTTAGACAATTTTTCCTTCCTTTGACTGTTTGCATTTACTTTGAGTTTGGTTCAAACATGATTTGAATTAAAATTTAATTGTTTAATAGTGTAAATCTAGATGTTTCAGGTCAACCACTGATTGACCCACTTAGAAGGGAGTAAGCCATCTAGTGGCAGTCTCCTGTTAAATCGACTCACAGCTCTCAGCTCTCTTTGCTCTCTTTTCAATTCTGTTTTGAATGGCATATTTCCACTTTTACCCCTTTTTGATTAACTTCATAATTATTAAAGCTGCAGTCCGTAACTTTTGACGCTCTAGCGGTTAATAAACAGAACTGCTTGCGTCTTGCGGAAGAACATTGTAGCCGGAGCTACTTCTCTCTGTTTATGTCTATGAAGAATCACAAAGGTACCGGGTTACTCCGGCGCGGTACCCCCGAAGCAATCTAAAATAGTCCGAATATAAACACTTATTATAGATGTACCCTAGTGATTCAGGACAGGCTAAAAACACGGTTTGGAAAATGGATTCATGGTGTACTCGCTTATTATATACAATTTGTAAATCTTGAACACAAAAAAAGTTACGGACCGCAGCTCTGATTGGTTGTTTCTTACCGGGAGCGGATGAATTTCTGCAAATGGCAATAGGACCAGTGGGAGGAGCCAGAGGAGCTTGATTTTTTCCCAGATTATCTGTCTCATATTCTACTGTCAGGACATAATGACAGGTTTCACAAATACATTTTTACAAAAGTTACCTACTTCAGCTTTAATGATACCTTACTGTTATCATTGGTTATTAGAGGATATTATTCTAATTTTCCATTAGATTTTTCTTACATGCTTATTTTAAATTTCAATTTAAACCAGTTTTGAATTTCTAATTTGAATTAAGTTTTCTGCTCACCAGGTTAAGCACAGAGAGGGAGTTCGCCCCCTTGTGGTGAAAACCAGCTACTTCTTCTCCCGTGTTTCATTCCTGTCTTTTGTTATTTTGATTTTTATTCTTTTTCTTCTCTCTTTTGGCTTAGGTTATTTTGATAATTACCATCATCATCATAATTTTTTGTTGTTGTTGTTTTATCATTATTAGGTAAAGCTGTTACCTCTCATTTCTACATATATAACCCGAATTCCGGAAAAGTTGGGACGTTTTTTAAATTTTAATAAAATGAAAACTAAAGGAATTTCAAATCACATGAGCCAATAATTTATTCACAACAGAACATAGATAACGTAGCAAATGTTTAAACTGAGAAATTTTACACTTTTATCCCCTTAATTAGCTCATTATAAAATTTAATGCCTGCTACAGGTCTCAAAAAAGTTGGCACGGGGGCAACAAATGGCTAAAAAAGCAAGCAGTTTTGAAAAGATTCAGCTGGGAGAACATCTAGTGATTAATTAAGTTAATTGATATCAGGTCTGTAACATGATTAGCTATAAAAGCTTTGTCTTAGAGAAGCAGAGTCTCTCAGAAGTAAAGATGGGCAGAGGCTCTCCAATCTGTGAAAGACTGCGTAAAACAATTGTGGAAAACTTTAAAAACAATGTTCCTCAACGTCAAATTGCAAAGGCTTTGCAAATCTCATCATCTACAGTGCATAACATCATCAAAAGATTCAGAGAAACTGGAGAAATCTCTGTGCGTAAGGGACAAGGCCGAAGACCTTTATTGGATGCCCGTGGTCTTCGGGCTCTCAGACGACACTGCATCACTCATCGGCATGATTGTGTCAATGACATTACTAAATGGGCCCAGGAATACTTTCAGAAACCACTGTCGGTAAACACAATCCGCCGTGCCATCAGCAGATGCCAACTAAAGCTCTATCATGCAAAAAGGAAGCCATATGTGAACATGGTCCAGAAGCGCCGTCGTGTCCTGTGGGCCAAGGCTCATTTAAAATGGACTATTTCAAAGTGGAGTAGTGTTTTATGGTCAGAGTCCAAATTTGACATTCTTGTAGGAAATCACGGACGCCGTGTCCTCCAGGCTAAAGAGGAGGGAGACCTTCTAGCATGTTATCAGCATTCAGTTCAAAAGCCAGCATCTCTGATGGTATGGGGGTGCATAAGTGCATACGGTATGGGCAGCTTGCATGTTTTGGAAGGCTCTGTGAATGCTGAAAGGTATATAAAGGTTTTAGAGCAACATATGCTTCCCTCCAAACAACGTCTATTTCAGGGAAGGCCTTGTTTATTTCAGCAGGAAAATGCAAAACCACATACTGCAGGTATAACAACAGCATGGCTTCGTCGTAGAAGAGTCCGGGTGCTAACCTGGCCTGCCTGCAGTCCAGATCTTTCACCTATAGAGAACATTTGGCGCACCATTAAACGAAAAATACGTCAAAGACGACCACGAACTCTTCAGCAGCTGGAAATCTATATAAGGCAAGAATGGGACCAAATTCCAACAGCAAAACTCCAGCAACTCATAGCCTCAATGCCCAGACGTCTTCAAACTGTTTTGAAAAGAAAAGGAGATGCTACACCATGGTAAACATGCCCCGTCCCAACTATTTTGAGACCTGTAGCAGAAATCAAAATTGAAATGAGCTCATTTTGTGCATAAAATTGTAAACTTTCTCAGTTTAAACATTTGCTATGTTATTTATGTTCTATTGTGAATAAAATATTGGCTCATTTGATTTGAAAGTCTTTTAGTTTTCATTTTATTAAAATTTAAAAAACGTCCCAACTTTTCCGGAATTCGGGTTGTATATTTACTCAGTTGATGTTAAACAAACCAAACCTTAATTAACTTTAAGTTTCCTTTGTTCATCCTTTGTGTATTTGATTGTAGAACTCCCTTGGTGATTGGAGAGTCATCTCAGGTCTCCAGCGAGCAAGGGAGCCGACCAGCGTTACCGACACTGGCTGTGAGTGAAACTCAGTTCCTCTTATCTCTGTCCGTTGCGGCACGCAGTGGAGACATCAGCAATTTGGCACTCCAACTGTAGTCAATCAGTCCAGCCGACACACACAACGCAATCTCTGGGACCAGTACCTAATCCGAGGCCTAAAACGGGGGCCACTCTCTTTTAAGAGTGGGTTCTAGGGAACAGCCCAATTTTGCAGTGCTGTCTGGCGGTTGACATCTTGGTGCTGCCAGGTTGTGTTAAAAGTCACAAGCTGTTTGAGAGGGCGCAACGCCAGAGTGACGGAGGGCCGGGGACACTGCGGTTGAGTGTCTGGGGAGCGCCGGAAAGGTTGACCAAGCCACTGGTTTCCACCTGAATGGCTTCAATTCACCCAGGTGAACCAAATGTGATAAAACCCATCCACTTATTATAAGCCACAGAATATTAGATATTCCCCCGGAAATATTTTAAGTGTTCAACTCATTGCTTCTTCAAGCCACACCATCTTTCTAGGTTTCCTACTCAGATAGCCCACTCACCTGTTGGCCCTATCCTAAAATCTAGCAGTAGGCTTAGGCCTCCTTATTCTCACTAACACATCGTTTTACTATTGTTTTTATCTCATTTCAAGTGTTGTGTTTCACTTTGATCTTTTTCTATCCTCTGTTCTGTTGTGATGTGTTTCTTTCATTTCACAGAGAGACAGTAACCTGTGAGAGCCACCAAAGAAGCTAAATAGTAGAGTGACAACCAGCAGCCGGTGTCATCATGCGACCTGCTAGGCTACTGCCTGTCAAATCTCCATTTAGTTCACGGCTCAGAGAACGGAGCAACATCGACCTTGAACAGCAAGCAGCAACGCTTAAGCTTCAAGCGGAGGAGGCCTGGACAGACCAGGCCCGAACCCAGAGTCGCCTTGATCAGCTCCTCCTCGAGACCCAAAACCAGCGCGGGAAAGAGGACGACACCGATCCAGAGCTACAGAAAGAAGTAGAAAGACTTCACAATGCCCTGCAAGATCTTCGCCTCGACACAGATCAAAGAGAACAGCTGGAGAGAGAAGCCAGAAAAGAACTCAACAAAAAACTCCAGCAAGGTGATGCTCTTCTAAAAAGAGCAGAGACTGAACTGAAAGAAAGAGACTCTAAAACCTGGGCCTGCAAAACACACTTGCAAGCGGCCCGAGCTAAAATCAACAAGCCTACTCTGCAGAGAGACGAGCTCCAGGATGAACTTGACACTGTTCACACAGAACTGAAACAATCTCACAGATTACAGAGTGGCTGGATCGGAGAAACGCACACCACAGAGTTTCTCCCGGCCCACCACTCCAACCCTTTCAGCCAAGAACCCAGAGCTGAAAAAAGGGGTGTAAGCCCACGGCTCAAGAAATCACCAGCCAGCTTACAAGAACACCTGTCAACAACGGAGGGGCGAGAACCCTTCCAGAGAACGCATGCTACTAAACCCTGCATGGCTCACCGAGAACTTGACAAGATAGCCAGAAACATCCCTATGTTCATCCAGATCCTGCAGGAGGACATGATGTTCACGCTTATCTACAAGACATTGACTTTCACTTGCAAACTGTCACCAACATGACAGATGTGAACACATTGTACCTGTTAAAAATCACGTCCATCCTTGATGTGCATAGTTTTCTGGATCATCACCCAGAGACTGTCAAAGCGGACTACCAGCAACTGCTACAAACTTTGATTCTTGAATTCTCTGATCCAGACTCAGACCATGGGCTCCTTATTGCTATGGACCTCAAACAGGGCCGACTTGAAAACCCACAGACTTTCTAATGTCAGCTAAGAAAAGCCTACTTTGGAGCATGCAACGAACCAGGTATGGAACAGGATGTCGACTTAAAAACTCTGTTCCTCCGAAACCTACATGCCAGTTGGAGTTTTCATCTCAGAGTCCCAGTGTGTCCGCGTAACATGACTACACAAGAGTTACGGAACTTAGCCCACAAAGCTTGCACCAAGCAAAAGACTATTTATGAAAAGACTGTGAAAAACCCCACAATCTCTGTCTCTGAGCACTGCTTGGAGTTAACCCTAGAGGGCACCCTACAACACCACAGTCACAGACATTTTTACAGAAAGGTCAATATGGTTCCAAGCCAGCAGAAGGCAACACAATCGTGGTGGTGCTCGTCCAAAGCACCAGAGCGAGCGCTCTGAAAGATTCTGGGACCAGTGACCCAAAAGGAGCTGATCCCCACCATCTAGGACACAAAGCCCCGACAGCCGGCAGTGGAACCACTCTCGACATGACACTGGTAAGCTCAATCCTGAGCCCACATCAGAAAAACACAGGGCAGCCACGTCTGAGACAGCTGAGATCCTAATGGTGCTAAAAGAGCTTCTTTACATGAAAACTCACAAGGAAGACAAGGAAGATGAACCAGACATCTTATGTCTAAGCATAAGAACTGAAACCAACACCCTGTCTAACTGCCATCTGTATGAGCCAAGCACCCAGAACACTGCTCGTCATCCACAGACCACAGAGCTAACTGTCACATCACAGGGTGACAGCATCACCCAAGCTCCACAGCTGACAGCTGCACACCTTGAACGAGACCGCACAGGTCCTCACACCAGGTACCACAAACACAAGGTACCAGAAGATGCTGTTTTGACTACCTGCCTTCTCAGCGAGCTACACAAGACCCTTCCTAACCACCCATCGATCGTTACACCTGCCCTGATGCCAACATTCCTGGGAAGTCTTGTCGAAAAGGGGGTGGGCTGAAAAGGAGTGAGCATGGAAGACTTGATCGACACAGGATCAAACCTTACGGTGATCTCATCTCACCTTTTCAAAAGACTCCAATTTGAAGCTAAGAGACAAGATCGAACTCTTACACCTTAAACTTGTGAACTGAATGTACAGTCGTACAGCCAGAATGACATCCGGTTTGAACAGGTTGCTTCCATTCACCTGACAATCGGTCCGATTAATCTGGTACATCCTATTTATGTCTCACCAATGAACACTCATGCATTTCTCATTGGCAAAGACCTGCTAGACAACTTTGACCCTTTACTGAACTTCAAACAGCTAAAAGACTTTTCTCAAGTGCGAGAACCTCTTTCCCTCCAGCCACACAGGTTGCCAGAGCCAGACTGTCAGGTCACAGAGGTCACGGGAACTCCCACAGAGCCAGACTTCCAGGTCACGGAGGTCACGGGAACCCCAGCAGCCAGCCATGGGTACACAGCCCCGACGGCAGACCAAGGCTCAAGTTCACTCCTCTACACCTTAGTCAACGAACAGGGTACGGTGGTACCAGCTTACATCAAAGGGGTCGCTGTTCGGCTCAACATGCAATGTGATCAAACCTTAAACCACACGCTGGGTTTCTTCCAATCCTCACCTGAATGTGTGGAACTCGGACTCACACTTGAAGCCACACCCCTCACTGAAGTGTCATCTTGTATAGTCTACATCCTGTGCAACAACTGCACGGCAACTGACATCAACATTCCCAAGGCCTACCGGCTGGGATGGCTAGTGAGCCATGACTTTAATGACTTTGAACTTGTACTACCTGTCATTGGGCCCATTCCACCTGCACTGATACCCGAAGGGAGTACAAACAACACATTGTTCAGTGCGCCCTTCAAATTCGTTGCCATCACATCTGTCATGTCGGTGAGCAAAAACCAGGTGTGCAGAATGGATCTGACAGATGACCAACACCTCGCAGTATACACAGTCTCCCACCAGATCGTCAGTGAGACTGATGAAGCTGCTACACCTCTCAATACCAAACTGACTGATGACACACCGACGGAGGAGCCTTACACAGGTTTTCAATCTCAAGTGCAGCAAATTCTACAAAACGCTCATGCACTTCAGAGTGATACAGATCGCCAAAGACTCAGACAAGTTCTTTATAAGCTCAAAGAATCCTGTGCTAAAGACTTTTTAGACTGTGATCTTACCAACCTAAACACGGTGCGCACACCTACGCACCCTGATGCTCCTCCCACTTCTGTCAAACAGGACAAGATTCCCATCGCCTCACACGAACCAGTGCAGGAGATCATCAAATCTATGCTGGAGAAAGGTGTCATCCATCCATGCAACAGCACTTACTCAGCCCTCATCTGGCCCGCCCTCAAAACTAACTGTGAGGGGCGACCCAACATTGACTACAGGAAACTGAATCAACAGGTGCCGCTGTCACGATGGCACAAGACCCAGCTGGAACAAGAAATGCCCCGAATCAGAGGAGCCACAATCCTCAATACACTTGATGTGGCCTCTGGATTCTGGATCATACCGGTGCACCCGGAAAACCAACACAAGCTGGCATTCACATTTGGCAACCGACAGTTCACCTTCAACAGATGTCCATTCGACTATGCCGACTCACCAGCTGAATTCAACATCTGTTTGTAGACTGTGCTAACTATGCTAGACTCAGTTTTGTGTGCCATCTTCCGTGCTGTAAACAGAATGGTTTCAAAACTGCAAACAACAAGCCAGTCAAACACCAACACCTGCTCCAGCAATGTGATAACATCACAAAAACACACAATGTGACTGTGTACTGGAAGAAGGTAAAAGGACACTCGAAGCTACCAGGTCTAGACAAGGACTTAAAAGATCAAACTGACACCCTTGCCAAAACTGGCGCACTAAACAACAGGCTGTGGTCACTCCCAACCCACCCACCCACATTCAAGGTCGAAGTGATTACACACAGCATAAGAACTTTACTAGCTAAACTGCCTACCTCAGAAACGCTTACGCTGGCTCCGTTGTCTACAAAGACCAACATAGTGGACATGCGGGCTTCGGAAACCTACATAATGACTGTGCTTACCACCTCTCAGACCCCTCCATCCACCCTGGCAACCAGTCTATGGTCACTGACAACCAACGCCCCAGACCACTGCATGATACAACCCCAGCACCGTAACCCAATACAGCTGGACAGGTGTCCGATGGAGAGAGGACTCCCTCACTCACACTGAGGCTGATGTCAAACACATGTTCAGCCAACATGAGAAAGTGACTGTTACACAAATGGAGTTAGGTGGACACCACCACCGCTCCAAACAGTTCCCGGGAGCTTTACTCAGAGCCGCTGCTGCCGCCAGAACATTTAACATTGGTATGTCCAGTGTCAATGCAGCGAACCAGACCGTAAACTCCACGAAACCGCTGTTTACTGTCTTCCAGAATGACTTTGCCCAGACTTAGCTGGTTACAGCGTTAACGACAGACATGCTGTGGGAGGTTAGCTCCTTCAATGAAAGCCTAACCACGGGTAAAACCCTACCATACATGATACCCTTAAGCCTTGTGCTAACTGTGCTGGCTTACGCCATCACCACGCCAGCTGACCTGCTACAAATACACCTGGCCAACTCTCTGGATAGCGCCATCCTACTGCACGTCAATCCCAAACAGAGAGAAGTGGATGTGCTCCTGAACCAACCCATCAGCGAGTCAAGCCAAGTCTACAGACTTAAAGACATTGTCAATGTCAGGTTGTGGAAAAGCAACACCCACACCCAGAGATGTGTACTTTGACCAAAGAAATTCATTATCTCTGCCTTAGCAAACCCTTCCTCAGACACAACGCTGAAGGAATCTGCGGGTTGCAACCCCTGGTCAGCGACACACGCTGCCCTGCTGAAGCCAAGCCTCGTACACAAGTCACAGAAACGCAAGCAGAGATTGTAGGTGACAGATGGCTCGTCAACACTCCTGTGCGCACAGCTACACTGACCTACGACCAGCATGACAGTGCCACCCGTGTCAACCTGCTTGACCAGAGCATGTGGATTCAAGTACCGAAAGGTGCCACCCAACACATTGACATTTCTCCCGTCAACACAGCCCTCCAAGCACTGTCTAGACAGCCCACAGGGACTTCATCCAACGGAAAGGGGGGATGTAACGGATATGCAGTTCATCGATTCATTGGTTCTGAACTAATGAATCACGGTTCGTTGAATCTAAAACAATGCAAACCCAAAGCTTGTAGATTTTGAATTTAGGCATATAAACCCAACTCTCTCTAAACTAAATGCCTGGCTACTAAACACGGATATCGGCCGATGCTGATATAATAAAAAATGACAAATATCGGCCCGATATATCGGCCCGACCGATATATCGGTTGACCTCTACTATATACATGTAAAAAGTATAAATATATGCTATAAAATATGAAGAAGAATTATAAAGGACTATGGATATGCAGCCTACAAGATTTACATTACTGTATTAACAGAATTGAATTGATTGTGATGAACAGTACTAGTAAATAAATAGAAGCAGAACTGCAGCAAACTATATTACACTGAATATTAAAACAGAGAATATTGCACAGAATATGAAGTATTACATTGCACTGCAGTACAGGGTCCAGTTTAATAACAAAGGGTCCATGTGTCAGACGCTTCACTATCTTGAGGCCACGAGTTAGTATCTTGAGGCCACAAGATAGTTATAATTATTATTATTATTTTTGAAAAAGTGGGACCAGAGGGGCTTAATTTTTAATTTAATAGCACTTCACTTTACTTAATTATTTACACATGTATCTTTTTTTGTAACAATTAATCATTTAAGTTGAAAAGTTTAATTGCTAGTTTTTTTTTTTGAGATGTCTGAGATCAAAATTCTGAGTTTAATGTTTATTAAAACCAGAATTATGTTTAATGAACAAGATGCTATCTCTGTGCATGACAAGAAAACATATAATTTGTGAGTGTTGGTGGTTTGTAATCAGTTCATCTGCATCATTTCTCAGTGTTTCTCACCAGTGAGTAATGGTTTTAATATTGCAGGCCTACCTTGAAATAGTTATTGATCAAAATATAGCATCATGTTTGATGCTCAGATTCTTATCTGGTATGCATTATGCTTAATTCCAGTTTGGTCAATGCTAAAAACAGGAAACAAACATTTTACTGATGTTGCAAAGGTGAAAAGTCTGCTCATGTTAGGGCTTTATAGTTAAATAGTTATAGTTAAACTGTTCACATTACACAAACCGACAAATGTACAGCTGGCAGACTGAAAAGGAAATAAAAGGCAACCACACATTTTCCATGGTAAACCACTTTCAACTTGTTTACTGTGACACTAGAGCAGTCCAACGTGATCTCATGAGAATTTGTACCGTATTTTTCCTGAGTATAAGTCGCATCAGTCCAAAAATACGTCATAATGAGGAAAAAAACATATAAGTCACACCGGACTATAAGTCGCATTTATTTAGAACCAAGAACCAAGAGAAAACATTACCGTCTACAGCCGCGAGATGGCGCTCTATGTTTTCAGTGTAGACTACAGGAGTACTGAGCAGCACAGAGTGCCCTCTCGCGGCTGGAGACGGTAATGTTTTATATTGGTTCATTTCTCTTGGTTCATTTCTCTCGGTTCATGTCAAATTAATTTTGATAAATAAGTCGCTCCTGACTATAAGTCGCAGAACCAGCCAAACTATGAAAAAAAGTGCGACTTATAGTCCGGAAAATACGGTATGTATTTTATGTTAAAATGTGGTTCTGCAAAACTTACATTTGCATAGACTTCTGAAAGGTATTTATTTATGATAACATGTTGTTCTGTTCTTTGATTTCTGCTGCCAACTCGTTTCGAAGATACATGTTTACACTTTAAACCCTTAAAATGAATAACATTTCTGCAATCATTTAACCATTTCTTATCATGTAATACTTTGTTTGCCATGGGACACAAAAAGTCGTTATTGCTTTCGTAACAATTTTTATCCATATATTATTTTTTCAATTAATCACATGCTTAGGGAATACAGATTTTCTTTTCTTACAAAATCACGTTTCTGGTGTAGTGTGTTTTAATGAGAAAAGTGTGACTTCAGGGAGATCGGGATATGTAACTCGCATGAAACTAGAAGAAGAAGAAGAAGAAGCGGATTGGTATTATAATCTGGATAGCTAATATTTTCAGCGATTAACATTTTAAATGTTGCTCTGTACCACACTAATGTATTCCACCAGAGAGGACTGCAACACATCGTCATTATTGGTAGACTAATGCTGTTGATTGCACTTATCAGCCTGTCATGTTTTTCTTTATATTGCAAGTTAAATATTTTAAAGAAAAAACTATGGTTAGGTTAGAGGCAGGGATTAGTAACTCTCTCTCTCTCTCTCTCTCTCTATATATATATATATATATATATATATATATATATGAGTTACTCATCCCTGGCTAATCCCTCTCTGCAGTCTTGCAGAGTTCAGCTCCATCCCTGAAAAAAAGCCCTCACCTGCCTGTAGCCTCATTATTGCTCCCTATTTATTTATGTATTTTAATTTGTATGCATATTGGAAATTTCATGTTTGACATAGCAGGCACACACATACACACTTGCATGTGCATGACCCCTAAACAGGGATCCAGACTAACATTTGAGAGCAGTGGCACCAGCACTTGAGTTAAGATGCATAAATTTACTTTTATTAACAACAGTAACAGGTGCAATATCGGCTTTTTATATAAAGAAAATATATATCTTCCACTCTTATTAAATGTAGCATTATTTTTCTAGCATATGCTCTGTGTATGCTTTATAGGGCTGTTTTTTATAATTTGTTTCTAATAATAAAATTTTAAGACAGAGGTTTTTGTTTATTATAATTTTTATACATATAAAGTCATTTAAATTAAAAGGGGAAGAATGTTACATAATCCTTAAAAATATAAAGCAAGCTCATGTGACACAAGCTCCTCCTTAGTGGTTCTTCACAGTCACACACAAAGATACACCAGCAGAGCGATCAGACATCCATCAACACAACTCATTTAATTTCAGGTAAAATATTTTATGCAGCTGTTAACATCTACAATTATTTTTATACATATAAACATGCACACAGTTTGGTACATATCCTTGTCAAAAATATTATGATTATTATTATCAAATGATTACGATATAAGTACTTGTTAGAGTAACAACATTTTTAGCTGTGCAGTCTTTTTTTTTCTTTTCTTCTTTTTTATTAAAGAGCAAGCTAATGTAAATCTCTGAAATATTCTTGTTTGATAAACTCCTGCAGTATTACAGTCAGTCTAGATAAGAGCATCAGCTCATGCTTTAGATTTAATTGTAGATGAACTGTACATGAAAAACAGGAAAAAAACAACAATTGAGTTGTAAAAAAAGAAGAATTGTAACACTTAATGCTCAATTACAGGTGAAAACTAAAATGGAGAGCAGCAATGTCATCACATCTGACAAAGCTACAGTTATCATCCAAGTAAATCCACAGGTGGCACAAGATACTGTTATTTGTGGTGATGAACAGAATGCCAGAGGAACATATCAAAATACGGCTCTTACAAAATTTTTCAAAGCACAACCAAAGGCACTAGGGGTAATGTGTTTAATGATGAATTATAATTATGAATAATTTCAGAATACTTTTAATCAACTAATTTTCTTCGTTAAAATGGAAAAAAAAATAAGTTAATTATCATAAGTGTTTGCCCATTGGATTTGTTTAAGTCTGTAGTGCATAAAATATTACTGTACTGTAGCTTCCCTTTGAGTGTGTGTGTATCCAAACATGAATGATATGCCATAAGAAAACAAACAAACAAACATTTTACCAATATCTGTCCTGTCTAGACTGTCCAGATAATGACTGGAATAATGGTTTTCTTATTTGGTATTGTACGCACTGATGAGTACAGTTACCGATAACCTACTATTTCTGTTGTTGCTGGCATCACCTACTGGGGATCCCTTATTGCAAGTTTAATTTAATGGCTTTGCTTTATAGCTTTTATTTTTATTTCAATAATGAACATTAACATGTCCAACGCTTCTTCCTCAGTACATCAGCGCTGGCTCTCTGTCTGTTGCTGCGCAGAATAAACTACATCTGTGTGTGGTATGTAGATATAATGTGCTGAAGTCAGTGGGTGAGAATTCTTCTTTTGGATTGTTTACAATGTATGCATACACTAATTCACATTACTTTGTTTTGCAACTTAAATCACTAAAATCACAACGCAAGCCTTTTTAATCAAGTGTTCATTGAGTAAAGACTGCCGGTGGGGCACAATGGGGCTACAAGGTAAAAGGCCATCGTGATTTTATTACCATCATTTAACAGATACGGCAGCAACAAAAACCACAGCACTTGGTTTATATATATATATATATATATTATATACTATATATATATATATGCTGCATTTATATTTACATGAATTTTAATGAAAGCTATAACTTCACAAACAAAAAATTCCAATATTCAAGGAAAAATAAATAAATTTTAATTGCCATATTTCAGGACCGATAATATTAATAATAATAATAATAATAATAATCTCATAGGGGCTTTTAGCCACATTGGTATATTTGCATAAACAATAAAAAGCATCCACAAGTCTTTCCATGATAAACACTCATACCATGGTAGTCTGAAATTATTTAAAAGGATGTGGACTTAAAATGACATCTGACTTATTATCAATTTACAGTACAGAACATTTTACATGTGTCCACCATTACTTTAACTATTTTACCTTTTATGTTTCTGCCTCTCTTACTTTAGGTGAAAGCCTCTTGTGTAATGAATGTGATCAGTGCCATAACTGCAGCACTCACCATTATTCTGATGGGCATAGAGTTACCACTCCTTTCAGATCATAATCACAGATGTGGTTATTCTGATTCCATGTGTTTAAAATTTAAGGTACTTAATGTACAATGTGCAGTACTATATTAATGTGATCTGTTTCAATTGGTCTTTGTTTGTTTTTTAATTGCAGTCTTATTTAAATTAAAAATTAAAAAATTACATTACTGTAAATCAAAAAATATTTGTGAAACTACTTTCATATATAAATACTGTATTTAAATGTTAATATATATATATTAACATTTATATTTTCAATTGTATTTTTAAGAAACATGATATGGGGGTCCTTGGAATATTGCTGGTGTTCTGCATACTTCAGTTCATCATTTCCATCTTTATCTCTGGATTTGCCTGCAAAGCCACCTGCAACACAGACTCGACAGTGGTCAATGTGGCACTAAACCAGGTAAATTATTTAGTGGTAATGATATTATTGCTCTAATCAGGGTGGTCAGTTTTAGCCGAAAAGGTATTTTAATTTACACTAAACAGACCACAACCACAGGTAAAGCTAGCAGAATGAAAAATAAAGCAACAAAAATATGTTCCACTTTAAACTATTTAACCTCAGTTGACTGAAACTAGGAAAATCTAGTCTAAACTATTAAATATTCAGTAATTTCAACTTTTTTTAAACGTGCATGTGGCAAGGCGGGCGTGGTTTAGCGAACCCTGCAGCGGGGGAAGAGCGTCAGGAGACGCGCGGTGAGTGAGTGGGTTAAGCGCAAATAACGAACACCTGTCTCTTGTTGCAGTAATTGGCGTGGAGAGAGTATAAAACATCAGAAGAAACAGGAGCGGGTGAGAGAGAGAAGGACTGCTGGCTGCTACATGTGGACTGAATTTATGTTGATTGTTTTGTCTTTTGTTGGTGCATGTTTTGCCCACTTTTTGTTTGAGAATTTATAAATAAAGCAGTCAGTAGTCACAGCCGACCCTGCCGTCTTCCTTCCTACAGAACGAACATTGTTACAGTGCACTTTTGAAATGTTTTTATGCTACATAAATTATTTACTACTAATTTAAAAACGATGACAATGACAATTTATTCATATAGCACAATTAACTACAACTTCCGTCGACCAATGTGCTTTCCATTAGGTCATTAAAAACAGAGAAAAAAACACACAACAAACAAATAGAAAAAATTATAAAATTGTACAAATATCTCATCAGCCAAACGCTTTTGAAAATAAAAATGTCTTTAGCCTGGACTTAAAATATTAAGAGAAGAGACTTGTCTAATGGCCTGTAGTAAGGAGTTCCAAATCCTGGGGGCAGCAATACAGAAAGCACGATCTCCCCTCCACTTAAGCCTCGACTTTGGGGTAAACAATAGATCCTGGTTGGAAGACCGAAGGGATCTAGTGGGTTTATACTCGGTCAGTAACTCCCTGAGATAAAGTGGAGCCAAACCATTCAGAGATTTAAAGATGAGGAGTAACATCTTAAAATCAATTCTAAAACAAACAGGCAGCCAATCTAGTGAGCATAAAATAGGAGTAATATGCTCCCTCCTTTTGACCCCACACAAGAGTCTAGCCACAGCATTCTGAACAAGCTGCAAGCGGGATAAAGCTGTCTGGCTAATCCCAAAGTAAAGTGAGTTACAGTAGTCCAGCCTTGATTAAATAAAAACGTGAATTACAAAATATTTAAAAGAAAGAAAAGGCTTAGCTTTAGAAAGCAAACGCAGCTGAAAAAAGCAAGATTTGACAACTGAATTTATTTACCGGTCAAACTTTAAGCCATCATCAAAAATTAAGCCAAGGTTTTTTACCCATGATTTTAAACATAGAGTCATCCCTCCCAAATCCAATTTTGGGGAATTTGAAATTTCAGATGGACCAAAAAATATAACTTCAGTTTTCTTTTCATTGAAAATTAAAAAAATTAAGGAAAGGCAAGTCTTTACATCTGCCAAACATGTCATAAGAGACTCAAGACCCACAGAGTTTCGTTTGACAGGCAAATAAACCTGAGTGTCATCCGCATAACAGTGAAATGACAAACCATGTTTTCTAAAAATTGAGCCAAGTGGGAGCATATAGAGGGAAAAGGAGCCAAAATAGAACCCTGAGGAACCCCACAGGGCAAAAAAGCGTTACTCGAGTAATGTTCACCCATCTTGACTGAAAAACTCCTATTTGCAAAATATGATTTAAACCTATCTAGAACAACACCTCTTAAACCAACACAATGTTCTAAATGCTCAATGAGAACAGCATGATCGACTGTATCGAAAGCAGCCGTCAAATCCAAGAGCACCAGGACTGCAAAATCACCCGAATCACATGATATCAAAATATCATTAAGAACCCTCATAAGTGCAGTCTCGGTAGAATGGCATTTACAAAAACCTTACTGAAATGTTTCAAACATTGAATTGTCAGATAAAAAATTTTGTAGCTGTGAAAACACCATTTTTTTCCAGAATCTTGGAGATAAAAGGCAGATTAGAAATGGGCCTAAAGTTTGTTAAAACTGATGAGTCCAGATTCTGTTTTTTAAGCAGTGGGTAAACCACTTCATGCTTTAAACAGTCAGGCATAATGCCAGATTCTAAACTGCGATTAATGATGAACAAAAGATATGGAGCGATGTCAATAAAAACTTGCTTAAGTAAAAAAGTAGGAATAATATCCAAGGACGAGCCCGAGGGCTTTAGATGCTCAACTATTTCCAGCATATCTGGAAGAGAGCTTAGTTGACTAAACTGACTAAAAAATGTATTGGCGATGGAGGAATTAGATGGATTACAAAACGAGGGAGTTATCCCCAGCCGGAGATCCCTAATTTTACCATCGAAAAATAATTAAAATTCTTCACATGAAAGAGAAGAATCCCCAGAAGAACGACAGGCCGGTGGATTAAGAGTAGCATTAACCACGAGATGGGATTATAGGTGCAGCAGTAGAACATGATACAGTAAACAAAACAGACTTATGATCGGAAAACCCATTTTCACAGACTTCTAAATCAGAAATACTAAGTCCATGCAAAAGCACTAAGTCAAGTGTATGGCCATCCTTTTGAGTGGGACCATTAACCCCAATAGAAAAGTCAAAGGCGTTCAGAAAATGGGTAAACCCCTTAGCTAAATGATCATTCATGCAGCAAATATGAACATTAAAATCACCGAGTATAAGAAGCTTGTCATTTCGGAGTCACATCACCCAGGAACTCAGCAAACTCCGTTAGAAAGTTCGTATTAGATTTTGGTGGTTGATAGATTACCGCTATGAAAAGCGGATCACCAAGTTCTAAAACAAACAGTTGAAGTTCAAAGCTGCTGTAGTTACTCGCCACTGAGCGACAGGTAAAATGATCTTTATAAATAGATACAAGTCCGCCACCCCGACCAGTTGTGCGTGGAGAATTAAAAAACAAACATTTAGATGGGAAGAGTTCAGAAAAAGGACTCAGATCACCTGGACAGAGCCAGGTTTCAGTAAGAAATAAAAAATCCAAGTTTCGGGTAGAGAACAAGTCATTTAAAATTAAAGTCTTGTTAATCACCGATCTGGTGTTGATCAAAGCCATCCTTAAAGACAGAGGATTTAAGGTAGATGCCTTGCATTGCTTTGCCCGTGGTAGAGGATGAAGATGTTTCAAACACACTCCTCCGCAATAAAAACCTGGAGAGAAAACAGGAGAATATATACCGGAGAGTGGGATCGTCACAGTCGGAACCAGAGGGATTAACCACTCCCGAATCGGATCCAGGGAGCGCCGGCGAACAACACGACTTCCGAAAACTCCATCAGAACAGAGATGCTCTCTGTGTTTCAAAAGCGCAAGCCTCAGCTTAACAGCTGTGCCACTTCGTTTTCCCCGGCGTCGCCTCCGCCTCCAGGCCGGTAAGGAACATGGCCAGCAGCGTAGATATCCAGGTATGGTTGATAGTAGTGGAGGAGGAGTATAATACGAGCCATTCCGTAATTGATATGGCAGCGTGTTTGCAGAAACTTGCAGATTTAAAAGGAATGCCCGATTGTAAGTCAGTATCAGTGATGCAAGCAGCGGCTGACAGATAAAACTAATTAAAATAAACAAACAAACAAACAAACAGTACATGGAGCGGCAGACGGCAAGCCACACACATCAGCGCCATCTTCTTTCAACTCACAACTCACAACAACATGCTTTATTGAAAACTACAGCCCTTTTCATTTTGCTTAGCCCGTCAAGTCTGTGACAGTGGGCATTTTAATCAATAAAAATAATCGGTACGGTGTGTAGAACTTGCTAGTAAAATGAAAACTAATACTAAGTCTAAGTCTCTTCTGTACTAACATATCCTGTCTGTTACTACCCAGGAATACTGAGTTACTGTAAGGAGATCCTACTGTCCAAAGACTTAATATCTCATATTTTTGCTTAATAATGTTTTTTCTTTATTATTTGGTATATCTTAAGGGGATTTCATGTTACTAAAAAAATATTTAGATCTAAATTATGGACCATTCATTTCTATACGAACTCAATATAATAGAAGTTCCTGGAGAGAAGAGGAAAAGATCAATATGTCATCCAGGTAAACATATATGAATTGATCAACCATATCTCTCAGCACATCATTGATGAGTGCTTGGAAGACCGCGGGCGAGTTGGATAGCCCGAAGGGCATAACCAAGTATTCAAAGTGCCCCCTGGGGGTATTAAATGCGGTCTTCCATTCATCTCCCTTCCTTATGCAAACCAAATGAAAAGCATTACGTAAATCCAATTTTGTGAAGATGGATGCTCCCTGCAATCGTTCAAAAGCTGAAGACATCAACAGCAAAGGATAAGTATTCTTTACTGTGATGTTGTTCAACCCTCGATAGTCAATGCACGGTCTCAGAGACCCATCCTTCTTCCCCACAAAAAAGAACCCTGACCCCACTGGAGATGAGGAAGGTCTAATGAATTTGGATGCTAGAGAATCAGAAATATATTTCTCCATAGCCTCCCTCTCTGGAACAGAAAGTGAATATAATTTGCCCTTAGGCGGAGACTCACCTGGTACTAAGTCTATAGCACAGTCATAGGGACGATGTGGAGGAAGAGAAGCAGCACGAGACTTACTGAACACTTCTCTCAGGTCTTGGTACTCTTCGGGCACGTTAGATAAATTCACTGCCTCCTCCTGAAAAACAGACACAGGTACAGACGAACACGCAGACACTAGACATGACTCATGACATGTATTACTCCACATAGATACAGAATTGTGCCCCCAATCGACTCTAGGATTGTGCTGAGTGAACCAAGGATGACCAAGTACGATAGGTGCCAGGGATGAGTTCATGAGGAGGAATGTTATAGTCTCGGTGTGGTTGCCAGACGTGATGAGGGTAATGGGTTCAGTGGCATGTGAAATGCTGGGAAGCTGTTGTCCATTGAGAGCATTGACAGATATCTTGTACGTGAGGGGGGTGGTAGGAATGTGGAGGTGGTGAGCCAGTTCCAAATCCATAAAATTACCTAAGGCCTGGGTGTCATGTGTGTTGGTTGCCCACCTTAGTCTTACCGGAAGGAGAGTAGATGATGATGGTGAGGATGAGGTCTTCTCGGTGGAGATCCCACCCGATAGTAGCCTCATAGTTACTACCGGGCTTGATCTTTTAACGGGCATGAGTGGATGAAGTGGCCCGCCCTCCTGCAGTAAAGGCACAGTCCTTGGGATCTCCCCCGTTCCTTCTCCTCCCGGGAAAGCCGAGCTCTACCTACCTGGATGGCCTCCGGATCGTACAGGGGACTGACCGTATCCAGGTACTCAGAACGTCTGGTCTCTGCGCCGCGAACTGGATGGTCTTGCTGGAAACACTTCCACTCGAAGTGCTAACTCGATAAGTCCATTGAGACTAGTGGGAAGGTCCAGCATATAAATCTCTCTCTGAATACGGTCAGCCAACCCAGGCAGGAATCTGTCCCACTGCGCCTCCTCGTTCCATCGACACTATGCAGCCAGGGTGCGGAACTGGATGGAATATTCCGACACTGAACCGTGACCTTGGTGGAGATCAGCGAGTAGTCTGGCCGCCTCCCTACCCGCCGCCGCCCGATCGAAAACCCTCCTCATCTAATCGGAGAGTGCCTGGAACGAGGCGCAGCATAGGTCTTGATTCTCCCACACCGCCGTCCCCCAGAGAGCCGCCCTGCCGGATAGTAGCGTCAGCACAAACGCCACTTTGGATCGCTCTTGGTTAAACGTCTGAGGCTGTAATGCAAAGTGCATAGAACATCGGGTCAGAAAATCTCTGCAAAACTCTGGTTCACCTGAATATCCTTCTGGTGTCGGCAGTCTCGGTTCTCGCCGCGGCTGTGGCTCTGGAAGAGGGGGCGGAGTTGGCGATGTGGGTGGCGCAGTGGAAACTCGTAGCTGTTGTATCTGCTGGGTGAGCTCGGACACCTGCATCACAAGCGCTTGGACCGCCCTTCCTGTGAGAGAGATGTTCTCCTCTTGGGTGTCCATTCTAGCGATGCTTCGAGCCGCAAACTCGCCCCACGTGGTAACGCCTGCTACATCCATGATTGGTCAGATCGTTCTGTTACGTAAGACAGAAACAGAATGTAAATGCAAAGCGTATTTTAATAATATCTTGCACAAGGATCAGAATTGACGAAGTATCACAGGAGCACAGGCGGGCGGACACAAGGCTGGGTGGAATGGTGGCGCAGGGACTTCGGTGGACAACAGATGGTGGTGCTCAGTCCAGTGATGATCCCTCGAATCCCGGTGCGAATAATCCTCGTGACGGTGCTCGGTAATCCAGTGATGAGTGAGATCCAGGAACAAACGACGACAACATAGGAACTCCAGCAGGTTACTAAGGACAAGGGAACAGGGACAGGAACACACCGGGGAGAACAACGATCTGACAACATGAAACACAGGTTACTGGACTTATAAGGGGAACAAACAATTGAAACCAGCTGGCGCTGCTGATCATCGCTGATCAGTGACCACGCCCACAGACACACACACCCAACAGCACGCTAGACGAGAGAGAGAGAGTGAATTCATGAACCGTGACAGTACATGGGTAGTTGACGTGACGTGGCTTTTTCACCATCACAAGAGATTTATAAAAAAAATTTAAAAAAATTATTTCACATTTTCATCATTTAGAATACTGTAAATGGTTAAACATTTTCTTGTTTTACATTAATTTGTTGTTTTAATACCAGAGTTATTTTACCAAAAATTTACAACTTTGAGCAAAATCTCAAACTCGTCCTATGGTGTGACGGTAGACAACATTATTTCATAAATATTAACTTTTATAAATAAAGAAAATAGTGTTGAAAAATCTTAATGAACACTCCTGGCATAATTGTGCAAGTGTCTATTTCACTAGGTGGCCATCACTTTTCATATACATCCATTTCTAAAATTTGTAGGAATTTCATAAAGTTTGTCACAGAAAAAAAGTCCTTTGGTGTTATGCAAAAACCTGAAATTAAGTTGGGCAATATCATGGATAACTACATTTAGTTGAAAGCCCCCTTTCAAGGTCATGTGACTGAAGACCCCTATGAAGGCCATGAGCAGTGCACATTGTTCAAATATTTAACTATGTTTTCAGACCACTGAAGTTGTTAAGTTTTTTCGTCCTTTGGTGTGACACCCCTAAATTGTATTTTTAACAGCATGACTATGTAATATTATGCAAATGTATCATGCTAATTGCTAATGACAATTCAACTAGTATTAACATTTTTATTAACTGCCACAAAAGCTCAAATGTTCTCTGGTGTAACAGGAAATGTCCTTTGGTGTGACACTTTGGCCTGTCACACCATAGGACACAGATATCACACAATAGGACAAGACCTCCTTAAGAAGCTATTAAAGCAAATAGATAAAGTTTGTTAACATACTTTTCATTCTTTTTTATCAGTTTTGATGATTTTAAATTCAATAATGACTTGCATTTATGTTTATTGACGTTTTTTGGAGACTACATAAAATGTTCTGAAGTGTTACTAAAATAACTATAATGTATGATGTAACAACTATAAACAAATATAAAGTACATAAATACAGTGCTACTACTTATAATACTACTTATTTATTTTTTTAGAACAGAAAGAACTGAGGGAGAGATGAGTGCAAAAGAGAGGACCAGACAGTATAGGGACAAATTAAAAAGGATTCACAGAGAAAGGAGGCGATCCTAAGAGAACGACAAAGAAAGTAAATCAAACTGAAATGCCATATACATCTTAAAATAATTCAGGGATCTTGCTGAGTGTAGGGCTGGGCGATATATCTAACGATATGATCATGCGCATCTGCTCAGTTAATCGTTAATCTGGTTCCGTGATTAGCGCTAAATCGCCATCACCTGCTTTCAAATGGAGAGGCATTTAATACACAGAGCCGTAGGTCACTGAAAAGCTATGCAATATTGCGATCATTATCGAAGGCGATTCATCTGGGGAAATGAATGCGATATTGTGTAGCTTGTCAGGGATCTACGGCTCTGTCTATTAAGTGCCGCTTCATTTGAAAGCAGGTGATGGCGATTTAGCGCTAATCACAGTTCCAGATTTACTGACTAGATGCGCATGATCATATCGCTAGATTTATCGCCCAGCCCTGGTTGAGTGACTGAATTACTGCTTATTATTCAGTATCAGAATAGACCTGTGTGAGGTTCAGGTTCAACAATAGTTACATAATAAGCTTGTTATTACAATAAAATAATCTATATTGTGTTTTATAAGAAATTGACAAGTGGGTACATTTGTAGGGAAAACACAGTAGGTCATGAGTTCATAATTAAGTACACATTATATTAACATTATATTATATTAATTTCTCTGTTGATCCATTCATCTATATTCTATCATTATTTCAAACAGATATCATGAAACGAAGGTTGTCGGGGAATTGTATACATTCAACATTAAAGCACTAGGAAGGAAGAGACAAACTTATTAATAAAACAAAAAGAATATGTTTTAGATGGAATGGTTTTCATGAATGTTATGCAATGTTTTTAGGGATTTTATTTTCATGGCAATACCATGACTTAGGTGCCCTTGAGCAAGGCACTGAACCCCAAAACTGCTCCCCGGGCGGCGCAGCATAAATGATGCCCACTGCTGTGGGTGTTTGTTCACGGTGTGTGTTCACTGCTGTGTGTTTTCACTTTGGATGGGTTAAATGCAGAGCACGAATTCTGAGTATGGGTCACCATACTTGGCTGTATGTCACTTTCACTTCACTTCAATGACTATCTTTGTCCTTTGGTGTGACGGTTTGTCCTATGGTGTGACAAACATAAAACAACAGAAAAATATACTTATTTTAAAATATCTTTTAAAAAAGAGTCAAGTTTGGCATTAGGGGAGTTACAATAATATCTCCTCTTAGATAGGTACAATTTCAAACAGTTTTGTAAGGTTGGCGAAAAAGTTTTATTGATATTGGTAGTGAAAAGTTTATCAACTTCATCTTTTCATGGTGAAAATGATTCTAATTAGTACTTTCATGTAAAATAAATATCACTTTAAGAAAATAATGTTTTAATGTGAACAATTCTGTCTCAAGTATTTTTTTATGTAATTTAATATAATTTCTTAGTTCTTTTTAAATGTCACACCATAGGACACATTTACAGTACTGCTGAGTGAAAACGTGAATAAAATATGTGAAGTCATTGACAAAATGAGTGACCACTACTATTTTCTGAAACTGCAGTTTTCATACTCCACAAATATATGTATTTTTTCTTAAAAAGTTATGTTTTCCAAAAAAAGTAATTTTTCTTGGTGATTTGTCAACTACCCACATACATGTTTTTACATTTTACTTATGTTTGAAAATACTATCATGCATTTACATTTGTAATAATTTTTTAGTTACATCTATAAATACAGTTGACCCTTTACTACTCCACCGAACCTGCCCCTAACCTTGCCTGTATCCTGTATTCAATTTAAAATGAACACAAAAGGTACAGTACATTGTACATAACAGTTTATATATATATATATATATATATATATATATAAAAGATTGTCAAGTTATCTGGTTTATGCGACAGTTTAATTTTTTCTCTTAAATGTGTCAGTTTTTGCATCTCTCTCTCTCTCTCTCTCTCTCTCTCTCTATATATATATATATATATATATATATATATATTTTTTTTTTTTTTTTTAATCCTAATCCTAACCATAAGCATGTAATTGATTAATATTTCTCAGTACTTACATGTATAATTACACTGGAACAAGGACACCTTAAATAAAGTGTAACCAAAAGGACTGCTTGATCAAAACTTGAGTCACTTACTGGTAAACAGTCTCAAACTCTCTGTCTGTGTGTGTGTTTTGGCTTGAATCTGCGGTATTTGTAGACACAAATGTGTATGGGTATTTACTAGGGGTTACCCCGAATAGTCAACGAATTGATGCTTTGATTCGTGGAGCCTGATTTGACTACCAATCTAACAGTCGAATATTCACGGGGTGTTATTGATTATGCCATTTTGACTATATGGGGGAGCTCAAATGTCTGATTTCACATGTTTTTTCAACCCAAATGCTGGGTTGAGACCGCTGCGTAGGACTTTGGGATGTTTTAACCCAAGTTTGGGTTGAAAATTGTTCTCCTTTAAAAATCCAGCGGCGCTGGGGTGGGAACGCGGACGTGAAGGAGAGCACGCACGTCATGTTAAGATCGTACATCTCCAGTGCAATCAGCCTCCATTTTCTCAGCGTGAAAGAAGCGAGAAGAAAGTGAAAGACATTATGGTAAGTAAAGATTCAAAATGTAAAGTTATCGTTTATTGTTTACCCAGTTGTATGAAAGGCGGTTTTCGCCTCAGAAATGAAGGTCTTAATGCCCCCCTTTAACGTTACTGAACGGAAGAGGTAACTTACTTTTAATATAACGTCCGTGAGTGTCTTTTGTTATATTTACATAATGTTTTACAATATGCACTTTTTGAGGTGTTAATAGACGTTTATGGTTGGTTACACTCATGTTAATTTGTTATCTTATTGTTTGCGGTTAAACAATGTACGTTAGTCTCCTAAAGGAAACGGCATTGTGTAGTAAAGACTAGCATAATTGAGGCTGTTGAAGTGGTAATTGTTAAAAGTAAGTTTTACATGTACTATTTCAGACTTGTTGAGCTTGTGTCTTCATTGTCCTCGCGCCGTGAGTTAAAGACACAGAAGCTGTTTGTGTGAGAGTCTCAGACTGTGAGGAGGAGGAGGAGGTGTTCTCAGCTTCTTCTGAAGAGATGGAAAGATGGGTTTACGGAGAGTAAACTTCAGAATTCTATCAAGTTATCTTTATATTTACTAAGACTAAAATAATGTTTGTTTTTGTAGATGTTAAAATCCAGAGACAACATAACTTAATTCTTTTGAGACTGATGTGAGTTATTTTTTTAGAAAATTAATGTTTCTGTTGTGTCCTGCCTGTTTACTTTACATTTTGATGCAACAACATTGTGATTACATGCTCATTTCATTAAAACCATTGATGTCTGTGTTTTTCATTGCAGAACTCAAACCAACTTTGGAGTTGTCTGATATGGAGGGTCATCATTCTGGGTCTTCCCTCTTCAGGGAAAAGTTCACACAAAAAATGATTTACTTGCCCTCATGTCATTCCAAACCTATAAGACTTATGTTTACAACACAAATGAATATATTTGTAAATTTCTCATAGTTTTGTTAATCCATGTATAATCTAGATAATCAGTAGTTTCTAGACTCATAAATACAGAGTTATTGTAGAAGTAATTCATTCCGATATTTATATATGAATAAATCTTAAATTATATGATAGCAAACATGTATGTTCAAAATAAAATATTGGTCTCCCAGACTAGCAATGGAGAATTAAGAGAATATTAAATATATTTATTTGTGTTCCAAAAATGAGCAGAGTTTGTGTGGGTCTGGAACAACATGGGAGAGTAAATTATGACCATTTATATTATTTGGTGAACTAACCCTTTGAAGAGCAGCCCTCCACGTACATGAACATTTGTGAGGTATGGGAATGTCATGTCTGTCACTGCATGAAAAGTGGGATTTTCGACAGTTACCGGCGCTGTAGATTGTCGTGGAAGTTCAGGTTTACGACTGTAAACGGCAATTTACAGGCAACACTGCAAACTGTCGGAAATTGTCGGAAATTGACGTGGAACTTGCTTTGCAGGTTTTCCCCCGTGACCCCCCTCACACTAATGCTTTAACATGTAAATGAGACTGGTGTGAGCTTTACAAATGCAAATGAGGGTAGCAGGGGGAGTTCTCTTACGAGAGCTCTCTCGTACTGCGTCTTAGCTAAGACGCTACGGGAAAAGTCTCTTTTCACGAAATACTGAAGCAAAAAATTATCCTTAATTTTGTATTTTTGTAAAGCGCATTTGCAGCAGTACACAGCCATAGGCGAGACGGCTCGCTCGCTCACTGGCTTGTTCTGCGGCAACTGCACAGCCTATCGAGCGCAGGCTGATGCAACATCAGACCAATAAGGGCGCTTCGCGCCCTTCTTGCCACTTCCCGCCGAAACGGGTGTGGCCCAACCTATAAAAGGAGCTCGAAAAGGCTGACTCACCTGATTTTTCATCTCTTCAGCGAAGCTCACGCATCGCTGGATCACGAGGAAGCAAGCGCCGTCTGGAAGAGCATATCAGCAGGACGAGCCATCCTGAAGCCTCTGGCACCGCCGCCTTCCACTGCCGTTCCTGCTGCGCTATCCGGCGCCCATATCCTTTATAATCCTTGTTCTGTGATATTCTGTGTGTGTGTTCGCCCTGCGACGCACATTCACAAAAGAGCTGCGTCTTTTTAAAGATGCCTTCGTGCGGCTCGTGCAGAACCCCGCTCAGCGAAGGAGATCGTCATGTCATCTGCGTCTCCTGTCTGGGTGAAGACCATGCAGCGCTCGCGCTCAGAGGCCCAGCAGACGGGGGGATATCGATAAGGAGCTGATGCGTGTACTCTCGTTGGCCGCGGCGAGCCTCGGCCTCGAGTGGTCTGCACCAGCGCCCCTTCACGTTCCCGGCTGGATGGTAGCTATCTTCCGGATGAGCGCTCTTCCTCAAGCTCAAAACACGCCCCTTTTCTTCCTGAGCTTCACGAAAAAGTGGCGAAGGCTTGGGACGCTCCATTCTCGGCGAGAATCCGCTCATCTGTTTCGTCAGCATTCTCCACACTGGACGGTGCTAAGAACAGAGGCTACCTGTCACTTCCGCCGGTGGAACAGGCTATAGCAGCGCACCTTTGCCCGCCCTCTGCTGGACGGCGGACTAAGGCGGCGTTGCCATCCAAAGCCTACCGCATGACGTCATCGCTGCTCGCACGGATATTCTCTGCTGCTGGGCAGGCTGCGTCTGCGTTACACACCATGGCGACGCTACAGATTTTCCAGGGCGATCTTCTCCGCAAGCTGGATGAGATGGGACCTGAAGTGATCTGTCTCGCGGATCTGAGGAGTGCTTCGGATCTCTCCCTCCGCGCTACTAAGTCCGCTGCACAGGCCATGGGACGGGTTATGGCTTCCGCTACGGTGGCTGAGAGGCATTTGTGGCTGACGCTTTCTGACATCAAGGAGTCTGAGCGCGCTGCGTTTCTTGACGCTCCGCTAACTCCTGCCGGCCTCTTTGGATCTTCCGTCAACGAGTTTGTGGAGAGATTCGCCGAGGACCAGAAAGCTTCACAGGCGTTCAAGCACTTCTTGCCAAAGCGCTCCAGTTCTGCAGCTAGCCGCTCTAGACCGGCCCCACAGAGCTCTCAGTCACGCCCACCGCCTCCTGCTGCGGCATCACGACAGTGTCAGCAACGCAGCTCGGGACCCCGTTCTCGCTCTTCGAGCCGTCGCCCCGCGCCGCGGGAGCCGCGGCAGAGGATTGCGGTGAAGCCAGAAGCCCCGAAAGCATCCTAGCACTGCTGGGAAAGCACCGGTGTTCGAGTTCCGCTGCGGCCGAGCTCTCACCCAAGCGCGCCGCTGTTGCAGTTCCAAGAGTTGCGACTGCCTCAGTGTCTTCTGCAATGCGCAAGCCTGCACGAGTGCCCGCTTGCCTGCACACAAAAGCCGTTATCATGGCTACCCAGATGTTTCACAAAAACAGTGTTTTTTCTGGTGTTCCGGCCACGGCCGATGGTGCTATAAATGTTGTGACGATGCCCACTCCTCAGTGCCCATCTCCACATGTAAGCACAGCCCTACACACAGGGCCTGCGCTCATAATGTCGACTCAAGTCGGTCGCGCACACTACATAGTAAACGTGCCCACCCCTCAGTGCCCACAATTACTATGTCACACGCGTCATGTGGTTTCTGTAAAAACGAAACCCGTGCACGCTCGTCCGGCCACGGCCGATGGTGCTTTAAATGCAGTGACGATGCCCACTACCCAGTGCCCATCCCCGCATGTAAGCACAGCCCTGCACACAGGGCTGGCGCACATAAGATCGACACAGATCGGTCGAGCGCGCCGCATAGTAAACGTGCCCACTTCCCAGTGCCCACATACACTATGTCACTTACACGGTTACTCGCAGATATATTGAGTCCCACGGGACCCGCTCAGCCTCCCTCCAGTCGGTTAAGCGCCGGAACGGGGTCGAGGATGAGCGATCTGCCCGCTGTGATCAGCGCGCTCCCCGCCTCAGATGCGCAGCACACTCGAGCGCCGCCGTTGCCCAGTCAACAGAGCGCGTGTCACATCCAGCCCTTAGCCATTCATGCAGATGCATGGTCAGCACTTCCAGGGGTTTCGGATTGGGTGCTAGGCATTATAAAGAGAGGCTACTCGCTACAGTTTTCTCGATGCCCACTGCGCTTCTCAGCGTGCGTCGAAACTACGGTCAAAACAGAAGTAGCACACATACTTCGGGCCGAAATATCAAAACTGTTGAGCAAAGGGGCTGTAGAGCCTGTGTCTCAAGCTCAAAGCGAGGGGGGGCTGTACAGCAGATACTTTCTGGTGCCCAAGAGAGACGGGGGTCTCAGGCCCATACTGGATCTAAGACAGCTGAACAAGGCATTGATGAAACGCAGTTTCAAAATGCTCACGACCAGGAGGCTCCTCGCGCAGATTCGCGGAGGGGACTGGTTCATGTCAATAGATCTGAAGGACGCGTATTTTCAAATACAGATAGCGTCAAACCACAGGCGGTTTTTGAGATTCGCCTTCGAGGGCCAGGCATACCAGTTTGCAGTCCTGCCATTCGGCTTGTCCGTAGCTCCTCGTACGTTTACGAGGTGCATGGATGCAGCGCTCGCTCCTCTCAGACTCAGAGGCATACGTGTGCTGAATTATTTGGACGACTGGCTGGTTCTGTCCCAATCACGAGCGGAGCTCGTGGACCACAGGGCCGTTTTACTCGATCACCTCGAGAAGCTCGGCCTCAGTGTCAATTGGGCGAAGAGTTCGCTGAACCCCAGTCAGACGATCCTGTTTCTGGGTATAGTTCTGAACTCGTGTTCCATGACGGCGCGACTGTCACCACAGCGCACGATGGGCATTCAGCGCACAGCGAGTTCTTTCCGCTGCGGCGCGACTGTGTCGCTCAAACACTGTCAAAAGATGCTGGGTCTCATGACCTCAGCATCTCCGGTTCTGCGGCTGGGCCTGCTCCGCATGCGCCCCCTGCAGTTCTGGCTGAAGGCTCGGGTGCCGCGCAGAGCGTGGGCGTCTGGCCGGCTGCATTTCAAGGTCGATCAGAGCTGTGTTGCGGCTCTAGCACCTTGGACAGCGAACGGCTGGTACCGATCAGGTGTAAGCCTGGGGACTTCCCCGAGTGTGAAAATGGTGTCGACAGACGCCTCCACTTCGGGATGGGGAGCGCTGCTCGAAGGCAGACCGTCCTTTGGCCTATGGTCAGAACGGGAAAAGCTCCATCATATCAACTGCCTGGAAATGCTGGCAGTGGAGAACGCGCTGACGCGCTTTTGTCCCCATATCAAGGATCACCACGTCGTAGTCCGTTCGGACAACATGTCCGTGGTGTCCTACATAAATCGCCAGGGCGGTCTCGGGTCCCGAAACCTGTACAGGCTGACGGAACGCCTCCTGATTTGGGCTCAACGCAACGTGCACTCGCTGAGAGCAGTGCATGTGCCTGGACTGCAGAATCTGGGTCCAGACAGGCTGTCCAGAGGCAATGTCCCTACGGGCGAATGGTCTCTACACCCGCAAACAGTTCGGCTGTTGTGGGAGAGATTTGGCATGGCGGAGGTGGACCTCTTTGCGTCCCACGAAAACGCTCACTGCCCCGCGTTCTTTTCCAAGAACGAAAGTGCGCTGTCACGGAAATGGCCGTGCTGCCCGCTTTATGCGTTCCCTCCCGTCTCCCTCCTTCTGCAGGTGATAGAACGGGTGAGAGAAACGAGATGTTCAATACTGCTTGTGGCACCTCTTTGGAAGAACCAACCATGGTTCCCAGATTTGATGCAATTAGCAGATGTCGCCCCATGGCCGGTACCGTTGAGGAGAGATCTCCTCTCGCAGGCCAGGGGCTCGATTTGGCACCCTCAACCGGAGTTGTGGTCCCTCCATGTATGGGCACTCAACGGTTACCCGCTGATCTCGCAGTGGGAGTGCTAAATACCATCACTCAGGCTAGAGCTCCGTCGACACGACGTCTGTATGCCTCGAAGTGGTCGGTGTTCTCCAGCTGGTGCACAGCTCGAGGTTATTCACCCCTTAGTTGTGAGGTGATGGAGGTCCTCTCCTTCCTACAGGAGCTGTTGGATAAGGGCAGAGCCCCATCCACGCTCAAAGTTTATGTGGCGGCCATCGCGGCGTTTTCTGAAACGGCGTCCGGTCAGTCAATAGGAAGGAACGATTTAGTCATCCGGTTCCTCAGAGGAGCTAGGAGGCTGAATCCTCCCAGACCTCCGTCAGTCCCTATGTGGGACCTCGCGGCGGTTTTGGAGGCCTTGAAGGGTCCCCCTTTTGAGCCTATCCAATCGGTTAGCCTTCAGCATCTGTCGTTCAAGACAGTATTCTTGTTGGCTCTCGCTTCTGTGAAGCGTGTGGGTGATTTGCACGCGCTCTCGGTGAGCCAGTCGTGCTTGGAGTTTGGGCCCAATGACTCAAGGGTCATACTCAAACCTAGGCACGGTTATGTGCCGAAATCCCTCAACACACCGTTTCGGGCTCAGGTTATTGCCCTGTCTGCCCTGCCGGTGTCAGGGGGGGATGGAGACTCGAGTCTTCTTTGCCCTGTCAGGGTTTTAAGAGCTTATGTGTCTCGCTCTGCTGCCTTTCGGCAGACGGAGCAGCTATTTGTCTCGTTCGGTGGACGTTCCAAAGGAATGGCTGTTTCGAGACAGACTCTATCCAGATGGATAGTTGACGCCATAGCGTTAGCTTACGCTTCCAGGGGCCTTCAGTGCCCGTTGGGCGTCAGAGCACACTCCACAAGAGGCGTCGCCTCGTCGTGGGCGTGGTCTACTGGGATCTCCTTGCAGGATATATCTATGGCGGCGGGTTGGGCCTCGCCGTCTACCTTTATCAGGTTCTATAACCTGGAGGTTCCCGCCTTGCAAGCAAGGCTGCTGTCGGTATAGAAGAATCAGGGCCCTGAGGGGAATTCTGAATTCATGAGCGCTATGCGCTGCCGACTGTTATATGGGCAGTATTGCGTAAGACCCGCATTGCCACATTGGTCAGGCCTTGCCTCGGCTGTGTGATGTCATATTGCCGCATCTACGGATGCTGCTAGATATGTGACGGAGGGCTTTCCCCCTTTTCTGTCCCGGACTCTCTGTGAGTCCCTCAGGTGACTGTGCACTGTAAATCCTGGGCGTTGCTTCAGGTTTATTGGTGTGTGATCCCTGCGCGCACGGCGTTTTACATCGGGTTCCCGTAGCGTCTTAGCTAAGACGCAGTACGAGAGAGCTCTCGTAAGAGAACGTACTCTGTTACTAAACGTAACCTCGGTTCTCTCTAGAAGAGCGAACGAGTACTGCGTTCTCTGCCGTGCGTACGATTCACTCTGGTTCGCTTCGGCGATGAAATAAATCAGGTGAGTCAGCCTTTTCGAGCTCCTTTTATAGGTTGGGCCACACCCGTTTCGGCGGGAAGTGGCAAGAAGGGCGCGAAGCGCCCTTATTTGTCTGATGTTGCATCAGCCTGCGCTCGATAGGCTGTGCAGTTGCCGCAGAACAAGCCAGTGAGCGAGCGAGCCGTCTCGCCTATGGCTGTGTACTGCTGCAAATGCGCTTTACAAAAATACAAAATTAAGGATAATTTTTTGCTTCAGTATTTCGTGAAAAGAGACTTTTCCCGTAGCGTCTTAGCTAAGACGCAGTACTCGTTCGCTCTTCTAGAGAGAACCGAGGTTACGTTTAGTAACCGAGTACGTTTTATCCCAGGTGACTAAAAGGTATTAACTTAATTCTAAAAAAAAATACAATACAATATTTATTTATAACACACAATTAAAAACAGCCAAGGCTGACCAAAGTGCTCTGGGCAATAGATAAAATGCAGGGTAGAAACAGGACAATAAAAAAGGCAATAGTTGTAGGCCTATCATAGTCAAGGGGTATTAAAAGCAAGAGAGAATAAATAAGGATGTTTTGAAGATGGAAATTGAGGGAGCTAGTCTGATATAGAGGGGTAGACTGTTCCAAAGTTTTGGGCATGCAGTCGCAAAAGTGCAGTTGCCTCGTTTTCTTAAGTCTGGATCTAGGCACGTTGAGAAGACAGTGATCACTGGATCTCAGAGTACGAGTGTACGGGCAGATTGGTCAGATATTGGGGGCCGGTTTGTTAAGAGCTTTATTCACAAATAGTAAAATTTTTAAATCAATCCTGAATATGACAGGTAGCCAGTGGAGTTTGAATAAAATATTGACTCATATTTGCGTGTCCCGGTGAGAAGTCTAGCCGCTGCGTTTTGAACTAGATGTAGACAAGAGAGAGAGGCCTGAGATAGCCCAAAATAAAGTGAGTTATAGTTACAGTTAAAGTGAGTTATAGTTGGCCATCCTTAAAAATATTCTTGTTTGCCGTAACCCGACCGACCCTGTCAATTTAGTAGCCTACCGCCGACCCAACTAATTATTTTTTCCCCCTTTTAGTCCAACCAATTTGCCGGCTGTTTTTTTAAACTCTTCAAACAACTAATATAAATGCAATAAAATAATATTACTTATTAAGTATTGTGAATATAAATTCCGTAGGCCTGCATACAAACATAAGCTACGTTCTTTCTGTTTAAAACCCCGTGGCGCGTCCTCTGTTTAGGCTAGGCCTACACCATTGGTTCACGCACGTGCACGCTTCGTTTAATTCACTGTCAATGCTTCGCGCTTAGTAATGATAGCTGCGGCTTTATAAGATTACTCTAAAGATTATTTCATTTGTATATGTTGTTTAATGTGGTTTATTAAAAAATAAACACGTGAGAGCGTGTTCTAGGCTAAATGTCATTCTTTTAGTCAGATATGACGACGCTGCAACACGCATTGCCTCAGATGAGCAGCAGAGCATAATTCATCAAGTCATCGTGAAAACTATCACAAATCAAAGTAAAAGTCGTGGACATTTAACACACAATCATCTTCAGTAGCCTAAATGTAAAGAAACAAAATGATCTTACCAGGAGGGCTGTTGCCCCTCTCTCTAATTACAGGCTTTGATTCAGAAATTTTTAGATGATGAGGCCTCATGAACCAATGAAACAGTTGAACCAAATGTGCCATATTGTTTCGAGGCTTCGAATCAATCCGACACCCGTCTCAACGGTGACACCTAGTGGTCACTTGCAGGTGTTGATCTGAAACAACCTTGACGAGCCATTAAAAAAATGTGTTGTTTTTTTATTATTATAATGTTCTAATATGTGAAGCTTGTAACCTATAGGCTCCTCACTGTGCATAATGTTATTTTGGTCATGAAAAATGAATATTAATAAAAGAAATCAAGCCACAATGTCTCACTTTTTTAGAGATTTTTATTCAAAAATATTAATTTATCTGCTGTGGAAGGACTTAGCCTACTTCTTTTTTTACAGATAATTCTCTCACAAGGGACACTTGTTGCTGGCATACAAAGATATTTTTTTGCAAGGACATACAAATGAGGAAAGATTACTGCTCTCTCTTTCTAGTAAGTTAGTGGATCATGAGTTCTGGGCAAATACGCATCGTTGATGTATTTTTTCACTTCCACTGTGGCATCAGCTGTAGCATTGTGTATCATCTTGGTTTGATGGATGCGAGTATCAAAAAGTTCCCATAAACTGTCCTGTGTTTCTACTGGTGTTGATGGTGATGGTGATGATGATGATGATGATGGGTGTGATGTTGACATTTCTGGGTCTGAATAAAAATGAAAACAGCAATTAGTAACAAATCCTAAACTGACGGCATATATGAAGGATATATTATATTACATGATTCAGATTACATAACATAACACAGACTGAAACTGCTCACCAGGATTTGTGTTTGAACGCATCAGTGAAGCACACTCCAGTGTGATATGCTTTTCAGCTTCCTGGGCTTTGGCAGCATTTCCAAATGCCACATTTTTGAACCTTGGGTCCAGCAGTGTAGCCAGTGCCAAGGCTCTAAAACTCTCATAACCTCCACATCTGGAGTGCAGACCTTCCTGCAGATGTGAGCCTATGAGCCAAAAGAGGAGAAACACATATTTATAAAAATGACAATAATATGACAGTTATGGCCAATCACATGGGTAGTATGGTCATTGTGGCCTACCTAATTGAACAGTTGATTCCTGCGTTGCATTTCCTTTTTTCTGTGCATGCTTGTGCTGCAACATCCTGTACAGTGGTATAAGCTTTGAAGCAGACACTCTCTTTTCCTCTGACATCTCTGTTGTTGCGAGTTTGAATGGTTGCAGTATTGACAATGATTGTTCAATAATGTCATAATCAATACTTGTCAGGGGAGCAGTATCATTGTTTAAGTTGGAAAGTGCAGCAGCCACTGGTTCACGTTGGTCATACAAGCGCTGTAGCATGTCAAATGTGCTGTTCCATCTCGTGTCAACCTCCTGTATCAGTTTCAGAGTTGGTCTTCCCATCAAGCTCTGCATCTCCACAAGCTTGTCCTTTGCTTTGCAGCTGCTTTTTTTGCAGCCTTTTGTAGGTCCTCCATTGTCTTCTCCTTGGCTTTGTTGTACTTTTCGCTGACCATTATTTTAAGCACCTTCCGGGATGGGAGGACATAGCTTGGATCAAGCTTGTTCACAAATGCCCTGAATCCCTCATCGTCCACGATGGTGAAGGGCTGCAGATCGTTCACCACCATGTTTATAAGAGCCTCATCCAATTCCCTCCGTCTGACTTTTAAAAGAGAAGACAAAACATACTTTCAGACAAATACATTGGAAAAATACAGCTTCAATTAGTGCACATCTATTGAAAGTATAGCCTACTGGTTCATTATTTGGAAACCTTCCAGTGTTTATAATCAGTGCTTTATATAACTTATAAACTTTATAAACAGTGTCCCAAAAGGTTGTAATTATATTTCAATTATAATTATATCCCATGTATCTGTAATCTATCTATATATGTATCTATCTATTAATCTAGCTGTCTATATATATTTATATCTATGTATCTATTAATGTGTCACTATATGTATACTCTGTCTGTCTCTAGCCTCTCAGTCAATGTGTTGTGTAAATTTAAATGTAAGTCTAAATTGCCTATAACTAATCAAATCGCACTATGTCACTATATCACCAAAAATCCGCTATCTCAAAGTCAAACTCCTCTCACAAAAACCCACGAGGTCAAAATGCGTTTATTTCACTTTTATACAGATGTGCGATTGTGTGGTCTGTTCCCGACCGTTCCAATCAAACGCTGATTCGGCGGACCACACCTGATGAAACAATTAGTGAAACACTTCGAGGCTTCGTTTGGTCATAGTCACGTGACATGGGTGTTTCGAATCACGCTTCGGATCAGTGTTTCGACACATCTGCGCTTCGGGATCTCGCAAAGCTTCGGAACGACTGTTTCGCTTCAGCCATCCTTACCTAATAAATCCATTGTCCATTGTGTACGTATAGTCTTAGGTAGTTTAGCGTTATTGTCTTAAACTTCAACTTTTAAATCTTTTATGGTTACACAGCCGCCGCGAATGAGCAATGGAGTCAGCGTTTTTTTAACGGCAGCTTTTGGCGCTTTTTTTTTTTTTTAAAGTTAGCTTGTTGCTCATGGTTCATGTTCAGTTTCCATGTTATTTTAGCTGTACACGAGAGAATACGTCAATTTGGGACACTAAACTGCACGTAAACCGATAGCAGCATGGGATAGAGTTCTGAGTCTGACTGGCTAACTTAGCTCTTTGCTAACTAAGTTAGCTTGCGTCCATATAGCAGCTTGCTACGGGGTTCACAGATGATGCAAGGTGGGTTTAAAGGTGAATTGTCTAATTTATTAAATATGCGTCGTGAATGTGACACCTAACGTAACAACGTTACCAGGCAGAGGAGAAGGACGATGAGGTGATTAACTTAGATCTAACGTTAACTTAATGAGGAAGCTCACTAAAAAATAAAATCGGAGGGTTCTGTTAGAAATGGTATTCTCATTTTCATAAATTTTATACATTTGAAATATAAAATCGGTTGATACAAATTGGGCATGAAATTTTATACAAATGATTGATTTTATTTTGCAGTATTATTGGATTCGGATGAGAATATTGGTATGAATTCGGTAATCATTTTCTCTTAATTTATAATTGCAGTTTAAAAATTTAATTCTTTAACTTTATATATTTTATTTTACCTCTGTATAAGCGTCAAGATACCCCCTTCAATAATGTACGAAGGAAGCTGCAGCCCATTGAGGACACCAGCATGTTGCACAATACTTGTGAGTATTGATGACAACTTAAACATAATATTGTGTTGTGTACAACATAAGTCACAGGCTTATTCATGTGTTTTATCTAAGAAAGATTGTGCCATGTCTAGCCAAGAGGAGTGTCCTGGCAGTGAAATGTTCACTCCTGGTAAGTACTTTTCCCCCTGCACAAAACATTGCTCTTCACAAAGTCACACTCCATTCAAGACAAGTAATGTTTTACTGCTTGTGATTAATCTATTTTAAATATATACAGTGCTGGTCAGATTTATTTAAGCCGCTTAATTAAGAGTGAGAACCTACTCATCTTAAATGGACAAAAAAAGCCTATGTTTTTGTGTCATCTTTCCTAGAACATTTGAAAAGTAACTGACACTACTGGAACTTCAAACGGGCAGCGTTCTATGGTCAGAGTCTGGTCGTCCCCGTCCGTTTGAAGTTCCAGTAGTTAGTTACTTTTCAAATGTTCTATGGAAAGATGAAACCAAAACACTCGCTTTTTTTGGTCCATTCAAGATGAGTAGGTTCTCACTCTTAATTAAGCGTATTAATGAAATCATTAAATTGTTTTCCAACTGCCTGTAAGACGTACTACGAGACAGTACGCAGGAACTTCAGGTACAAACAACCAGATGTTGACACCCAGTAAGTATTCATCTCATCGGTCACTTTTGTATTTTGTCAGGCCTTGTGAAATGTAAGAATATTCTGTTTTTCATGATTTCATCATAAAGCAAGAGGTCATGGGATTGATGGCTATTATTTGTTTAATAATTGTAAATAATCCTGTAATTTACAGGAAGCAGTATGCCATATTCTCAACTCTGAGACAAATTGTGGGCGCTACGAACTGGACCAAGGAAAAAAAATAAATAAAAGAATCTTACATTCTTTTATTTTTTACTTTCATAAAAACTTACAAACATTTTAAAGGTAAGATTCAAAGAATATGCTTTCATTCTCTTGTATAAGAAAATAGATCCTTTATAGATACCGATCTTAATCATACATTTTGTTTTCACAGAGTAACCTCGTCTCATAACGAGGGCGTAACCTCACATTTACTCGGGAGCTATGTCTCCAAGTCCAGATTTTCATGACTCTGATCATGATGACATTGTAAGTAACTTGTACTATTTTCTCCTTGTTTCATTTTACTGTGACTTGCGTTGTTTTTATTCATATCACTATCATTAAATTGTTTTCCAGCTGCCTGTAAGACGTACTTTGAGACAGTACGCAGGACACTATCATTAAATTGTTTTCCAGCTGCCTGTAAGACGTACTTTGAGACAGTACACAGGAACTTCAAGTACAAACACCCAGATCTGGCATTGCAGGCCGAAGCTGTGAAGAGTTCAGCTCGGAGTCGAGCAAGAAGAAAGAGGGTAAGATTTTTAGTCAATGTTTCACGTGGATTAATAGATGTTTTGTGTCCACACACAGTGCATCACAGCACTGACTGTCTGTGTTGGTTGTTTTTACAGCTACTAGAAGAGAGAGAACGCCACTAGTCACCTACAGCTCCTAAGATAAAAACAGACACTGAGCTTCCAATTTGTTGTGTGTGCAGATGATCTATGCATTGTACAAAGGTGTATATTGTTTTGTGTTTGTGCTAATAAAGCTCTTTCTTTGAATAAACCCTGGCAAATTTTCCTTTCCTTTATAAATTCATGTCCTTGATGGTAATAAGTGTAGTCCATAGGTTAACAATGACATGAATATACCACAGAATAGCATATTATGAATAGAAAAAATAATTTATATAAATATTATAATTTTTTGAATTTATGAATATAAAAAAATAATTTATATTATTTATATGAATATTTTAATTTTTTGAATTTATAATGAGCGAGGGTGACCAATAGTAACAGATCTGCCAACCAATCACGAGTGATTTTTCTTGTTTAACCCACGTGGAACCAATAGTGAGTGAGGAAATTCAAGCCTTTCTTTGGCAAGAGCTGCTATTCATATGCTAATTAGAGCCATTCACACCTCCCGCGCGAGCGCTCTGCATACGTCATGGTTCGTTTCCGACAATTTTCGGCACAGACGAACGCGACGTTCACAGGCTGTAAATTGTCGTTAACTGCCGAAAATTAGGGAGATTTACGGCCGTTTACGGGGTCGGAAATCCCAATTTTTATGCAGTGTGTTTTAATGTTTCAGTAAAGTAGCTTTCAGAAAGCTATTCATTTATTCAAACAATATCACATGGCCTCTCACTAGTGCTGCCATTATAGCCTTCTAGAGCGCTGTGGTAAATCCAGACATTAAACAACCACACAAAGTGTTGAAATTATAAAACCGATTATTTACCTATCCTTACAGAAGTGAATACTGGTACACCTCTATCTGAAAATGGATAGTTTAAATGTTTTCTTTTTTCAAAAGTGTTTCTCTTTTTAGGCCACTGATGAAGAGCAGGTGGTGACTGGGATGAATGCTGGTCAAAGAAGAGAACTTCATTTCCCCTAAACTGATGCAGCAATGGTTTTAAAGGAGGACGCTGCCCTGGATGATGTAGAAGATGTCATATGCTGTGCTGATGGGGCTTCTTCATGACTACATCAAATATGCTAAAGAGATAATGAAAGCTGACAGTGATGCATGATCTGTATTCATGGACTATAAAACAAACTCTAAGTGTATAATTTGTAAAAACAATGTTAAATGCTGTGTTGTTTAGTAGAAGAGTTTACACTGTCACTCATACACATGCTCAGATTCTTTCACACACACATGTCTGTCAAATGTTATAATATCAATGTTAATGTTGCTGCTTATTTGTGTACTGTCATGCCAGAATAGTTGGTAAAGAACTTAACTAATTGTACATTTATTGTATAATAGTGTTTTTGTGTATTTTTATACAATATATATAATTTAAAAAAGTCCAATTTGATCTTAAAAGTTATATTCAACAAATGTTCAATGCTTTATTTATGAACTCTGTAGCTGTTAATGCCATCCTTTTCTGCATTTCTTCTTACATGTTACTTTTTGAATTTTGTTTTTAATAAATATTTTCCTTTTTATAGTTATTATTTGTGTGTAAAAGTGATTTTTAAAATGAACAAGATTTGTAGGTTTAATGCGTAGCTCAATTTGGGTTCATTTTATCCTGGCAATGCAGTGTTTCCCACAGCCTTACACTCAATTCGTGGTGGCACTCTGCAAGTTAATTTTCTGCCAGCAGGAAGCGCTAAGAGCAGAAGAGGTAAGGGTTTCTCCAGTTGCCTAACGGCTGCAAAGCGGCACTGTATGGCAAGCCTAATTGACTTTTATTCATCGCAGGATTTGTATTCTTGATATCAACAATTTAATTTCTGATATCATGAATGTGATTGTTACTAGTAAGAAAGCCATTTTAGATATCAGAAATTATATTGATATCAGAAATTATTTGTCAGATATCAAAAATAACAATTGTAACATGTTGAAATACATTTACTGATATCAAGAATTAACATTTCAACTAGTAACAACTAAATTGGTGATATCAAGAATTCGCATTTTTACTAGTAACAAAGTAATTATTGATATCAACAAAGGCAGTTGATATCTGAAATTGTCCTTACAACTAGTGAAAATAGAATTACTGATATCTTAAATAACATTTTAACTAGTAAAAATACGTTTACAGATATGTAGAAATGCCATTTTTACATGTAAGAATAGCTATGGTAATGAGATCATGAATATTAATGAGATTTTCGACACTCCTCCTTTTTCAGCATTGGCCAAAGATGGCAGAAGAACATACATGTGCAGAAACGGCTCCTCCTTTATTTATTTGTTTTGTCAGTGAAACTTGAAAATTATATTATGGCTGGATACATTTAAAAACATTTTGTTAATTGTAAAAAAATTAATAAATAAAAATAAATTTATGCTGTTTCTTTTTATTGGCCAACAAGTCATTCACATAATTAAAGGAAAGTGAACAATGCATTTATTTAGTTTAATAAATAACTTCATGTCGCTTTTTCAGGTGTTTATTTTTGGTTTTATTATACACTTTCTTCTAAAACATCAAATAAAAAATACAACTAAAGGAAAAAAATATATGACAGATAATAATGCAGATAATAATTTTTTTTTTTTTTTGGAATATCGTTGGCTACATGAATGAGTCGTGTCCTTATAGGAATTATTTTTATATAACATGTTGTCCGGTTCTTGAAGCATCGGTGGACAAGAGGAATGGTAAATAAATGTAAATGTTACACTGTTATACAAGCTGCATACTCACTAGGCCTACTTTACATTGTAGCAAAGAGCCGTTTCTTCAGTATTGTCATATGAAAGGTATAACAAAATTTAGACAGAAGGTGAGGAGCGTACTCAGAGCCAGCCAGTCCAACTGTCAGTTCAATATGTACTGTATCGCCTTTCATAAAGAGAACTACTTATTTATAATTATCAACAATCTGTACAGGTGTTCCAATGACATCTTGAAGCGACAGTAGTGATGGCCGATTCGTGAACGAATCGTTCAATTTAACCGGCTCTTCTTAGTGAACCGGTTGAACCAGTTCACCAAATCGAACTGAATCGTTTGAAACGGTTCACGTCTCCAATAAGCATTAATCCACAAATTACTTAAGATGTTAACTTTTTTAAGGTGACTGACACTCACTCTGAGTCAGAATAAACCAATATCCCGGAGTAATTCATTTACTCAAACAGTACACTGACTGAACTGCTGTGTAGACCGAACTGAAGATGAACACCGAGCCGAGCCAGATGACGAACGAACACGCCCACTGCTGGAGCAGTTCTCGTTCTCGAGTCAAGAGCCGGTTGCATCGGTGTTCGGATCACCAGTACACTGAACTGAGAATCGTTTCTGTCGGACGCGTCCGATTTGAGAACCGATGAACTGATGCTACTGCGCATGCGTGTAAAGTATTTCGGAAAGTGTGATAAAAGATCTATATACATTTTTATTATTATTATTATTAATTTATTTTTTTAAGATGAATGTTTCTAATCTGTATATTGTAGATTATGAATAGGCCAGAGGGGGTTTCAGGGAAGTTGGACAATAATTAAGAACTCTAAAGACTCTATGTTTAATAGGAATAAGGGATGATTTATGAAATATGTGTACTGTATTTATAGTTAATGATGACACATTCACAAATTGAGTTTGTAGTAAACAGAACATGAACACGAGTAGAGCCGCTGATTATACTGAACTGCAGCACGTGTCGGTTAGAGTGATTCTCGTTCTCGAGTCAAGAACCGGTTGCATCGGTTTTCAGATCATCAGTACACTGAACCAAAACCGTTTCTTTCGGACGTGTCCGTTTTGAGAACAGAGGAGCTGATGATACTGCGCATGCGTGATTCAGCGTGAAGCCAACTGACTCACAGCACGTCTGAACCGAACTGATTCTTTTGGTGATTGATTCTGAACTGATTCTGTGCTAATGTTATGAGCGCGGGTAAACCGAGGGCTTGAATGAAGGTGCAATCTGGCGAAACGTAAGTTCATTTAATAACAAATACATCGCAATGGTTTATGTATAGTGGTTTCTGCGCTGATGACACCTAATTTATTTACTTTATATCTTCAAGACTTATATCCTCATATGCACATTATTGCTGTTACTGTATTTGGGTGCGTTGTTGCATAACTTACTTGTAAACTCTTCATGATTATGAGGTTTTTAACTCACTAAAGTTATGATTTCTGACTTTATATATTTGAATGTTTGATAGACGTGCCACCATTACGTCATCGTCACTGACGTCATCACGTCGAGCTTAAAAGAACCAGTGAACCTTTATTTTTCAACCGGTTTATTGAATCGAACCGTCCGAAAGAACCGGTTCGCGGAAAAGAATCGAATTTTCCATCACTAAGCGACAGTAATGCACAGACCCGATTAAACACGGTACAATTCACAATGACGGTGAGAGAAAAAAAAAACGTTTTATTAAAAAAAATCGTTCTGAATAATTCATACATGACAAACAGCTGAAAACAATAATAAATACAAAAAACAACTGTATAAATAAAAGCGGAAAAAGATTAGAAACATTCACTTCAGCACCACACTCTATTTAGAACAACACCGCCTGCTATTGGGTGAACTAGAATGTCATAACAAATTCCTAGTACACATATTCCACATAGCCATTTCTCTCTAAATTGCTTTCGATATATACTCGAAAAAGTGTCTTAAATAAGTGTTAAGTAATATAACGTCATAAGTCTGGTTGCTAATTTTAATCGATGTATTTCTAATGTATGCAATTGTGGTGAAGTGAGTGACTCGTTGCCACGTCACCCTCATTACATATATGGCCAATAGGGTTCTGCCCCTTGGGGTATATAGACTCTTTGGATGCTCCCTGGGATACGTCATTGAAAGCCCGCCCCTTTGTCATTCATTCCAAGAGACCGTGGAGTGTGACACTCGGCCATCGAGGCTGTGCACGTTCTCGTGGCGACACTCACATTGTGTGTGGCGTGCCTTCGGTCTCCCATTGGTGTGACGTCTCCTCATAGCTGCGTCGGAGTATCAGCTGTTTATTGACTCACTAACATCAAATGACTGTCATATGATTTCCGTGTGCCTGTGATTGTTTGTGTGCGCGCGCCGAAATTGAATCAGGGAGTTCTCTTTTGCCCGTGTTAAAGCCAGGCTGAGCAGCTACTTTAGCAACTTGCTGTCAGCAATCCATGCTTCATTGAGCCACGTTTGCTGCTTTGTGGAAGCCGAATATCACTGCTGGACTCCACTTTATCTATTGCTCAGGCAATATGTTGTTTATGTTGTATGAATGTGGCTGGTCTTGTTACCAGTCCTTAGCCGCATGATCATCACTGTTAAATACCTGTGATTTATTACATGGAGTGATAATTAGCCTACCAAACTGGTCCCATCATTTGTGTAGGTTGGACTGATTGTGTGATTTTTGTGTTGTGACCGTTTGAATGGTTTATATTTATTTTCTTTGTCTTTATTATAGATGACTATTTATTTTATAACTTGATTTTTGTTTTCATTATTTGTCTCATTGTGATTTGGTTTATTTCTAATCATTTCTATATTTATTTCTTTTCTGTATTCTGCAGGAGCTGGGTTTTCCTGGAGGCAGGCTGGTGGTTTTAGCTGCAGGCCTTCACCCTAAGTAGGGGTTATAAGTGTGGTGTGACTTTTTTATCACTATTTTGTAGTCGAGTGATTCTTCAAAGTGTGTTTGATTGCCATATGCAGCTATAGCTAGCCTGCTTCTCTGTGGTCTCAGCCCCTGCAGTGATCATATTCTTTTTGTTTTGGTTGCCTTTTTGATTACGAAATGACACAATTGATTGTGTTATTTGTTTAATTGCTTTCTTTAATAAAAATTGCCTGTTTCAATGTGAACTCACGTCTCTTGCCTCTCCTGAGTAAACGGACTTGTGTCCTATTTATTAGATTATTTCCCCGGTAATTCGGGGTGGCGTAGTCACTACTAGACGGCCACGTATTGCTACAAGTGGCGTAGTCGGCAGGATAGCACAGAATATCTGGCAGAGACGTGAGTTGTATATTTTGTTCTAATAATTTAATTTTCTTTTTTTGTGTGTTTGGTGTTTCTTTTTCTTTTCCTTCAGGGGAACAAAGCAGCAGACGTGTGCTCAGACGATTGCAGTTTTTGGCTTGACCTCCATTTGTTGTGGGTGCTGAGTTCTGCTAAATTAAGTAGGTACGTGCTATTAGAATGGAGGGAGAATTACAAGAACTAAGAGAGCTTGTAGCTCAGCTTAGAGCTGACAATGAGAAATTGCGACAAGAGAGGGCCTCTGAATTGCAGGGTGTCAATGTGGCGGGACCTAGCACCTCTGCCACAGTTACTGCCCCTATACTTCCAGCGGCGACTGGTAATATTCCAGTTACTGATAGGCTGGTATTTGTACCTAGAGATAGAAGGTGTCCAAAATTTAGTGGGAGGGCTGGGGTAAATATTGATGAATGGGTGGAGGAAGCTAAAGCTTGTATGAGAACCCGTCATTTATCCCCTGCGGATCAGGCCTTCTTTCTCTTTGACCACTTGGAGGGGGAGGCGCGAGAAGAGATCCGATATCGGTCAGAGACAGAGCGAGCGGACCCTGAGAAAATTATTAAGGCATTGCGTGAATTGTATGGATGTTCAGTGTCGTATGTAGCCTTGCAGGAAGCTTTCTTCTCCCGAAGACAACAGGAGGGGGAAACACTCTTGGAGTTTTCCCTCGCCTTGATGAGTCTGCTGGAGAAGGTTAAGCAACAGTCACCGAACGTAATGGCAAATGCTGAAATGTTGTTACGTGATCAGTTCGTTGAATATGTCAATAACAGTATGTTGAGACGTGAGCTTAAACAGCTGGTGCGCCGACAGCCCAATTCTACTTTATTAGAGGTGAGGAGTGAAGCCCTACGATGGGAGCAGGAAGGGATGCCGGGGGGTGTGAGGGCCCGAAGTTTATCCGTTCCAGTGGCACATGGAATTCAGTATGGCGTTCACGGAGATTCATGGGTGGTAGCTCGTAGTTCACCCCAGACGTCTGAGTTGGGTGAGTTAAGGGAAATGCTGAAAGCACAGCAAGAGCAGTTAAATCGCCTCACTCAAAGTTTCGCTCGACTGTCAGGCCCAGAGATGCGTAATCGAGTCCCTCGTAGTGGACCTATAATCTGTAGAAGGTGTCAAAAACCAGGCCATTTTGCCCGAGAGTGTAATGAGGAGCGGGTTCTTCAACGTGCTCCTCATTCCACTGTACCTATTGCTGGAGATAGGCAGTTATCTACTTCCGTGCAGTCGGAAAACTAGTGCCCATCGAGCTGCGGAGTCACAGCTCGATTGGGGACATTACCGGCTCAGTTTTACCGACGGGTTCTGTTGCGGCGTCTAGTTTAATGTCGTCCTGTCCTCATCTTGTTGTTTCCATAGGTGGAGTATCGGTGCCGTGCTTGGTTGACACCGGCGTAATGGTCTCCACCATTACGGAAAGCTTTTTTCAGCGACAATTTGCAACATGGGGACAGGAGCGACTTAAGTCATGTCAGTGGTTACAGCTTCGCGCCGCTAACGGGTTTGCCATTCCTTATATTGGTTACATAGAGCTGGATATTGAGCTCTGTGGCCAAGTCGTTTCCAATTGTGGGGTTCTTGTTGTTAAAGATCCTCCTGGTGGCTTGTGTGATCGGATTCCAGGGATCCTTGGAATGAATGTTTTAAAACGATGCTACCAGGATCTCTTTAGTCAACATGGCCCCGCTCTCTTTAACTTGCCTGATGTGTCTAAAGCTCCGCAACTCGTATCTCAAGCATTACAATATTGTAGTGTTAATGTATCTGGCACAAACCATATAGGTAAGGTCCGTGTACGGGGCCGTAGGCCTTGCCGTATCCCAGGGGGCATGCTTAAATTTGTTCCGGCAACTTGCTCTGATGAATTCTCTGCGGGAACCGTACTCTTTGAGCCTCCTGAATCCGGTTTGCCCGCTGGGTTATTGGCTTCTCCTGCAGTAGTTCGGGTGAGCCAAGGGACAGCTTATATACCTGTTGTTAATGTTGGTGTGACTGATGTAGTGCTCTATCCACGGTCAATTATGGGCACGTTGAGCAGTGTTTATGTGATCAGTTTACCCACAGGTGTTACAGAGGTCCAGCCGGTTGTTGCTCTTGTGGGGTCGCAAAGCGCAGAAGTAGCACCTACTGTGCAGGAGCAGGTGGAGGCCATGGACTTGTCGATTTTGTCAGAGGGAGAGCAGAGTCAGGTGAAGTCTTTACTCCGTAGATTTCAGGCAGTGTTCTCTACTCAGGAGACGGATTTAGGTTGTACAAATTTAATTTCACATGATATCCCCTTGGTGGATGAGACTCCAATTCGGCAGCGTTTCCGGCGCATACCCCCATCGGAGTACGAGGTGGTAAAGGCCCACATAAATCAGTTGCTTGAGGCTGATATAATTCGAGAGAGCTGTAGTCCATATGCCTCACCAATCGTACTGGTTAAAAAGAAAGATGGTGGACTGCGCATGTGTGTTGACTACCGTCAGCTTAACGCCAGGACTAGGAAAGACGCGTTCCCTTTGCCCCGAATAGACGAGTCCCTTGATTCTCTGAGTGGTGCAAAATGTTTTTCGACCCTCGATTTGGCCAGTGGGTATAATCAGGTTCCAGTCACAGAGAAAGATCGGTTTAAGACAGCTTTTTGTACACCCTTTGGACTCTTTGAGTGGAACCGTATGCCATTTGGCTTGTGTAATGCCCCTGGCACCTTTCAGAGGTTAATGGAGCGTCTGTTCGGGGACCAACAGTGTCAATCCTTGCTCTTATACTTGGATGATGTGGTAGTATTTTCCACCTCTGTAGCACAACATCTGGAGCGGTTGGAGGTGGTGTTGAGTAGGTTAGAACGTGAAGGACTTAAGGTCAAGCTAGGTAAGTGTGCGTTTTTCCAAAGAGAGGTGAAGTATTTGGGCCACGTTATATCAGCTGAAGGGGTATCAACAGACCCTGCGAAGATTGATGCGGTAGCTGATTGGCGAATTCCATCTAATGTGGCAGAGTTGCGCTCGTTTCTGGGTTTCGCCAGTTACTATCGCCGTTTTGTGGAGGGGTTTGCCAAATTGGCAGCACCCCTACATAAGCTGGTTGCAGTGTGTACTGGTTTGGGATCCAGAAAAAGAGGGGATCAGGGGTTTGCTGGTGCTTGGACTGAACAGTGTCAGCTAAGCTTTGAAGGGTTAAAGAACAGGTTGTCTACTTCCCCCGTGTTGGCATATGCAGACTTCTCCCGGCCCTTTATCTTGGAGGTGGATGCAAGCCATAGTGGGCTTGGTGCCGTCCTCTCCCAAGAGCAGGGGGGTAAGGTACGCCCTATTGCTTATGCCAGCCGCGGCCTGAGGCCCACTGAGCGCAACATGACTAACTATAGTTCCATGAAGTTGGAATTTGTGGCGCTCAAGTGGGCAATGACCGAGAAGTTTAGGGAGTACCTATTGGGTCAGAAGTGCCTTGTCTATACTGACAACAATCCCCTTAGCCACCTGACATCTGCTAAACTGGGAGCTACCGAACAACGTTGGGCGGCCCAGTTGGCCGCGTTTGACTTTGAGGTTCGGTATCGTTCTGGCAGGAGCAACCGAAATGCTGACGCTCTTTCTAGACAGAATTTGGGTTGTCAGGAGATTCGGGAGAGTTTCTTACCGGGGACCATAATTCCAGCTGTGGTAAGGCAGGTGGCAGAGGCCGAACCGGTAGTACAGGTGAATCAAGCAGTAATTGCAGCATTGCCCAGTTTTTCTCTTGAGGATTTGAGTTTGTTACAAGAGGCGGATCCGGATATTCAGAAGGTTTTGGCATTTTGGGAACAGGGTTCTTTTCCCAGCTCTGCGGTGCGCCAGCAGCTCCCAAAGTCTGTTCTAACATTGCTTCAGCAGTGGGACCGTCTTTTAAAAAAGGATGGGGTCCTTTATCGACGTGTGTCACGCCCTGATGGGGGTGAGGAGGTGCTACAGTTGATTTTGCCGGCAGCTTTAAAGCATGAGGTTTTGACTGAGTTGCATCAACATCATGGACACCAGGGTGTTGAACGCACTACTGAATTAGTGCGTCAGCGGTGTTACTGGCCGGGGATGTCGGCAGAAGTGGCACAGTGGTGTCGGGAGTGCGAACGATGCCAGCTGGCTAAAGACGTCCAGCCAACTGCTCGGGGTTTTATGGGTCATGTGTTGGCGTCTAGGCCAAATGAAATCCTAGCTATCGATTTTACCCTGCTTGAGCCCTCCAGTTCTGGACATGAGAATGTGTTGGTGTTAACGGACGTGTTCAGTAAATTTACTCTGGCTGTCCCCACTAGAGATCAGCGAGCTGAGACCGTAGTACAGGCTTTGGTGACCGAGTGGTTTTTCAGGTTTGGGGTTCCAGGTCGTATTCACTCCGACCAGGGCCGGAATTTCGAGTCTGCCCTTATGAAACAACTCTGTAGGTTCTATGGGATCGAAAAATCTCGAACTACACCTTATCATCCGGCAGGCAACGGCCAGTGTGAACGGTTCAATCGAACCCTTCATAACCTTCTTCGCACTCTGCCGACCTCCCGTAAACGGGACTGGGCATCTTGCCTTCCGCAGATCTTGTTCTGTTACAACACCACCCCTCACCAGAGTACAGGTGAGTCTCCATATCTCCTGATGTTTGGTCAGGAGCCTAGACTCCCTGTGGATTTTCTGTTGGGTAGGGTCCAGGAATCTGGAGGGGGTGGGGTCCATGAGTGGATGGTAGAGCATCAAGCTAGGATGCATGTGGCATTTGAAGGGGCACGAGGGCGTTTGAAGGTTGCCGCTGAGCGACGTAAGAGACTGCATGACCAACACGCTCGCGATGCACCACTGAGGGAGGGTCAGCTGATTTATCTCCGCGATCACAGCGTGAGAGGCCGTCATAAAATTCAGGACCTGTGGAGCTCAGTGGTGTATCAGATTGTGAGAGCTCCTATAGATGGAGGGTCTGTATATGCTGTGGCACCTACGGACGACCTGAGTAAGATCCGGCACGTTCATCGTTCGTCAATGAGGACTCGTATCCAACGAGAATCTCCAAGAGTTGTATCTTCTGACAGCCCTTTAGTAGGGACGCCGTCGTCATTGGGGGATGTAGAGGAAGTAGACCTTTGGGTGGCCGTTTCTGACAATTGGCAGGCTGGGTCAGGCCAAACCGTAGCATTACAACCAGCAGCCGTATCTAGGTGCCAGCCACCGGCATCACCGCCGCCGGAAAGGGTGGGGCCACCTCCAATAGTGTCTGCTCCCTCTGTAACTGGTGAGTTGGCACCGGATGTTGATTCGAGCCAGGCAGGGGTGTCTATTCCTCAGCCAGTTCAAAGAGAGGGAGATGGTGTTGGAGCAGTACGACGAACGAGACGAGCTACTGCTGGTCAACACCCTAATATTTACCATCTTCCTCGATCAGTGGAGAGTGTGAGGGATGTCCCGTGTGTTCCAGGGTCTATATCCAGCATAACTTCTAGGTTGTTTAGGCCTTGGGACTAATACGTAGTGATTGGTAGTCTATCGTCGGGGCGACGACACAAAAGGGTGGGTAAAATGTGGTGAAGTGAGTGACTCGTTGCCACGTCACCCTCATTACATATATGGCCAATAGGGTTCTGCCCCTTGGGGTATATAGACTCTTTGGATGCTCCCTGGGATACGTCATTGAAAGCCCGCCCCTTTGTCATTCATTCCAAGAGACCGTGGAGTGTGACACTCGGCCATCGAGGCTGTGCACGTTCTCGTGGCGACACTCACATTGTGTGTGGCGTGCCTTCGGTCTCCCATTGGTGTGACGTCTCCTCATAGCTGCGTCGGAGTATCAGCTGTTTATTGACTCACTAACATCAAATGACTGTCATATGATTTCCGTGTGCCTGTGATTGTTTGTGTGCGCGCGCCGAAATTGAATCAGGGAGTTCTCTTTTGCCCGTGTTAAAGCCAGGCTGAGCAGCTACTTTAGCAACTTGCTGTCAGCAATCCATGCTTCATTGAGCCACGTTTGCTGCTTTGTGGAAGCCGAATATCACTGCTGGACTCCACTTTATCTATTGCTCAGGCAATATGTTGTTTATGTTGTATGAATGTGGCTGGTCTTGTTACCAGTCCTTAGCCGCATGATCATCACTGTTAAATACCTGTGATTTATTACATGGAGTGATAATTAGCCTACCAAACTGGTCCCATCATTTGTGTAGGTTGGACTGATTGTGTGATTTTTGTGTTGTGACCGTTTGAATGGTTTATATTTATTTTCTTTGTCTTTATTATAGATGACTATTTATTTTATAACTTGATTTTTGTTTTCATTATTTGTCTCATTGTGATTTGGTTTATTTCTAATCATTTCTATATTTATTTCTTTTCTGTATTCTGCAGGAGCTGGGTTTTCCTGGAGGCAGGCTGGTGGTTTTAGCTGCAGGCCTTCACCCTAAGTAGGGGTTATAAGTGTGGTGTGACTTTTTTATCACTATTTTGTAGTCGAGTGATTCTTCAAAGTGTGTTTGATTGCCATATGCAGCTATAGCTAGCCTGCTTCTCTGTGGTCTCAGCCCCTGCAGTGATCATATTCTTTTTGTTTTGGTTGCCTTTTTGATTACGAAATGACACAATTGATTGTGTTATTTGTTTAATTGCTTTCTTTAATAAAAATTGCCTGTTTCAATGTGAACTCACGTCTCTTGCCTCTCCTGAGTAAACGGACTTGTGTCCTATTTATTAGATTATTTCCCCGGTAATTCGGGGTGGCGTAGTCACTACTAGACGGCCACGTATTGCTACACAATGCACACTGATGCTATTTAATTTGAAATTAAATGCCATCCAAACCTTAACTTTCCGGAGCTCCTACAAATAGACCTAACCTTACACAATATCCACGTTATTTTTCACTTTTCGTTGAGTTTTATTGAAAATACATAACTTTCCGATGTGATACGGGACGTGAAAAGGATAAAGAAAGAGCTCGGCAAAAGGCGGAATCGAACTCGGGTCCGTCGCGACAAAACGCAGCCTGCTGGCGCATTACCACCTGCGCCACAGAAATCAATACTACCACCATGTCTTTTTGCATCCTTTATAAACACTACCATATGTTTGTAGGCGGAGTTAAGTAGTCCCTTTCAAAATAAAAACAAAATAATTATTAAAAATAGCCTACAGGAGCGTTTTATTTTCATGAGAGGGCAATCGAATGTGCCCGTTCTCTTTTTTGCGCTGTATCTTGTCGTTTATCCGCCATAAACATTCATAAAGGGTTGCACTCGTCATTAAATTATGCACATATCCAAAAAGAAGTTCATTGCTATGCACATATCCAAAAAGGAATTCATGATAACTAAAATAACAATTTTTACTAGTGAAAATGTAATTTTAACATGTAACAATTAAGTTAAAGATATCAAGAATTATGTGTATTACTAGTTGTAATTTCATTTTTGATATGATAAACGCATTTCTGCATTTCTGATGACGTCATTTTTGATATCAAGAATACGTGTCGTTACTAGTGAAAATGTAATTGTTGATATCAACAATTCAATTCTTGATATCAAGAATTGACGTCGGTACTAGTAGCCGTGTGATTACTGATATCAAAAATAAAGGTCTTTACTAGTAAGAATTGTATTTCTGATATGTGAAATCGGAATTTCAACTAGTAAGAAAGCAATTCTTGATATCAACAATTAAATTTGAATGGAAGCCTATGGTGACATTTAACTAGTGAAAATACAATTCCTGATATCAAGAATTAACATTGTTACTAGTGAAAATTGAATTGTTGATATCAAGAATTAACATTGTTACTAGTGAAAATTGAATTGTTGAAATCAAGAATTAACATCGTTACTAGTGGAAATTGAATTGTTGATATCAAAAATAGCAGTTGTTACTAGTGAAAATTGAATTGTTGATATCAAGAATTAACATTGTTACTAGTGAAAATTGAATTGTTGATATCAAGAATTAACATTGTTACTGGTGACAATTAAATTGTTGATATCAACAATTAAATTGTTGATATCAAGTATCGACGTCTGTACTAGTAACCACGTGATTACTGATATCAAAAATAAAGGAGATCATGAATATTAATGAGATTTTCCGACACCCCTCGTTCTAGCCTCAGCATTGGCCAAAGATGGCAGAAGAACGTCCACGTGCAGAAACGGCTCCTCCTTTATTTATTTGTTTTGTCCTTGAAACTTGAAAATTATATTATGGCTGGATTATTATTATTATTATTTTTTTTTGTTAATTGTAAAGAAGTCAATTGATGCCGTTTCTTTTTATTGGCCACCAAGTCCTTCACATAATTCAAAGGAAAAATGAACAAGGCATTCATTTAGTTTTAAAAGTAACTTCATTTCATTTTTTCAGGCGTTTATTTTTGGTTTTATTACACTTTCTTCTAATACATCAAATAAAAAATAAAAAACAACCAAAACGAAAAACATAAAAGGGAATAATGCATCATACAACATTTTACTGGACTTTTTTTTTTTTTTGTAATATCGCTGGCTACCTGAATGAGTCAAGTCCTAATATGCATTATTTTTATATAACATGTTGTTGATAAAGTCTATTGAACCTCTTTTTCATGTCTGTCTCAGCCATTTCAATGTTAACCCTCTTGGGCTTGGATTTCACATGTTGCCACTGGAGTCCTCTTCCAGATCTTAGAGACCTTGTGCTCTTCCACCTTCCGTTTGAGGATGCCCATGCTTGACCAATCCATCACCTTTCACCTCAGCTTCTTTAGCAACGCAGTGGTCGTCTTGAAGGTGTGTTTGGGCTCGTTATCATGTTGGAAGACTTTCCTGCGGCCCAGTCTCCGAAGGGAGGGGATCATGCTCTGCTTCAGTATTTCACAGTACCTGTTGGCATTCATGGTTCCCTCAGTGAACTGTATCTCCTCAGTGCCGGCAGCAGTCATGCAGCCCCAGACCATGACACTTCCACCACCATGCTTGATTGAAGGCAAGACACATTGTCTTTGTACTCCTCACCTGGTTGCCACCACACGCTTGACACCATCTGAAGGGAATACGTTTATCTTGGTCTCATCAGACCACAGGACATGGTTCCAGTAATCTATGTCCTTAGTCTGCTTGTCTTCAGCAAACTGTTTGCAGGCTTTCTTGTGCATCATCTTCAGAAGAGGCTTCCTTCTGGGACGACAGCCCTGCAGACCAATCTGATGCAGTCTGATCACTGACAGGCTGACCCCCCACCCCTTCAACCTCTGCAGCAATGCTGGCAGCACTCATACGTCTATTTCCCAAACACAACATCTGGATATGATGCTGAGCACGTGAACTCAACTTCTTTGGTTGACCATGGCGAGGCCTGTTCTAAGTGAAACCTATCCTGTTAAACCACCATGCTACAGCTCAGTTTCAGTGTCTTGGCGATGTTCTTATAGCCTACGTCATCTTTATGTAGACCAACAATTCTTTTTTTCAGATCCTCAGAGAGTTCTTTGCCATGAGGTGCCGTGTTGAACTTCCAGTGACCAGTATGAGAGAGTGAGAGCTATAATACCAGATTAACACACCTGCTCCCCATTCACACCTGAGACCTTGTAACACTAATGAGTCACATGACACCGGGGAGAGAAAATGGCTAATGGGCCCAATTTGAAAATTTTCACTTGGGGTGTACTCACTTTTGTGGCCAGCGCTTTAGACATTAATGGGTATGTGTTGAGTTAATTTGAGGGGACAGTAAATTTACACTGTTATACAAGCTGTACACTCACTACTTTAAATTGTAGCAAAGTGTCATTTCTTCACTGTTGTCACATGAAAAGGTATAATAAAATGTTTACAAAAATGTGAGGGGTGTACTCACTTCTGTGAGATACTGTATATTTAATCAAGTTTGTTTTATTGGGGTAAATTATCTACAAGCATTTAACATATTTCTATGCACACCAATAATATTAAACTACTGTCGCTACACTACATACACATTTATTGCATTTATTTTCAATTCAGCCAGAAACCTAGGAGTTATGATGGATCATCAGTCAAGCTTCACAGACCACATTGCTACAATGAGCCGGCCCTGCAGATTTGCCTTATATAACATTAGGAAGATTAGACCCTTCCAGTCAGAGCAAGCCACACAACTTCTTGTCCAAGCTCTCGTACTCTCCAGACTGGACTATTGTAATGTCCTCCTGGCTCTTCCTGCATGTACTATCAAGCCTCTGCTGATCCAGAATGCAGCAGCAAGGGTTGTCTTCAATGAGTCAAAAAAAGCTCACGTTACTCCTGTCCCCATCAGATTACACTGGCTACCAGTAGCTGCTCGCATCAAATTCAAGATACTGATGCTTGCCTACAAGAAGACCACTGGCACGACACCAACATACCAAGACTCACTGGTTAAATCTTATGTGCCCTCCAGAAGTTTGCGCTCTGCAAGTGAACGACGCCTTTTGATGCCATCCCAAAGAAGTTCAAAATCAATCTCACGGACCTTTTCCTGGACTGTGCCCAGCTGGTGGAATGACCTCCCAATCTCAATTCGTACAGCTGAATCTTTACTCATTTTCATGAAACATCTTAAGACTCATCTTTTTCGCCAGCACTTAACCAACTAATGCTAGCACTTTTCTTTCTTTTCATATTTAATAAAAAAAAAAAAACTGTACTGTACTAGACTAACTGAGACTTGTCATGGCACTTGTATACTGATTTTGTTCTTTTGTTGATCTGACTGCTTCTATTGCTATTGTATAAAAGCGTCTGCTAAATAATTGAATGTAAATGTAAATAAAACTGGAAAAGGCTTAGAAGGATCCTTATAGTCTGAAAACTTAATACCACAGCCTAAATCTTCCAGTTGAATTGGCTGATAGTTTAGAATTTGATTTTGGCAGGCCTATTTGAATACAATGAATTATATTTACACTAAGTGAAAATAGCATATTTTATTAGCAATAGATTCTATTTACACTTTTTAATAAATATGAGTATTTTCTTACAGTAATAGTTTGATGCTGCTCGTGCTACTTAATGCAAGTAGTGACCAATATGTGCACCTCATTATTGTTGTAGGCCACATTATAAATAATAATAACAATAATAACATATTGAGTGTAAATTATAATTTTTATTTACAAATGATTAAATGGACACCGCCCCTACAACTACCCCTAGCATTACACAATATCCACGTTATTTTCCACTTTTCGATAATTTCGTAGAGTTTTATTGAAAATATATGCCTTTCGAGGTGATAGGGGACGTGAAAAGGTTGAAGAAAAAGCTCGGCAGAAGGCGGATTCGAACCAGGGTCTGTCGCCTCCAAAAAACGATTGCTGTATGCTCTACCATCTGCGCCACAGAAATCGATACTACAGTTACGTCTTTTTGTATATTTGACAAACACTACCACACGTTGGTAGGCGGAGTTAAATAGTCTCTGTCAAAATAAAATAAAAATAATTATTAAAAATAACCTACAGGAGCGTTTTATTTTCATGAGAGTGCAATCGAATGTGCCCATTCTCTGTTGGGCTCTTTATTTTGTCGTCTATCAGCAATAAACATTCATAAAGGGTTGCACTCGTTATTAAATTATGCACATATCCAAAAAGGAGTTCATTGATATGCACATAATATCCAAAAAGGAATTCATGATATCTAAAATAACAATTTTTACTAGTGAAAATGTAATTTTAACATGTAACAATTAAGTTAAAGATATCAAGAATTATGTGTATTACTAGTTGTAATTTCATTTTTGATATGATAAACGCATTTCTGCATTTCTGATGACGTCATTTTTGATATCAAGAATACGTGTCGTTACTAGTGAAAATGTAATTGTTGATATCAACAATTCAATTCTTGATATCAACAATTGAATTGTCAGTACAAACGTCAGTACTAGTAACCATGTGAATACTGATATCAAAAATAAAGATCTTTACTAGTAAGAATTGTATTTCTGATATGTGAAATCGGAATTTCAACTAGTAAGAAAGCAATTCTTGATATCAACAATTAAATTTGAATGGAAGCCTATGGTGACATTTAACTAGTGAAAATACAATTCCTGATATCAAGAATTAACATTTGTTACTAGTAGGAATCTAATTCCTGATATCAAAAATTAACATTGTTACTAGTGGAAATTGAATTATTGATATCAAGAATTAACATTTTTACTAGTGGAAATTGAATTGTTGATATCAAAAATATCAAGTATTACTAGTAGAAATCTAGTTCCTGATATCAAGAATCAACATTTTAACTAGTGAAAATCGAATTGTTGATATCAAGAATTAACATTGTTACTAGTGACAATAAAATTGTTGATATCAAGAATTAAATTGTTGATATCAAGAATTAAATTGTTGATATCAAGAATCGACGTCTGTACTAGTAACCACGTGGGAGATCATGAATATTAATGAGATTTTCCGACACCCCTTGTTCTAGCGTCAGCATTGGCCAAAGATGGCATAAGAACGTCAACGTGCAGAAACGGCTCCTCCTTTATTTATTTGTTTTGTTGTTTTGAAACTTGAAAATTATATTACGGCTGGTTCATTTTTGTAAATCGATGCTGTTTCTTTTTATTGGCCACCAAGTCCTTCGGATAATTAAAAGGAAAAATGAACAAGGCATTCGTTTAGTTTTAAAAATAACTTCATGTCGTTTGTTCAGGGTTTTATTTTTGGTTTTATTACACTTTCTTCTTATAGCCTACATCAAATAAAAAAAATACAACCAAAAGGAAAAATATAACAGGTAATAATGCATCATACAAACATTTTACTGGACTTTATGATTATTATTATTATTATTGTTTGTAATATCGTTGGCTACATGAATGAGTCGTGTCCTAATAGGAATTATTTTTATATAACGTGTTGTCCGGTTCTTGAAGCATCGGTGGACAAGAGGACTGGTAAATAAATTTACACTGTTATACAAGCCGTTCACTTGTAGCAAAGTGTCATTTCTTCTGTAGATACTGTATATTTAATCAAGTTTGTTTTATTGGGGTAAATGATCTACAAGCATTTAACATATTTCTATGCACACTAATAATATTAAACTACTGTCGCTACACTACGGTTATACACATTTATTGCATTTATTTTCAATAAATAAATCCTTATAATGTTGCTCCCTCTAGTGGATAAACGTAATATCACAGATAGTTTAGAATTTGATTTTGGCAGGCCTATTTGAATACAATGAATTATATTTACACTAAGTGAAAATAGCATATTTTATTAGCAATAGATTGTATTTACCCTATTTAATAATTGTATTTCTGATATGTGAAATCGGAATTTCAACTAGTAAGAAAGCAATTCTTGATATCAACAATTAAATTTGAATGGACGCCTATGGTGACATTTAACTAGTGAAAATACAATTCCTGATATCAAGAATTAACATTGTTACTAGTGAAAATTGAATTGTTGATATCAAAAATAGCAATTGTTACTAGTAGAAATCTAATTCCTGATATCAAAAATTAACATTGTTACTAGTGGAAATGTAATTGTTGATATCAAAAATTCTAATTGTTACTAGTGGAAATGTAATTGTTGATATCAAGAATTAACATTGATACTAGTGAAAATTGAATTGTTGATATCAAGAATACATATCCTGCGAATGAATAAAAGTCAATTCGGCTTGCCATAAATAAAAGTTAATTTGGCTTGCCTATTGGCATTCCCAGGTTAAAAATAATTGATATCAAGAATTAACATTGTTACTAGTTGAAATATAATTACTGATATCAAGAATTAACATTGTTACTAGTGGAAATGTAATTGTTGATATCAAGAATTAACATTGTTACTAGTGGAAATTGAATTGTTGATATCAAAAATTATAATTGTTACTAGTGGAAATGTAATTGTTGATATCAAGAATTAACATTTTAACTAGTGAAAATTGAATTGTTGATATCAAGAATACATATCCTGCGAATGAATAAAAGTCAATCCGGCTTGCCATAGCCTGTCTACTGTCAGTTCGAGGGGCGTGTTTACGGATGCTAAGCAGACACCCAAACCATCAAACCTACGTCATTAGGGAAGGTCCTCCAATGCAGAGGGGAGGGGCATTTTCAGATTTTGATTAAGGATTACGAAGCCAAACATTTTTTTGTGTGAATTGACTTGCATGGATGAATTGTTCACCACAAAACGATCAGTTTAGGCAAACAAAGTAAATATGGTCAATTTTGATTTCAGTTGGACTTTAAGTCAAATAAGATCATGTTGTTTTCTCTAAAAGAGTAAAATGATGAAAGTTCAAATACTTGACCAATTCTGTACCATCATAAATCAATGGTGTTTTGAATTCTCCCCCTTGAGGTCATAAATTAGTCTTTTGTCAGTAGGGCCGGATTGCTAGAGAGAGTAAGAAAAAGTATTACGTAAGTATTACGTAAAACATGAATGTGAGAATTTTTAATGACCAAAATATCACATTGTTGAAGAAAGATGAATACAGCTGAGATTAAAAACCTGTAATATAAGCATGCATGATTATTTTACTTTGCACTATACTTAACCTGCACCGACCCACCGAAGGGGATGTTTAAATGTGTGTACTTTTAATTCCCTTTGTTTTATAAAAATACTCAATCAGCTATCATAAACTATGCATCATTTGAAAGATAAAGTACTCAAGATTTATGGAATTACATTTAGTTCAATAATAATGAACGTAACTTTATAAAACTGAACGTAACTTTTTCAGAAACTATCAAACATATGCCATTACAAAAGAAAAAAAAAACACAATGAAAATGAAAAAAATTTAACTCAGTCGCACAAATGTAACAGGCTCTTAAAATATGCTTCATTCTTTGTTAATGTTTTTCAAAGATTCGTTTTCGCTGAACGTGGACTCTGAATGCATTGCCAAAGACAGTTTTTCGTTTGGAGTTTTGACACAAACCTCTCGTGGGGGCGGGGTTAACAGTGATCTACTCTGATTGGATAGTGAGCTTTTGATGGACAGGTGCCCTCTGACTGGGAAGTACAGACATCACTCAGTGGCGCGCGCCGCGCATATTGAAAGCTCTCGTGGTGTTTAAATCTGGTCTCTACCGCAAAAATAATTTTTTACAAAGTGAAAGAAATTTATTTTAAGCTCATACACAGGTTCTACCCTGTAAAGAAGTTTATACAAAGATTTAAATCTGAAATTGATCTTACACGCTCTTTTTGTTTGAGTTCTGAAGAAAATACACTATTTTGGTCATGTCACTATACCCAGAAACTTTGGGATGATATTAGTGTGTTTGTCAAGTGTACGATTTTGCCAGGCTTCTCAGTACATATGAAAAACATTATATTTGGGTATTATGACTCTGACCCCACAAACGAAAATATCAGTTTTGTTATTAATTTACATTTTTTCCTAAACAAACTTCACATTCACAAATGCAAATTCTCCAACTATAAACCTGTCTTCTCTGTTTTTCTAAAAGAAATGGAAAACTATTTGAATGTAATCTCAGTATCTAATAAGAAAGGACTGTTCGAATTTGCTCGGCCTTTGATCATGTGTGATTTAGATTTTGGCCCTCTTTTCTTTAGTTCTATTTTATTCTTTATTGTTTTTTTTTTTTGTGGTTGATATTATGTGATGTATGTTTATACTTTTGTATGTTTTTGTTCTCTGCATTAATAAAAAAAGAAAAATAAAAATAAAAAAAGCTCTCGCTGTGATTTGTGCACAATACGTCGTGCCTTGTCTTACTAAATATGCAAATAATATTTGACCTTCGATCGTCTCAGTCTGTAAAGATGAGCTCTCAGGAGACATGGAGCGGCGTCATCTTCCTCCTCCGCTTGTCTTTCAAGGCAGCTTGAAGTAAGCTTGTGTTACTGAAGTAACCAATAACATCGATACAAGTTTTTCATGTTACAGTGTGCAACAGTTGTTGCGGGTAATTATTGTCATTCAGTAACACAAGCTTACTGCAAGCTGCCTTGAAGGACAAGAGCTCATCTTTACAGACTGAGACGATCGAATTTCAATTATTATTTACATATTTAGTAATAGAAATCACCGCAAGAGCTTTCCAATATGCGCGCCACTCCCTGGTGCCACTGAGTGGCGTCTGTATTTCCCGGTCTGAGAGCACCTATCCATCAAAAGCTCACTATCCAATCAGAGTAGATCACGGTTAACCCTGCCCCCACGAGAAGTTTGTGTCAAAACTCCAAACGAAAATCTGCCAAACGTAAGCAAAATCTGTGGCAATGCATTCAGAATCCATGATCAGTGAAAGCGAATCTTTGAAAAACATTAACAAAAATGAAGCATATTTGAAGAGCCTGTTACATGTGTGCAACTGTGTTAATTTTTTTTCCATTTTCATTGTTTTTTTTCTTTTGTAATGGCATATTTTTGATACATTACATTCAGTTTTATAAAGTTTCGTTCATTTTTATTGAAGCAAATGTAATTCCATAAAGATTCATCTTCTGAAGTTGTTTTTGAAATCAATACACCAGGACGGAAAGGGATAAATGAAATGCTGAAGGACTTTGCATAGCATAATTTAGTAATATTAAATATTTAAATTCTCAGATCAGTAGATTTTTGGCCTTTGGAAAATATTTTACATGAAAAAGTAGCTTGTTTATAATAATAAAGTCATAATAAATAAATGAATAAATAATGATAAATAAATAAATATCTAACATTTCAGCCCCAAAACAAAATTAGTTTATTCATTCAATACTTTTATTGTCATAACTGCATTTTTTTTTTTTTACAATACATGTAAAACACCATTTCTTTTCTTTTCTATTTCCTTCCTCTACTTCCATCTTTTCTCTTTCTTCTTCCCTTCCCTTCTCTTCTCGAAGTGTCATGCTAACCCATATCAGCAAAAAGCAGCTGCTCACACCACTGGTTTCATAATGACATAAATCCCTCCTGTTCTTCCTTCCGTCCAACCCTCCTCTAATCTGCCTCTTTTCATTATTATTCACTCTTATACATTATACTTTTGTGTGATCCAAAAATCCATGGCTATGTGAACTGCGTGTCTCAATACAAAACCACGAAAAACTGTTTGTCTTTCATTAACCGGCACAATTATCTCACAGTTTTAGGTCACAGAAGTCTCTGAATCTTCCAGTCTGTTTAAAATAAAGCTGACCCTGATCTGTAGACAATATATATTTATAATACTTCTACTGTGTGTTTGAAATTAGATATTAGTTTCAATATTAAGAAAAAGCATTGAGGTTTGAACAGACTTAGACAGGTAGAAATGATCGGAAACACTTGGACTTGTTTTACTATGAACGATCAATTAAATTTTTTTATTCCAAAGTATATAATCTGGTGGTTTATTTGAAGAAGGGATCAAAAGGACAACAGTGTGACACTACAGTGAGATCCGTGTAGCGAGTACACATTCACAGGATGTGAAAATGATTGCATTTATTGCTAATGCAACTCCTCTATTTTCCCTATCGGTTTTTTTTTTCTTTGCAGCCTTTCTACCTGGAAAAGGTGATAATTATCTTCCTTCATTTTACCTTGATTGGTGAAGTGTTCAGTCCTCCAAGATGTCTAGACATAATCAAGTCTGTTTTATTCTGTATTTATGTATCCATTCCAGCTGCCATTATTGTATGAAACAAAATGTGCACAATTTGTGAAATTTCTGCAATATTTTTTTCCCTCCTCGATTTCTTCATATTTCTATATGTTCCTCAACTATTTCTCACCAGTCATGTCTCTTATGTTAACATACTTTGGTTTCTTTACTACATAAATAACATTGAAACAATATATAAATCAATTTGCGTTAATAAAAAAATAAATTGGACTGAACTTATTATATTAAAAAAACCAGCATCAGCAGCACTAACAAAATCAGTTTCTATTTAGCTTAGTAGAAGCCAATGCACTTCATTCATTGCTAAAAATAACTCTTAATTTTCAATCTAAAAAATACACTATCCATCTGAAGATAGTAGTCCACTCTGTGTCATACTAAATATTCTTTTAGCTAATTTTATAGTTAAAATAATTTGAGGGCATTGTAGGTAAAGAAAGATGCGAAAAACCTGTGTGACATTATATGCAAAATAACAGTGTGAGCATGTGGCTAATATTACACAGTTCATTTGTCAAAAATGCCTCCTTTCTTCATTATGATTGTTTTTTGAAGTTTCTCAACACTGTGGAGTTGTTATTATTGTGATTTTTCACATATTTTCCATGGGATCATAACTCCTGCATGGGGTGGGGACATTATAGGTGGCGTCCTCCAGAAACTCATCTTCGCTTAGGCTTATATGAAGGCAGGTGTCATTGACAGGTGAAGAGAATGGGATGGTTTGCTCATATCCCAGCGGTGTGGTAGAACGCAGTGGGGTCGCACCATCCACAGCTGGATGATCCTCTGGTAAGCTGCTGCAAGTACTGGAACTGGAGATGAACGCAGAGCTCTGGTCATCAGAGGGGTCGTCTCTGGAATGGGGGGATACAAGGGATTTGTCATCTGAGCACACGCCAGAATCCTCACTGGTTGAACATGACACACTGCTGCCGTTGGTGTGAGAATAGAAATCCCCAGGTGAAACGGAGCATAGAGTGATGTCAGGAAACGAGGAGCTACCATTCACATTTGTGAGTATGTTTCCATTGACAGGTGTGGCTACAGCTGAAGATCTTGACTCTGCCTCGACACCCTGAGAAAGTGTCCTGTGTGATCGCTTGTGGTTCAGGGGCTGAGGAGGAGGGTCCAGTTTAGGGATGGTTGGTTCATACCTACGGACAAAAAAAGGAAACAAATTTTGTCAGTCACTGGGCAAAATTATTGTATAAAAATAACGAATAACATGAAAGTGTTATTGTCTTATAACATTAAGTGTTACTGTCCTAACCAGGCACAATGCAGCATTCTGATTTGTAAACAAATTATTGTTTTAAACACTTTTTACATGAAATAATAATTTTCAGTCTGCTTCCTGCCTGAGGGTGTATTCACACCAGGAAACTCCACACCACTACTGCTGTGCAACATGACACACTCACAGCCAATAAAAAAAGTATTCAATGATTAAATATATGTGACCATGACCAATGACATTTCAGTGGGTGGGGCCACACAGCACATTGCTGTAGAAATAGAACCCTAATTAAAACATCCCATTTATTGTCATGATTGCAGATACTTAGCAGTTGATTCATGGAAGAAAGCATTTTATCACTTATCATGGTGTGTCTTGTCAGGACATTGTGTCAGAACTGTAGGGAAATCATAGCAGGAAGATGGGCTTGTGAGGTGCACAGTGCTCATACACAATTCTTTAAAACACATTCTCTATTCTGCATGTGCATGTGTGTGTGTGTGTGTCTGCTAAAAGCTAAAAGCTTGAACGCTGCTCGGTTGATCTGTTCAGGTCCATGCCTCGCTCGGGACGCCAGCGTTCCTCACCAATGCACATTTGAGTTTATTTAAGTTTATGTCTTCTGTTACACTCAACACTTGCACTCATACACATCATACATCCATGCATTTGCCCTACACTACTGATATTGACATTCACACACCCCATATTTGGGTTTTGTTGTTTAAACTTGTGTTGGATACACAATAAATTTATCTTTTGTACCGTTTGTTTGTGGCATGGTCTCCTATCGCTTGTTATGGCTCTGAGTTAGTCGTAACAGAACTGATTCTGTGCTAATGTTATGAGCGCGGGTAAACCGAAGGCTTGAATGAAGGGCAATCATCGCCACGGCCATTACGTCGAGCACAAAAGAACCAGTGAACCGTTTTCTTCAAACGGTTTATTGAATCAAACTGTCCGAAAGAAGTACCGGTGATCTGAAAACTGATGCAACTGGTTCTTGACTCGTGAACGAGTCAATCTTTCGTTCATTATCTGGCTCGGCTCGGTGTTCATCTTCAGTTCTCTCTTTACAGCAGTTCAGTCAGTGTACTGTTTGAGTACATGAATTACTCATAATATTGGTTTGTTTGAACTCAGAGGAAGTGTCAGATACATTAAAAAAGTTAACAGTTTAAGTCATTTGTGGATTAATGCGTATTGGAGACGCGAACCGTTTAAAACGATTCAGTTCGATTTGGTGGACTGGTTCAAGAAGATCCGGTTACATCAAATGATTAGTTCGCGAACCGGATATCACAGACTGCTTTGTTTTGAACTCTCTCTCACAACAGACACGGAAGAGAAGACAATGCTGAGTAAAGTCATAGTTTTTGCTATTTTTGGACCAAAATGTATTTTCGATGCTTCAAAAAATTCTAACTGACCCTCTGATGTCACATGGACTACTTTGATGATGTTTTTCTTACCTTTCTGGACATGGACGGTATACCGTGCACACAATTTCAATGGACGGACTGAGAGCTCTCGGACTAAATCTAAAATATCTTAAACTGTGTTCCGAAGATCAACGGAGGTATCACGGGTTTGGAACGACATGAGGGTAAGTTATTAATGACATAATTTAGATTTTTGGTTTAAGAGCTACCTTTATTGTAAGTCTATATTTTATCCAAATTTTAAGTCTGATCTCTTAGACTGAGTAATGATAGACTTTTTTTCTGAATCATCCAAACATGGTTAGGTTTTTGGTCAAATCCCTAATCCTATATGAACAACTCTTCAGTAATACACTAATAAATATGCATACAATCCAACACAATCAGTGTAACTTCACATACAAAGCTACAGCCTTCTGATCTTGGACTTTGGGTACAAGTTTAAACATTTTCTGTTTCTTTTCTTTTTTCTTTCTTTCCTCCAATTAGCATATGATCACATCAGCAATTCTATCTGGCCCCCGACCAAACACTGTCACATCTCCTCCTCCACATCTTTCCAGAGAGCATTCTGCCTCCTGCCATCCCCTCGTCTCCGGGGATCTTATATTAACTCATCTTCCTGTGGGTGTGCAAATCTCAGTAATTTCATTTTCAATATTTTTCCATAATATACTGTACGTCTCTCCTGCCAAGTATTGCAATGATTTTCATTGTACATGTACTGCTATATATGTGTGTTTTTGTAAATGTGAAAGCCCTCACTAGGTAGCAGTGGAACTCTTGTGATGAAATGTTGCACCAGCCATTTAATAAGTCTAATAATATAACCTTAGGTCTTGTTTAAAATGCCATAGCATCAAAGAATGAGCTTAATTTACTTCTTATAATACAAAATCTCATTATTCAATGTTGCACTTGTTAAGCCATTGCAGAAACACAGGAGCTGTGTGAGTGTGTGTGTGTATGTAGATAGGTGCCATTTTTATTTTTGAAGGGGAATTTAGTGTGTGACATCCATATATGTGCATACTAAAGTATTTAATAAAATATTAAACCCTGTTGACATTCGACAGCAAGAGAGCACAAACATACAAACAATAAACTTTACTTAATAAATTCACTTTGCTAGTAAGAGTGTATGCCAGTGTACTACATGCTGCAAACACACACACACACACACACACACACACACACACACACACACACACAAAGTTTATTTTTTCTATCATGGTGAAGACTTTCCATAATTATGTTTAGAAGGAGGGAATGAAAAAACAGTATAAAACAACAATTTTTACTTCTAAACCTACTTATTATAAATTTTTTTTAGATTTTCAATAAGACAGTTTGTAATATAGATCAGACTTTTTTAGAGATGCACCATAATGTATATTGGTACCACATCAGTCAATATTAGAGATATTTTAAAATGCATTAATTAGATTATTTTATTATTATTATAAATAATACTTAAGTGTACATGCTAATTCCCCCATTCTAAATGTAAAAACTGGGGTAATGAGGATAAACCAATTAAATATTATTTACACTAACATTTTATGTTTAGCATGCCAGCATAATAAAATAAAGTACAATTACAGTTATACTCACAGGAGGTTGGTAAAGTGCAGAAGAGAGGAAAGGAGTGGAGAGGAAACTATTTCTAGAGGAAGATAGGTCAGGTGAGGGCATGAGATGGATAGAGCATCAGAGAGGGTTAGAAGATTAGACAGGAGGAAGAAGGCGGTTACAGAAGGAAGTGGATAATCAGAAGAGGAGGCTCCTCACATGTGCACCTGAGCAGAGAAAAACAAAAATAAGTCTCTCTTCCTTTCAGCCTCACACTCACACAAACCTCTTCACCTAAACGCCTGAGAAAACCATCTAGTAAATCATCCGATCTGATTCACACTGCAACAACACAATTACTATCATTGTATAATCCTGCCAAATGCACTTTCCATTGGCTTCAGTTGTTTTTATACTAAACTGATTTAATGTATTCCACAGTCCATAAATGAATTCTCAATCTCAGCCATCATTTTGTATTTTCACATTTTCATAGGCATTATTTAGTATGTTCATCGTCATTTTCTTTTGTTTTGCATTTGAGAATTAAAAACATACATTATTTGCTTTATTTATGAATCTTTTTTTTTCAGCTGAAGACCAAATAACCCCAAACATCACTTAAAGAGACTTTGTCATAATTAGTCCACTTTTGTATACAATTTTGCCCCCTAAGGTACATAAAGGCTGGAATGCACTACATTAACAAATCTGCAAACTCTAAGCATCGTACACTTGCAGACTGTGTAAATGGTAACTGAGGAAAAGAAGATGATCATACACTACACGAACGAAGATCACACAGACTTCCAAACTATTACAAACTTGCACAGAAACACGTGCCTCGTTAAGATACAGTACATAACAAAAGAAAACATATGTTCTAAAATACAGGATGGAATCACAGTCTAAGGCCCAATCCCAATTCTACCCCATAGCCCTTCCCCTTTCCTCGCGCGTTCACATGAAGGGGTAGGGGTGCCTCGATTCTCTTTTGGTTGGAGGGGTAGGGGTAAGGGAAAGGGCCAGATAGCCCTTCAAACGAAGATTTTTTTTCGGGACCACACTTCAAACGAAGGGGTATGAATTATTTTAGCAACATGGCTGCTACAGCGAACAAAAAGACACATAAATGTAAGCTTTTTGGCATAAATAAAGATTTTAACGAAAAGTAATCATTTGTTTTATGTTACATTTAATTGTGACTTCATATTAGCGGTCATGTTACTAAAATTAATGTTTGCAAAAAATCGCTGATATTTGCTAACGTCATATCATTACAGACTAATAATTAGAAATCGCTAAACCATTTTCACAAATATTGCCTATTCTAGAGAAGAGAGAGAGAGAGAGAGAGAGAGAGAGAGAGAGAGAGAGAGAGAGAAATGGAGGTTGCGTGTATTCGCGTCTGTGCGTTTTTCTTTTTAGAGTGAGTTTACTTAAAAACAGCGATTGTATCCTCTCGTCGCTGGAAAATATAATGCAGGGATTCAGTATTTAAACTGTATTTAATAAAAGTCGTGGGGCAGCGTTGACAAGTTTATTTTCTCCTGGATGTGTGAGCTGCGCGATTTCCGATATGTGTGTGTGTCAGTAAGCAGCTCATTAATACAGAACGATAATTAAAGGCTCTAATGCACACCAGCACACCAGTATGTGTGTGTATTGTAAGATCTAGACGACGAACGCTGATGATGTAGGATGTCATGGTAGTGGTGTCCCAATACTTAGGGGAATATCTTCACCCCTACCCCTTGACACTCTGTTTTAAGGGACAAGGGGAAGGGGTAGGCGGAGGGGTAGGGGAAGGGGAAGGGATATAAAATAGAATTGGGATTGGGCCTAAAACTCAAAAATTGGAATCTGTGCCCATCATATACTATGCAATTTTCTGCTTAATATATAAACACAAAGACTGCTGACTTAGTTTCCACAATTAGTGTTGATGCAGGCAAACTGATCATTGGGACACAAATCTTGGTAAAAGTCATGTACTGTACTCCAACTTTAATTAAACTCATTCACACACACACACACACACACACACACACACACACACACACAACCACTGAAATCCTGTCTGACTGTTTCTAGATTGTGCCTCTTTTTCCTCATTATTTGTGACTGTAATGCTGCAGAGCATTGAAGTATACTGTAAAGATAGCTCATATGTAGACTTTATATTGTTAAAAAAAGTTAAATGAAATCCCACACTACAGTAAAAATATAACAACAGTACAAGTCACCTCTCTCTCTACAGCATATATAATATACTACTGTTCAAAAGTTAAAATAATAATAATAGTATGTTTAAATGTTATATTGAAATATAATTATAATTGAAAATACCTTCTTTTTTTGCTTATGGTAATATATTATTTATAAATGAATTTTCAGCATTTATTACTCCAATCTTCAGAGTCACATGATCCTTCAAAAAATCATTCTGATATCCTGATTTGATGCTCAAAAGACATTTCTTGTTATTATCAATGTTGAAATGGTTGTTGATACATGTATTATTTTGTATTAATAGAAAGCTAAAAAAAACTAAAACAAAATTGTAACAAGTGTCTTAACTTTCACTTTTGATTAATTCAATGTGTCTTTGCCTAATAAAAGTATATATTTTTATAATAAAATAAATCATACAGACCCCAATGAACTGGACTGCACTAATATCTATGAAAGTGGCATATAGACGCATTAACCTGATTGAAGCCAGCCATGACTAGAATTAGAAGAATTTTTAGTTTAGAAATCAGAGACAAAATCACAGACTAGCATATATCTGCATTAATTTTGGATCACGTAAACAACTTATTGTGAATATCTACCTTAACTGAATATTTGTTAACTGTTTAGCTGCATGTACAAATACAGTAGGTAGACAGCCTAATTGGGCTTTACCGCCGCGTGTACTGTAATTGTAATTCATTCGCATGTTAAAATCATTCGCGAAACTACCGCCAGGTGGCGCAAAGGGACGGATTGCGAAATGAATGTAATTGTAAAATGAGATAAAAGGAAGAAGTAAAACAACAATAACATTATGATATAACATTGTAACGTCTTTAAAAAATATTCAAACATTTACAGTGAGCTCATTTTAAAACGTAAGATAGTCAAAAATTAAAAGAAGACCTTTACACAAAGGATCATATGCATGTTATTGTTATTAAACAGTAAATAAATATAAGGCCCATGTATGTATGTATGTACGTATATATATATATATATATATATATATATATTAGGGCTGGGACAACACGTTCGAGGTCATCGATGACGTCGATGCAAAAAATACGTCGACGCAAAATATGCGCATCGATTCGTCCACCTGTTTTTATTTCTCTGCGCGCGCGCAGTCTTCAAACAACACGAGCGCTTCTTGCTCTCTCTCTCTCCCTCGTGCATATTAATCAAAATCATTAAACACGATAGAAAAACTCCAAAGTTTCACGCGCGCCCGCGCACTCAGTCTTCAAACTACACGAGCTCTCTCTCTCGCTCTCTCTCTCTCTCTCTCTCTCTCGTGCATATTAACCAAAATCATTAGACACGATAGAAAAAGGGCGGAACGCCAAAGTTTCACGTGGAGCATTCGGAGATTTGTATTTCTCCATGACAGGCTGCTGGCTCCCACTGTTATTTTTTTTTTTGGAAAAGCACTCTGTATTAGCTTAAAGCCCTCAAGTTTACATTGGTTACTGTATTCTTTCAATTGCTCTAAACAAGTATTTTGGGTGACCTTTTTTATTGAATGCTAGACATCAAGTTGTTGTTATTTTCATCTGAAAGAAGAACTTTTTTTCAGTAAGCTAGGCCCTATGTATTCAGTAAGCTTGTTTCAGTAACTATGTGTTTTCAAGGCTTCAAGGTTTTATTGAATGCTATCTCTATACAAGTGCAAAGTAATGCATTCTTAGTCTTTTATTTTGTAATTTTTAAGAGCAATAAACATATATTGCAATGTTAAGGAATTCATGTTTTTTTCATTCAGATATGTAAATCAACATGTATAAATTGTTAGTAGTCAATTAATGGGGAGATAATCGAAATCGAATCGGTCTGAAAAATTAACCGTTAGATAAATCGATGCATCGAAAAAATAATCGCTAGATTAATCGTTTAAAAAATAATAGTTTATCCCAGCCCTAATATATATATATATATATATATATATATATATATATATATATATGGATAAAAAGCTAAATGTTTTCATTTCATTTCGGTTCATTCTTGGTTTAAAAAAAATCTTCAAATTCCATATGCAGAGCGAAATGGGAACGGTCCAGCATTTAGCAATAATTATTATTAACTCTGTTTTTATTCTTGATTTTTTTCAAACTACTAATACTTTGCATTTATGAATTATGCCTTATGTGTGACCAAAAATTGAGTATTTTCTGTTTCAACTGTTTGATCACGCTGGTGTCTCGTGCACATATTCACTGGAAACAGCAGTCATTTACCAGACATTCAGCGTTAGCAGCGATCCACTTACTCCACATATTGTTAATTATGATTTTTTTCCATCGATACTGAAACACGCGTGAACAACTTAGCCTATTTTACCTCACAAATAATACTTAAGCTTCAAATGGGCAACATCACGAATATGGAAACGGATTTCTCCCGAGTGAGAGAATGAGAAAGCCCAACCTTACCTTATGCTTAGCTTTAAATTATTATTATTTTTTGTTTGTTTATAGCTAAGCCTATATTATTATATACTGCAATTATATTTATCCATTAGAATTCTATATTTTTAATTCTTGTTTTGTTCTGATATATTTGTTAAATTTAAAGGATTTGTTGTAAAGTGAAGGGAATTAAATATATCCTGTTTGTACATGATAACATTATTAGGCCAGCCGTTATTATTTCTAAATGTAATAAAATGCAATTTATACATGAATTATATAATATAAAAAAACATGCAGCAAACAAAAATAGGTGATTAATACATTAAAATTAAACCTATACACGATTAATATATATATATTTTTTCTCTCACAAACTTAATTTATTTTTTAGTGTGTTTAAAAATAAAGAAAGAAAGAAAACATGCAGCAAATGAGAAAAGGCGATTAATCCGTTAAAATTTGTTACTCTGGGTTAACAGTAATTATAAGAATTATATACTTCAGAGCATAGCCTGCATGGGCCTAATCTAGGCAATTTTTTTTTGTTTTGTTTTTTCCATTGCATCTGAAAAAGACCGTTCATAACATTCACTTCACGAGCTCCGGCGCAGATCCCCCTCTCGCGTTGCTCAGCTGTGGATGATTTAAAAATGTTTGATATAAAGGTTGCTGTCCCATTTTATACAGGAGTTTTTCATGTAAAAAAATCGAATTATATTATTAATACAAGTTCATTTAGGCTATTTAACATGCACTGTGACATTTTACCATTTTTAATTTATAAACTCCTTGATATTTTAAAGTTAGTTAAATAGTATTTAAATTCAAGTTTAAAAAAAGGTTTTAACTGCTAAATACCAACAACCATACTGCATGTGAATAAATAAAATGCATACTTTTTATAACATTTCATTATTCATAAAATGCATAAAATTTCTGGTGTTTGGATTTTCTATTCAATATAATGAGCTCTAAGTTTAAGAATAGCCCTAGACTGGTTCTCTCTCTCTCTCTCTCTCTCTCTATCTCTATTTAACAGCATTAGCTCAATAAAATACGTCTTCCTTCAGTTAGAATGAATGTTTTCCTGCTTGCTAAATGTTGGTCTCATGATCAATAAGTTGTATTCACCTCAATCTGATTCAGTAAAGTCAAACCGCAGACAGTGAAGCTGCATCACTGAGCGCGAGTCCCGCGCGCTGTGAGGCGGGAACAGAGGATTCCGCTTGGTCTTAAAGCCTTCCGCAAACATCCACGATCACAAATAACAATGATTTTCGTAAAATAATGATTAATTATTAATTGATGATTTGTTATTATCATTATGGTCTTGTGTACAAAGAGTAGTGCTGCTGAGTGCAGGCATGTTTCAGGCCAGTAACACACTGCTCCTCAGAGCCAAAACACAGACCGAATTCTGTTCAGCTAGAGGGGGTTGGGTTTTTGGGGTTAGATATGTGTGGCTTGTGGGGGTCGAGATAAAGGTGTGAATTGCTCTTTCGTATGGACAGTGTCTTATGAGGCTTTCAAAGTTGAGGAACTGGTTTATATAGGACTGTTGTTTTGGTTATAGACAAAAAAATGGTCTGTCCCCATGTAAGATTTTTCTAGTTCTAGTCTTTCATTTGTTATATTCAACTAATCAGAAGTTTATATTAAATTTACATGATCAAATCTTAATATATTCCGGGATCAAGCACATGCATTAAGTTTGCCATAAAGTACATGCAGAAGTAGACTAATAATTGTGAAAATGAGACATTTTAATTATTTATTAATAAACAAATGTTTTCTTGTCTGCTGCAAGATGAAATTCACAGTGCTGGCTCTCTCCGACAGAGAAATGCAACAACATTCACAGATTGTTGAATGTTGAATATTAATGCACCCTGTCATTAATACGAATTAATAATTTTTGCACAAATACTTGCATATGAATATTAATTCACATTTTGCATTACAACGAAAATGAATTTTTACATGCAATTATCCAAAATGAAACCAAACAAGATTTGTAATGAAGATAAAATAAATAAGAACAAAAGCTGCACATCTACCATCACACGTGCAGTGCAAATCTTGCACATATTTTACACACCTGCATTTAAATGCAGCTGCATTTTTTTTTTTCATTAAATAATATGAAAGCAAGTAGGGCTGGGTGATAAATCGATTTTATCAATTAACTCGAATTTGTAATTTACATCGGTTTGTTTGAATGAAAATCGGTTTTCTTTTTAACATCCACCGACAGACCACTCAGTTCTCCCGTAGTTCAGAGTGGCTCAACCCGCGAGTCTGACAGAGACACGCTGCCAAGCAGAGGATGAGCGGAGCGGTGTGATTCTGACTGGAGTCTCCATCACGAGTACAATTCATGCCAACAGCCTGTAATATAAATGCATATTCTGCAAGAATTCATGTTAAACATATTTAGCTATGGCTTGATCAGGTTATAATGACTGCAATAGTCGAGCGGGATGTTAAAGGCTATATGAGTTTGTCTGTTTCTTTTACTGATTATTTTCGGGTTAAAGCATGATTTAAACAGATAAAGCACATTCACACGCAATCGCTTTAGCAATAATGCATTCAAACAAATTTAATCTTACAGTGCTACTACATTATCAGTAGGCTATTTGATTTTGAAATCTTGAAGAAATTTGTTTTGTCTGTTTAGATAAAATAACTGACAAAAATGTACTGTTATTTTCCTCACAAACAAAATTTGCACAGCTGATGGGCTAGTATTAAAAAAAAAAAATAATATAAAAAATAATGAAAATTACAGTTTTTTATCATCTTGTCTCAGTTATAAGTTTATAACTATATTAAAACTTGTTTTGAAAAATTTCTTTGTCATTTGAATATTGATTTTAAAATCGATTTAAATCATAAATCGGATTTTTTTTTAGGGCATATGCTATCGCCCAGCACTAAAAGCAAGTAAAGAAGGCTCCCTTTAAAATAACTTATGTTGTCAGTTAATGAAGCTCTTTTTTTACATTGTGTGCATTTTGTTGATTATAATGAGAGAACTTGAGTTTAATCGTGAGGACGGTTTATTAATCCATCCATTCTTTACAGTTTCAAAGATTTAGCTAAATTGTGCAGGTTTAATTTATTCGTTTCTTGTTTTAGGCTAATTAGGCATAATTAATGTGAACGAAATTATACAGCGCTTCACGTTTAAACATGCAACAATTTCTTAATCAGTTTACAGAGAAATGTCTTTTTCCCAAGAAGTTATCTGTCAAAATAAAGGACAGGTAACGAATAGCAAAAATGCATGTTGTTTTATTAAAGGAACTTTAAAATATAAATTAAAATACAGGCATAATATATGAAAATATTGACATTGCATATTAATCCATGTAGCCTACCCCCTTAAAATAGGTTACCACTTTTAATGCTCCGATGCAAAGTAAACCACAATTTCTTTATATAACACATAATTCATATAATATAAATAATACTGCACACCTTTTAAATGTATAAAATCTAAAATATGTCTAATATTTTAAAATATGTCTAATATCTAATATCTAAAATAAAATAATACCATGTAGCTTAGAGAAAATATAAGCACAGACTCAGGCACAGGCTTGACATTTATCCTGCTTCAATTCGTTCAAATAAATGCACATAACTTCATAAGTACCAAACTTTCATCTGTGAATATTACATATCAAATATATTAAATATTTTAACTATAGTCTTTTTCTTTCATTTTCCGTGACTGAAGCCGTCAAATTTAACACATCAGCGAGGCAAAACTGACGTCTATTTGCGAAAATGTGCTGTGATGCGCTTGTTTGATAACTTGTGGTTAAAGCGCCACTCAGCGGTCAAAAGCTGCAGATGCACTTAACAGACGCCGCGGCGGCGGTACCCGCGGCGGTAAAAAGGGCCTTTAGGCTGTCTACTTAGTGTACAAATTAATTCTGGGAGTTTTTATAAGGAGCAAAGTAAAGAGTTGACCAGAATATAGACAATGAATTCCAGGTACTTTTGGTCATAGTTACATCATTTTAACATAATGTAGCATTGTATGTTGAAAAGTTGGTTTCTTATACTGCACAATATGCAGTAATCAGTAAATTAACATTCCATTCTGAATACAGCCACAGCAAGTATTTCCTGCACATGCCCTGACTACATCCACCTGTGCCTTTATAGTTCATTTGTTTAAATAGTGCCTTGTCTAGTGTAGCCTGTCTGTACCCAAGCTGTTTTTGGTAAGTGTTTTGAGAATTGTCTTTCAAGTCAAGTCTATTCAAAGGTCTTGTTATTATCTTGTTTAGTTTTCATTTTCCCTTAATAAAATGTAGTGTGACTCGGTGCTGGGCTGGTTTTAATGTGTTACAGTGACTGTGCATATTTTTTAGTCTTTCCCTGGACCTTTGAGTGCTTTGTCAGTTTATAGAAATCAGTAAGTGTGTTTTTACTTGTGTTTTTGTGTGTGTGTACAAGTGCTCTAAATTGCTCTAATTAAGTGTGAAAATGAATGTTTTCTGTGTGCGAGAGACTGCAGCTTTCCACGATAACTGTAAAATAAATAACTCTCCCAGACTAACGCACAAATAATCTTGAATACATTATATAGACACACAAGCAGATCGAGAAGCAAGCATATATGCATACAATCACAAAAACACATATTTACATGCTTTCACTCTTTTTTTGTTACAGAAAAAAATTAGCAATCAATGACAAACAACAAACCAATGAAAGCAAGAAAACATCTCTAGCAGACGTTCTTTAGAAGGAATGTGTGTAGGTGTGTGTTGCTAAGCTCAACAACTGTTTACCCCCCCCCCCCCCATACACAAACACACACAGAGGAATACATGTGCAGTACTGAACAAAGGTCAACATTTCCCATTACTATTCAAAGAAACTTGTCAGCCAAAACTCAATGTGGAAAGATTGCTCTCTGCCTTCTAATACACTTTCATTAGATTTGTTAAAATTGCTCACAACCAGTTCTATTCCAACAGGTCTGCTGTGTGTGTGGAGGAGAAGGAATAGAGAGGAAAGAAGGAGGTCAGAGAGGAGGTGGGATTATGTGAACTAGTTTTAGAAAACCCAAACAACAGCCAAAAAAAAAGTTAAATCTTCACAAACATAAACATCTACTGAATAGTTTTCAACATTTTAGTGAGATTCTGAGACCTATAATGGCTGAAATGTTTAGTAGTTCTGCTGTATTTCTGGGTTTGTTTTGGTGCTGATCTGCTCTGTTCCACACACTGGCAAACTGTGATTATTTTGTCCAGATGTTGCAGCTCAAATTTCAGCAACTAGACTAAGAAAAAGGAAACTTTGAACACAATCAGCAGTGCTCTAACGTTGCCTTCCTGCACTTATCTCATTTTCTGTCACATTCTTTTTATTCTTTTTTTTTATGTACTTCAGTTGAAAAGTTTGGGAGTTATGTTGTTATGTAAAACCTCACCAAGACAGCATTTATTTAATCAAATATACCGTAAAAACATTATTATTTTATAAGATTTTTTACAATTGAAAATATTTGTATTTATATTTCAATATATTACATTCCTGTGATGGTAAAGCTGAATTTTCAGCAGACATTACTCCAGTCTTCAGTGTCATATGATCCTTCAGAAATCATTTTATTATGTTGGTTTTGTGCTCAAGAAACATTCTTGCTATAATTAATGTTTCAAACAGCAGTGCTGTGAAAGTAAAAAAGATCTGTCACAGAGGTTATGCGCAACAGACTTCTGTACTATGTTAACCTGCTCTCGCTGCTTCTGGTTCAAGTGTTTGCATATGCTTCGTTAAATATGAAGCAGTTTTAATCAAGATGCCTTCAAAGTAGATACAAAAGATCATGACCAATGTCCATCACATATGCAGAATGATATCTTAAAGTTTATTTGCATCCTTTTCATTAACATTTATATAAAAAAAATAATAATAAAACGTCAACAATAAAATCAGCTAGCTAGTTTATCTGATTATCTTAAAAGTCCATAGATATCGCTATTATTTATTACAGCTGTTAACATTCTCTGACAAGCGGAAGTAATGAGACCTGTTTTCCAAGTTTGGTCAGGTGACGTTCGACATACACCCTATTCACAGTTTACTTGTGGAAGTAAGCCTATGGGTAAGTCTTCCGTTTCATTAGCTGCTATAGGTAAATAACGAGGAGAATAACAACGTGCAGTAAACGGTAAAACAGTTTGCAGTACAAACCAGTGTGTTATTTTATATATTATTAAGATAAAGATTAAAATAATATGATATGACACATCAATTGCCAATATCAAGCAGCCAATATCAAACTGTTTTGTACAGCTAAAAATAGCTGGACTCAAATGAGAATGGCGGAACCCATTTTTTTTGTCATACTTTCATGTGTTTAAGTGTATATCCATAGGAGTTGGCTGCATGAATCATATCAATGGCTTCACCTACGGTAATCTTCTATCACTGTGTCAGTCAGCGCAGCTTCAGGGAGATTTCTCAGTATATAACATGGCTTTGATCAACGCGCTCTCTCTGGTAAACCAACAACTTTATTAAAACAACTTTTTTTACTTCACATGCTTTGGATATAATGCATCACAGAAACCTGGATTAAACCTGGAGACTTAAGTCCTTTCACTGAGCTGGTGCCACAGGGCTGTAATTTCTTTGGGGGGGGGGGTTAGCGACAGTTTTTGAAACTCTCCCCTCTGTCATTCTTTATCAACTGGGACTCATAGTAGTTTTTACTCTCTTTGGACAACCCAGTGGTTTTTGCAATTATATATTGGCCAACTCATGTAAACAAGGATTTTATTAATGAATTTGCTGAATTCATTGGGAAATTGTCACCAATCATGATAGAATCCTGATCTTGGGGGATTTTAACATTCACGTCTGCTGTGACTCTAAACCACCTCAAAATACTTTCTTAGTTTACTTGACACTTTTGACTTTCTGCAATGGGTGTCAGGACTATCTCGTGTACAGGGCCACATTCTGGACTTGATTTTATCCTGTGGTTTATCAGTGTTGGACATTATTATCGATGATGCAGGCTTGTCTAATCTTAAACCAGTATTGTTTACTATGCCATTGGATGGGAAAACTCATGGACATTTTCCTCTTCCACGATGGATTCGAATCATCACTGACAGTTCAAGTGACAAATTTTCCTCCATGTACGTACATCTCAGTGCTAATCAGGATATCAAATCCTCTACGTAACACTTGGATGCCAATGAACATCTACGTCTATTCAATGCTACCTGTTCTAATATTTGAAACACTATTGCACCACTAAAGGTGAAAAAACAATCCAATACCTTGGCAAAATTATTTCACTCGTTCATTCAGACAGACCTGTAGAAAGGCTGAACGTAAATGGGAAAAAAAGACAAACTACAAGTGTCATATGAAATTTAAAGTGACTCTCTTTGTGCCTATCGGTGAGCTGCTAAAGCTGCAAAGTGTAGTTAACTTTCTGAGTTAATTTTAAGAAATAGATTCCCAGTGAAATGGTCTCAGACAGCAAATGCAATGAGTTTGCTTCCTTCTTTTCTGAGAATATCATCAATATCAGGAAGGCGATTAGCTCATCCTCAAGTAATGCAGAGGTCAGACAGATTCGGCCACAATATCAAAAATATACTATGTCTATTTTTGAAGCAACTGATAGCAAATTTCTGGAAGACAGTGCTGCACCTAAAATCGTCAACCTGCTATCTTGACACACTTCCCACATCTTTTTTCAAAAGTGTTGTTAACTGCTTAGAAGCAGATCTTTTAGAAGTCATGAACACCTCACTTATTTCTGGGACATTTCCAAACTCCCTAAAAACTGCAGTTGTTAAGCCCCTCCTGAAAAAGAGCAATCTTGATAACACCATTTTGAGCAATTTTAGACCAATATCTAATCTTCCTTTTATAGGCAAAATTATAGAAAAGGTAGTTTTTAATCAGCTGAACAAATACTTAAACTCAAATGGATACCTGGACAATTTTCAATCTGGTTTTCGACCGCATCACAGCACAGAGACAGCACTCATTAAGATAATAAATGATATTCGCTTAAATTGTGCCTCGGGCAAAATATCGCTGCTGGTATTGCTAGATCTCAGTGCTGCATTTGACACTGTGGATCATAACATACTTCTACAGAGACTGGAAAGCTGGGTCGGGCTTTCTGGGATGGTACTCAAATGGTTCAGGTCATACTTAGAAGGGAGAGGCTATTATGTGAGTCTAGGAGAGCATAAGTCTAAGTGGACATCTATGACGTGGAGTCCCACAAGGCTCAATTCTTGCACCGCTCTTGTTTAGCCTTTATATGCTTCCACTAAGTCAAATAATGAGAAAGATCCAAATTGCCTATCACAGCTATGCTGATGATACCCAGATTTACCTAGCCTTATCTCCAAATGAGTACAGCCCCATTGACTCCCTCTGCCAATGCAATGATGAAATAAATAGTTGGATGTGCCAGAACTTTCTTTAGTTAAACAAGGAAAAAACTGAAGTCATTGAATTTGGAAACAAAGATGAAGATTTCATGGTGAATGCATACCTTGACTCTAGGGGTCAAACAACTAAAAATCAAGTCAGGAATCTTGGTTTGATTCTGGAGACAGACCTTAGTTTCAGTAGTCATGTCAAAGCAGTAACTAAATCAGCATACTATCATTTAAAAAACATTGCAAGAATTAGATGTTTTGTTTCCAGCCAAGACTTGGAGAAACTTGTTCATGCCTTTATCACCAGCAGGGTGGACTATTGTAATGGGCTCCTCACCGGCCTTCCCAAAAAGACCATTAGACAGCTGCAGCTCATCCAGAATGTTGCTGCCAGGATTCTGACTAGAACCAGAAAATCTGAGCATATCGCACCAGTCCTCAGGTCCTTACACTGGCTCCCAGTTACATTTAGGATTCATTTTAAAGTACTTTTACTCATATATAAGCCACTAAATGACCTAGGACCGAAATATATTGCAGATATGCTCACTCAATATAAACATAACAGACCACTCAGATCATTAGGATCGAGTCAGAAATACCAAGGGTTCACACAAAACAAGGGGAGTCTGCCTTTAGTTACTATGGTGCCCGCAGGTGGAATCAGCTTCCAGAAGAGATCAGATGTGCTAAAACACTAGTCACACTTAAATCTAGACTTAAAACTCACCTGTTTAGCTGTGCATTTATTGAATGAGCACTGTGCGATGTCCGAACTGATTGCACTATATTTTCACTGTTTTTTTTTAATGTAAAATCATTTCCTAACTGTTTTTAAATGTATTTTAATTAAGTAAATTTTTTAGTCATTTTTAAAGTTTTTAAAATTGCTTGTTTTATATTTGTTATTATTATTCTTCATGATTATTTTACTTTCTTTTATGTAAAGCACTTTGAATTACCATTGTGTAAGAAATGTGCTATATAAATAAACTTGCCTTGACTTGCCTTGCCTATTTTCCACAGGTGAAGACAACTTATTTCTCCTCGTTGGCATCTAATATTTTATGACTTGCTGTGCAATGATCCTTTATTTTAGTGAACCTCATCCATGTTAAAGTGTGTGTTTTATAATTTGTGTTTTATTGTTTATTAACTTGTTGACTTGTTTGTTTTGCATTCTCTGTGCAGCACTTTGGTCGACTTTGGTTGTTTTAAATGTGCTTTATAAAGAAACATTGTATTGCATTGTTTATGTCTCATCTTTTCTTGTCTTTATCAGCATTTTAATCCATCTTGTAGAGGTCCTGGGAACTAGGTCCACTTAAAGTGGGAACTAAATTGAGAATTATACAGTCACAAAGAATTGATTATTATACACAGTCTGTGCCAGTGTCGCACACCATAATCATTTCAGCATCACTTGACTATTGAGTGTAGTTTGGGCTCCTCCTCAATGCATCTTATAAATGTAGTCATGTGTCCTGTACACATCCAGTCTGTTTTTCTTCATTAGTAACATGCAGTTATATAGGAGGTGTTGAAATTTACCAATAGCTCCTTGCATTCTTTCATGTAACAAGTTGAGTAAAACTATGAATATGCAATATAGTGCATAAATTGAGCAAAAATGCTCCTCTTTATAGTTATTTTTTGTAGCTGACGATGGATGAGTTTATGGATGCTGAATGGTTATTCTGAAGCAGATATTTTTACGTGGCATTGATTACAAGCTTTTCAAACACTGAATGAGCAGTTACATGACCCACATGGAAAGAACCTATAAGTGGATATATGCGCATATATGAAACCTATATGCAGTGTATATGCACATATATGCTAGAGAGGATCCAGTACACCTTGTCTCCAAAAATTTGATTGATGAGGGTCATAAAAGCCATCTGTTCTGGACACCTGTTTGTACACCCCCCTCCCCTCCCTGTACACCCTCCAGTGACCTTAATATGAACTTATGAACCAAGGAGGAATTTCGGAGGGGGAGAAGTTGTGAGAAGCTATGTGCTTTTTTTTTTAAACTTTGAAAAGGGGCGAAATCATGAAAATGGTGTAAGGGATGATTTTATTAAGGTTTTAAATAAACAGTGCATTTCAAGAAACAGATTATAAACACATAGCAGCAATGGAAACAATGTAAAAACGTTGTTACAATTGAAAAAAAAAAAAGAAAACTAGGTAATAGAGTTTTAGCATTTGTACCTTACCTCAAACTGAAAAAAAGAAACGAATGTAAAGCAGCGATACAAACCAGAAAAGTAGGCGTTTTGTCACGAGGTTAGAAAAAATTTAAAACAAAAGAAAAAAGATGGTAGACATTACGCGGATCTAAATAAAATACACCAGACCCCGTCTTTAAAACACCAGCACAAGATACTTGTCAAAACTATGCTGTACTTTACCACTAACTACAATTTTACTGACCGAGAGTTAAACGAAAGAAAATAAAAAGATCTCCCAGCAATGTGTTAAGTCATCTCCGTTGAGTCTTCCTCCCACCACCGCAGACACAGTTAGAATGAGGCTTGGGAATGCTCCGGAAAAAAAACACGCCTCCAGCGCTAGAGAGGGCAGGGCAGGAGGCGTGATAGTAGCATTAAATAGATTTAAACGTTACAATAATTAAACTAAGTAGTTTTTAATAAATAGACATCAGTCCTTAATTAGTGAAAACTTTATATCCGTTTAAACATATGGTCAATTTTTACTTTTTAAATGATGTAGGCCTATACGATTTTATTTACTTTTAGTCTTAAAAAAAAAAAAAAAAAAAAAAAACATCGTTGAAAAAGTGTTATTTGTTTTTAATGTATTAAGTTAATTACTCTAATCTACGACTAGTCTAAATCTAGACTATTCCCGTCGATAGATCTTTTATTTTTGTCAAGCTTAATTTCTCAAGCTATGTCAATTAACACACACACACAAACACACTTTCCACCAAAGACAGTTTCGCAAATAACCTGCCTGATCTATCTCAACTGCTATTTGTACCCAAAAATACACATGAATTAGACGAAATTACTGACAACATGGGCACTATTTTCTCTAATACATTAGAAGCTGTTGCCCCCATCAAATTGAAAAAGGTTAGAGAAAAACGTACTGTGCCATGGTATAACAGTAATACTCACTCTCTCAAGAAAGTAACTCGTAGTCTTGAACGCAAATGGAGAAAAACTAACTTGGAAGTTTTTAAAATTGCATGGAAAAACAGTATGTCCAGCTATAGACAGGCTCTAAAAACTGCTAGGGCAGAGCATATCCACAAACTCATTGAAAATAACCAAAACAATCCAAGGTTTTTATTTAGCACAGTGGCTAAATTAACAAATTACCAGACGCCACCTGATTCAAATATTCCACCAACGTTAAATAGTAATGACTTTATGAATTTCTTCACTGATAAAATAGATAACATTAGAAATACAATAGCGAATGTAGATTCTACAGCATCTAACACTTCAGTTTCATCCATCGCACCCAAAGATAAACTGCAGTGCTTTACAAATATAGGACAGGAAGAGCTAAATAAACTTATCACTGTATCTAAACCAACAACATGTTTATTAGATCCTGTACCCACTAAATTACTAAAAGAGCTGTTACCTGTAGCCGAAGAACCGCTTCTCAATATCATTAACTCGTCGTTATCTTTAGGTCACGTCCCAAAACCATTCAAGCTGGCGGTTATCAAGCCTCTTATTAAGAAACCAAAACTAGATCCTAGTGTACTGGCAAATTATAGGCCTATTTCAAATCTTCCATTTATGTCTAAAATTTTAGAAAAAGTTGTGTCTTTCCTTATGAGCACCTTCCTGCATAAAATTCCTGCATAATTTCAGTCAGGTTTTAGGCCCCACCATAGCACAGAAACTGCACTTGTTAAAATTACAAATGACCTGCTTCTTGCGTCAGATCAAGGCTGCATCTCATTTCTAGTCTTACTTGATCTTAGTGCTGCGTTCGATACCATAGATCATGACATACTCATAGATCGATTACAAAACTATACAGGTATTCAAGGGCAGGCTCTAAGATGGTTTAGATCCTACCTGTCCGATCGCTACCATTTTGTTTACTTAAATGGGGTGTCATCTCATTTATCATCAGTAAAATATGGAGTGCCACAAGGATCCGTCCTAGGTCCCCTTCTATTTTCAATATACATGTTGCCCCTTGGTAATATTATTAGAAAATACGGAATTAGCTTCCACTGTTATGCTGATGATACTCAGCTATATATCTCAACGAGACCAGATGAAACTTCCCAATTATCTAAGCTAACAGAGTGTGTTAAAAATGTAAAAGATTGGATGACAAATAATTTTCTCCAATTAAATTCGGATAAGACAGAGATATTAATTATTGGACCAAAAAACACCACACAGAATCTTGTAGATTACAATCTGCAACTAGACGGATGTACTGTTACTTCCTCTACAGTCAGAAATTTGGGTGTTATATTGGACAGCAATTTGTCTTTTGAAAATCATATTTCCAATGTTACAAAAACCGCATTCTTCCATCTTAGAAACATTGCCAAGCTACGAAACATGTTATCTGTTTCTGATGCAGAAAAGCTAGTTCATGCTTTCATGACCTCTAGACTGGACTACTGTAATGGACTTCTAGGTGGTTGTCCTGCTTCGTCAATAAACAAGCTACAGGTAGTCCAAAATGCAGCAGCTAGAGTCCTTACCAGGTCAAGAAAATATGATCATATTACCCCAATTTTACAGTCTCTGCACTGGCTACCTATTAAGTTCCGTATCAGTTACAAATTATCATTACTTACCTATAAGGCCCTAAATGGTTTAGCTCCTGCGTACCTAACTAGCCTTCTACCACGCTACAACCCATCACGCACCCTAAGGTCACAAAACGCTGGACTTTTGGTAGTTCCTAGGATAGCAAAGTCCACTAAAGGAGGTAGAGCTTTTTCACATTTGGCTCCCAAACTCTGGAATAGCCTTCCTGATAATGTTCGGGGGTTCAGACACACTCTCTCTGTTTAAATCTAGATTAAAAACGCATCTCTTTCGCCAAGCATTCGAATAATGTATCTCTTAAATTGTGAGTGTAGTTGCATCTGCATTTTTATTCTTTAGCTTGGGTTAAACTAATTTTACTTTGTTGGATCAGCAGCTATGCTAATGATGTCTCTATTTTGTTTCTATGTTTTGCCACGGGATTTACATCCCGTGGTAACTAGGATTTACACAAGCTCCAGTCTGGATCCAGAACACCTGAGAAGAGATGATGCTGACCCTCAGAGGACCCCAGATGATCTTAATCTTGAATCAACAAACAGAACTAACAATTATTGCTACATGTGTGACTGCATCCTATAATTACTATTAATTAATAATATTGATAGTTCATCATCTAGCTGACTACGTCTTGTATTATTATTATTATTTTTATTTTTCTAAAATCCTGTCAAACGTGCACAAACTACTAGCTACTACTAAATATTGTAGAAACATAATTTTCTGTAAAGTTGCTTTGTAACGATTTGTATTGTAAAAAGCGCTATACAAATAAACTTGAATTGAATTGAATTGAATTCTGTCAAGCTTGTGTCGTGTTATCTAGTAAATAAACCAGATGTCATCTCAAGCATCGAAACGTGACCGTGTCCGGCGTCTGGCGTCTGTGTGATTCCTGGCGCGTGCATATCAGTTAGACATCAAGCGGTTGTAAAGACATCTAACAGGATTTGAAATGCTTGTAACTGGCTTGTGAAACTAACTAATTTCAAAGGGTGTTTTATATATATATATATATATATATATATATATATAGGATTTTTATTTTAATTACATTTATTATTTTTATTCACAAGGTGATTTTTTTAAACATTAACGTACACAGGTCATACAGACAAGCGCAGTCTACCTTGCTTTTTTCAAGCCTCAATACACACACACACACACACTTATGAGGTTTTTAACTTATTAAGACTTTGACTTATTGACTTTTGACTTATTAAGATCTTTGATTTCCAATGTGAGACGGAACTTTTAAACGCAAACGATACACAATACTTTGTGGGGAGAAACGCTAAACAGATATCATCGCATTGATTTTGGAATTGTTAAAAACCAATGCATTTCAAACAATCGAAGTTAATGCCGTATCTACTCCGTCGAGATGAAAGACCGTCTTTACGCAGCAGGATATAAGATAAAGGTCAGACGGTGTCTGGCGTAGATCATGCCAGTAACAGATACATTCAGCCAAGTTGTAAAAATAATATACATAAATCAACGTGTATGGGTAGCCTATTAAAGATTTATGTTATTAGGGTCGGCTCTACTGAAGTTTATTATATTTTAGAGGTGTTCTCAAGAGACGCCCACAGGGTTATCCAACCTTTAAAAACTAAAAGTTGTGTCATGCTCATTACCTGCAAATTATCTTCAAGCCGTGCTACGTTACAAAACCAACAATAAACGAAAACAATGGCAGACAACTACCAGGGTGAGTTTTTATATATATATATATATATATATATATATATATATATATATAAATGATTTAAATATATTTTAAAGTGAATATTTGTTTAATGTCTCGTGGATGATCTCTAGGTTTTGAGAATCAGGCTTTCGATGAAGGTTTGGAACAGATCCTTGAAGAGTTATGTGAGTATTTTCCAATTTTATTTTATTAACTCAATGTCTAATAATCACATCAATAACTTTTGCTATCATTCTTACAGTTGATGAGGCCGTGTTTTTTGCCTGTGATGAACCCGGAGCTGTTAATAACGGTAAGCCTTTTTCTCAATAAGTTAAAAATTAATGTTCACATAACATGATTAGGCTACCAGATAAATAATAATAATGAGATATGTTTTTTTTTGTTTATTTTTTTGACAGACGAGCAAGCTGTTGGCGACAATCAAGCTGTGATAATTCCGCCAGAAAATGTTGCACAAGTAGGTTGTGATAATTCCGCCAGAAAATGTTGTACAAGAGGTTGTGATTAGTACCGAATCACCGCGTGATCTAGGACACGTCACGAATCCCGCCCCCGCCGACGCTCTGGTTTACGAAGGAGTTTCTCACAATCCCCCAGATTTCTCAAGCGTTCGCACTGAAGTTAGCGTTACGTGTAGACCTCGCCACTCGGAGGGTCAGGGGGTAAAACGTTTGAGGCTACCGGAGCGGGAAACGGACGATATTCCAACCACCAGTCGTTTAAGGACTTCGGAGAATAACGGTATGTATTAAGATAGAAAAACTTATTACGTTTTATGTTTTGCGTTTTATTCAACAAAATAATAATACAAGTTTTATCAACATTTACAGAGCAAGGATATGACGAAGGAGGACTAACAGCCTGGACCGATTCGATGGTGAGAGCCTGGGATCGGGCGTCTTTTAACGAATCGGCAAGCGAGGAGGAGACGGAAGACTTACCTCACGAAAATCCTCAAGAGCTGTTCCATGAACGTGATTTAAATAGAAGGCTTGATTATGATATGCTTCGCCGTGTTAATCGACGGTTTGAGACACTTTTCGATTTGAGCGGTCAAGCATTGTCCTATCGGGGTGCGGAAGAGATCGTTGGTAATGCACAAAGTGATGTGGTGGCAATTTTAAGGAATATCATAGAGTGTCAACAACAGCTCAACGAATCATTGCGTCATGCGGCTGAATTTTGGAGAAGTTGCCACGAACTGCTATATGGAGAATTTCAACAGTTTCAACAGCGTATGAGCGGGGTACCGGGAGAAATCCATCAGGTACAAGTGGAACAAAATCTATCTGTTAATGCTCTTACTCTGATCACAGAACGTTTAAATCTAATGCAAAGAATGTTATCAGATTTGTACCGGCGTGATCACACTTGATATGTATTATATTGTTGTTTTTTATTATTATTATTATTTTATTTTTTTTTTTTGGCTTCGATTCGTTATTACCACCAAATATTTCTTGCATTATTGTTTGTTATTTCTTAAATGTAGTATTGTTTTGTGAATTATCATTAGTTTCTTTCATTTATTAATATTGTTTGTTGTTGGCATTGATTTATACCTTAGCTATTGCATGTTATTGTCTCCATATTAGGTGTTGTTTTACTTACAGGGAAAAGGTGTTTTGAATTTATACCTGCTGTATGTTTCTGTTTTTCATCTGATTATATCGCATTGTGAATCGGTGTCTGTGTTTTCAGGAGTGTGCAGGCTTGTCTTTAAATTTAAAAAAGGTGTGTTTTTCGATTTAAAATAAATAAAAAAATAATAATTCAAAATGAGTAGTAAAAGGTGTCACGATGATTTACATACCCACACTTCAGAAGATGATCATAGACCATTAAGACCCAGATATGATTTTCAAAACAATACACAACAGTTACATAAAATTATTAACAATTATTTACAGATGTTACCGCCTAATCCTCTTAACATGATAGATAGATTACACGAGATTATAGACGAACAACACGAATGGTTGGGTGCCGCTATAGACAGCGATGATCAGGTCGGTGCAGGTCCTTCTAATAACGGTCCCTCAGGATATGATCCGACAGCTCCAGATATGGGTCTCAGTCGGTCTTACATAGACAGACTGGTGAGAGAAGGAGGTAGTGTGGGTGATTTTACGATTGTCCCAAGACCTCGATTTAATGGATTAGAAATTCGCAGAACTTTAAATTTTCGTGAAATAGCAACAGATGATTTTGCCGCTTATAATATATTTTAACATGATATTTTGAACGAAATTGTTACGCTTTCCAGATTATTAGCTGGTGAGGGCGGGTTTTTTAACATCTCTCTGCAAGGTGCAAGTCTCCCCACAGATATAAATGCCATTCTAACGCCTGATAACAATCACGACGTTAATGTATTTGTAGACCAAATCGAACGAACAGTTCAAAGCAATACGGATGTGGGTTTTGACACCGCTTTAGAGTTATGTGTCTCTGTAGCGCGAAACAAACAAGGTGGGGGTCGTAGGAAGTTGGCAGACCTGGCACATAATCAGGTCATACAGAAAAATAGAATGCATTTGTTTGCCCCAAAAAATTTCACAGACAATATGTGTTTTAGCATGTGCATAGCTCACTTTCTAAATCCACAGTGTACCGACGCAGAATTGTTGACATTAGCCAGAAATATACATACCGATCTGGGTTACTATCCACAAGATAAAATTCGTTGCATGATGTTTCTAAATTTGAAGCCTTTCTAGACTTGAAAATAGTTATCTTTCACAGATCTGATTCAGGTAAATTAGAAGTGTATAAAAATACGGATGAGCCGCATCACAAGACGTTGCATTTGTACCTGCATGAAGATCATTTTTATGGGATAAAAAATCTGAAAGGTTTCTTAGGTTACGGGTATGTTTGTGAGTTCTGCTATCAAGGGTTCAATGATCGTAGTGTACATTATTGCAAATTTACATGTAATGTGTGCATGAACATGTCTTGCTACACGCATCCCAAGAAGCCGTTCCAGTGCGATGATTGTTTGAGATACTGTAGATCTGATTTCTGTTATGAAATGTATAAACAAGCACAAAGTGATGGTTCAAAGTCTCAGTGTGATAGCATAAAATACTGTGATAAATGTTACAGACAGTACAGAAAAAAATAGGCTGGTGATAAGCTATTAACGCACAAATGTGCACCATCCAGATGTGCGCATTGCGCCGAAGTTCTCATGGGTGAAGACCAGCACTGTTGCTATATTCAACCAACCAAGCCTATAGAACATAGCCAAGACTATATTTATTTTGACTTTGAGACGATGTATGAAGACGGGCGGCATAAGGCAAATTATGTTTGTGCATCAACGCAAGCTGGGGATGAATTTTCGGCGGAAGGGTTAGATTGTGTAGATCGCATGATCAAGCATTTCAGACGATCGAAATTTGAGGGTTACACATTTATCGCACACAATTCTTCGGGTTTCGACTCTTTTATACTGCTCGAGTATTTTACTAGTCAGGGACTAACTCCAAAAATCATACTCCAAGGTTGCAGACTTGTTTACATGTACGACCAAGCCTTTAAACAGAGATACATCGACAGCTATAGCTTTTTGCCCATGAAATTGTCAAAAATGACCTCTGCTTTAAACCTAAACACCAGAGAAAAAGGGTTCTTTCCACATCATTTTAATCGCTTGCAGAATGCAAACTATATCGGTCCGTATCCGTCAAAAGATTATTATGGATACCAGACAATGTCTGACGCTGAACGTGTGAAATTTGATTCGTGGTACGAGGGCGTAGCAGGAGAGGTGTTTGACTTCAAAAAGCAATTAGCCTTGTACTGCAAGAATGACGTTGTATTGCTACGTGAAGGATGTATGAAATACCGAAAAGAGTTTATAGAATGTACAAACGTTGATCCTTTCGGATGTATAACATTAGCCGGATGTGCTATGAAAGTGTTCAAAACGCTTTTTTTAACCAAAGACACAATTGCCTTAACGCACAAAAATGCCTACATCAATCAGTACAAATTTTATTCAAATCTTTCCATACAATGGTTGGAATACATTAAAGCACACAGAAATGTCGATGTTCATCACGCTTTAAATTATGGCGAAGTCAAATTTGGACCGTATCATGTGGACGGCTATTATGAGGCTGATAATGGCGATAAAATAGCTTTGGAGTTTCTGGGATGTTTCTGGCACGGACATTGTTGTCGTTTTAATCCTAACGATTTGAATCCGGTGTCAAAAACACCTTTTGGCCTGCTCAGAAGACAATCTGACAATAAGCTGAAAGTTTTGCGTGATACCTATAATCTCAAAGTGCACAAGATTTGGGAATGTCAGTGGGAGTCTGCTAAACAAAACGATCCCAGTGTAGTTGCATTTATGAGTAATTATAATGCACCAGCGAGACTGAATCCTAGAGAAGCACTCTACGGAGGTCGCACGAATGCACTCCGCTTGTACCACGAGACCGTTGAGGGCGAGCGCGTGTCATATCTGGATTTCACATCTCTATATCCGTATGTACAGTCGTGTAAAACCTACCCTATTGGGCATCCTGAGATCATTTTAAAAGATTTTGAACCGGTCAAATCTTATTTCGGTCTCATTAAATGCAGTGTACTGCCCCCACGTAAACTACTGCATCCAATATTGCCTGTCAAATCCTCTCAGGGGAAACTACTATTTGCGCTGTGTCACACCTGTGCTGAGGCACAGTATCAGGGTCAGTGTCACCACAGTGATGACGAAAGGGTCATTTCAGGAGTTTGGACCTCTGTCGAGCTCTCCAGAGCTATTGATAAAGGTTATTCGGTAGTCAGAATTGAGGAAGTCTAGCATTTTCCAAAGACATCAGACACTTTATTCAGCGGTTATGTTAAGACGTTTCTCAAATTCAAATAAGAGGCTTCAGGTTTTCCATCACACGTAGTGACAGATGCTGAAAAGGAGTCTTACGTCAGAGATTATTTTGAGAAGGAGGGAGTTCAGCTCGACCTTGACAAAATAGCACTCAACCCCGCACGTAGATCTATAAATAAATATTTATTGAATTCGCTTTGGGGTAGATTTGGACTTCGGTGTAATCAAGCTACAGCGGAGCTTTTAACAGACCCTGAAGATTTCGCCCGCTATATCTTTGGAAACGGACGGGTCATTAAACACTTCTCATTCGTGTCGGACATAGTGGCTTTAGTTCAATGGTGCTATGCTGATGAAGACCCCGCCCCCGCGAGTGATGTTAATGTGTTCATCGCAGCATTTACCACGGCTTACGGGCGTTTGGAGTTATATGATCTCATGGATCAGTTAGGACCCCGTGTTTTTTACGTAGATACAGACAGCGTTATCTTTGAATCGAAAGATGGAGATTGGGTACCTAAAACAGGTGCATATCTTGGTGAATCGATGGATGAGCTTGATGATGGAGATTTCATAAGTACTTTTGCGTCAATGGGACCGAAAACATACGCGTTTAAAACCACAAAAAATCAAGTAACTCTTAAAGCTAAAGGGATCACGCTGCATTCTGCTAATGCGAAAATTGTACTCTAGAAAACATGATATGCCTGATACAGGGATATGTAACATCACGTGACACTAGCCACCTGCTCACGCGCACAGAGACCATTGTGGGGAATAAAAAGAAGTTCACTCTGCATAATAGAGCAGTCTTGAAAAGATTCAAAGTGGTATATGACAAACGCGTGCTACTTCCTGATTACACCACACTTCCTTATGGATACTAATGGTATTTCTAGCATACAAAATGTGTATGTTGAAGAGGATTTTGACTTTCGTTTCCAATATCCTTTCTCAGCCTTAGTCTCCGGGCCATCCGGAAGCGGAAAGACTGTTTTTGTAAAGAATTTATTGTGTAACGCACTCAAGTTGATCAATGTAAAAATTGACAGTATTGTATTTTTATACAGTTGTTGGCAACCTTTGTATGATGAACTGTTGTCATTGTATGATATAAAATTTATTGAAGGTATTCCAAACTCTTTAACCGATGAAACTTTAATAAAGCCTAATGTCAATGTGTTGATTATCTGTGATGACCTAATGTCTGAGGCATTTTCAAACGATGAACTCTCGCGAGCTTTCACACAATATGTTCATCATATACCATTTTCTATCATACTGATAACACAGAATCTGTTTTTTCACGGTAAAACCAGTAGGACTATCGCTCTCAATACTCACTATCTTATTTTGTACAAGAGTCCGAGAGACTCGATGCAAATAATGACTTTAGGACGTCAGATTTACCCAGGAAATACAAAGTTCTTTATGGAGTGTTATAAGGATGCTACCAATCAACCTTACGGATTCCTTTTGATTGACTTTAAAGCTAAAACCCCAGAGCGTTTTCGTCTCAGATCAGAATTGTTTTCAGATCAACAGGTGGTGTATGTACAGAAAAGACTACGGTAAATACTGTTGTTGAAAATGAGTGATAGGCTCTGTAAAAACCTACCTCTTTTAAAACTATTATATAAGGCTTCACCGAGACAACGCCGTGTTATTTTACAGTCAGCGTCAGATCAGCTGATTCTATCCCTGTGTGAGATAGCTCTTAATGTACTTCACGGTAACATACCTCTAAACACCAACCAGTTCCGGAGGTTAAAAAAGAAAAAACAGGAGATCAAATACGCCGCTAGTAAAAAGGTTAACATCCAAAAAAAAAAACGGTTGATTAATCAACGAGGCGGTTTTCTTGTACCTCTGTTAAGTGTGGCAATACCATTTATCACTAGTTTAATAACCTCCAGACAGCATTAGGAATGGAATATGCCGAAAAACTTTACCTAATCCCTCAGAATCAGATGAATAAATTAAGAACTACCGGTGTTCGTGAGACAATTCAACAAACTGTGGAGAACGATTTAGATACAGCTATAAGAAACGTATTGCAGAGAAGTGATTTAGATTCGCATGGGAAGGCTAAACTTTATTCCAGCGTCTTACAGAGGTTTTTAACTATAGTAAAACAAGGTGATTTGGAGAGTAGTACTTTAACTCTTTCACTACCGAAAACGGACGCTATTCACGCCGATGAACCTGCTAATACACCTGCTACTACACCTGCCACTGCACCTGTTAGTGCAACTGCTGCTGCACCGTCGCATGATGAAAGTGAGGATCAGATTGTCAATGAAATCTTAAACAATGTGCCGCAAAGAAGTTTAAAAAACATCAAACTCATTCTGAATAAAATGTCTAATGCCAAACAAGTGTCTTCATGGACAACTTCTGGCGAGTTTGTATTTAAAGGGAATGTAATCGTAGGTTCACACATGTTGGATTTGGTTAAAAGTATAACGGCGCCTCACACGCTCTGTGATGAATACAGACCGCGTGGTTGGGATGAATTTCTGGATGCTTTTGCAACTTTAAATATACCATTTTCCACTATCACGAATCTGCAGGTTAAACGCATGGTTGAAACCCTTAAAAGGAAATCGCCTATCCCCATGAAAAAAGGGATTCGTAAAAAGCACACGGCAAAGACTATACCACGATCTACTGCCACTGATGGACAGTTGTTTAATTCACCCTCACTCGATACTACTGCCTGGTTATCTTTTTAAATTTTTTTTGTGTAAATATGTTTTTGAAATAATTGTGTTGTGTTATGTATTAAGTTTTTGATGTTAATAAAAAAGATGGAAAAAGAGATCTGTCTATACATTGTCTTTATTTATACAGTACAACCATATTGTTAATACATTCAAGATTACATAGCATTTTATTTATTATCAAACATAAAATAATAACACAGTTCTAGGCTACTACAGACACCTTTTACAATTTTGTACACACTTAATACAATTAAATGTATCACAGAGAGAAGGTTTCAGTCTCTTTACAAATCGTGCAACCATATTATCATTTTTAATCAGATCATCATGATACATTTTAACATTTTCATAATCATAACCCTTTGACATGTGATACAGAAAAAACACACAATGTTGTCCGCAAGTGTCTGATGTGAAGTCTTGAACCTGTTTGTTAGAGTATTGTACACAGATAGAATTGTTTTTTAAAAAGGTTTGTACGGTCTTTGGAAAACGGGGGTCTTTTGGAGATCCTCCAAAGGTATCAAAAAAGCAGCTCACGCCATCCTTGGTTATGTAAATTGCTAACCAATGCAACCCCGGTTTTGTGGAGGGGTCCGAGTTAAAAATAAGCATAGACGGGGTATTCTTTACGGTCACTTTGGGTAGATAATCGCCGGGAAGCACTCCTAAAAAACTTGTATTGTGATCAATTTTATCCATAACAGACGTTAGTTGAACCGTATTCATTTTCCCTCCTCCTCAGTAATAATCCACTAACACCTGTCTTCGATTAGATATTTCAACAATTGAATCAAAAATCGCATATACGATAATGGTTATGGATTGTCTGAGAGGTTGTCTGAATCGTGCTTCTAGTCTAATATTTCCCGATTTAATTAGTGAAACATGATTCGAACAATCTTCATCAGGGGACAAATTAAAGGCATAGAGCGTGTAGCCGTTTAGAAAATCCTGACGATCTATTACAAGAGGTTGATTTTTAAGATGTCTTCCGGTAGCCGTCACGAGTTGATAAAAGTCCCTAACGGCTGATCCGCTTTCATATTCCGGTTGAAACGGTTTGGATGGAATTTGGACGCAGTCTTGATATAAAGCCAAAAACTCCAGGTTAAAATGTTTAAAAGCAAAGGGGTTTTTATCATACGCTCCTGAAAAGGCTGAATTTTCGGTCATTGCTAAAATTATTGATTTTGGTAGTGTACCGAGAAAAATATTTTTTTGATTAGATACGCGAGAACCAGCTGGGATAGAAAAATTCTTCACACACACACACGGTCTATGGGGTATTTAGCAGTAGTGCTTAGAAGCGCCTGAGCATGCCCCAACCGGACTCCTGGTGAAACAGTAACTTTTTTGACAAAAAGAGATGCTGACACAATATTGAGTTTATAACCAACAGCGTCATCTCGCATTAGGCAGAACTCATCTTTAGCTCTTGTCATCCTTATTTTTATATCTACACCATTCAACATTAATTTTTCTTGAAAGAAAATGTCGCTGTGAATGGGGGCTAGTAATTCTATCACATTACTAGCATTGGTAAATGCAGCTCTCTTCATTAACCCCGTATTTTCTCCAGCAGTGTCAGTAGCATCCATGTGACCCGGTGTATCTTTGTAGAACAAACCGACTGAAAAGACGCTTTCGAGTGTATCTTTTCCAAAATTAATCAGAGCTTCAATCAAACATCTGTAGGGGTAGGTACTGGAACTCTGGGTTATCAGACGATCCCCCAGAGAGACATCCACCTGTGAGAATATACATGCTCCCGATCCGTCTGGTATATTAGAACCGTCGGGTCCGGTTATTTTGAGTCTAGTGTATAAAAGAGTGTTATTAAGATCCAAATAATCCTCTCCCATGCCAGCGATAAAAAATTCTAATGGTGATGAATCGGTTATTGCGGATAGAGGCGGTATTTCGACGTAAGTATTTTTTTCAGTGGACGTCTGTGTCATGGGGATCGTGAATAAATCTAACTCTGATTTAATACACTCCTCGGACATGCGATGGAATAGAGCCATGTTTAGAAAATAGTGTTCAGAAATCTTTTGGTACGGACGGTTTTCTTTACACGTTTAGTGCGGGGACGCCGGTTACGTTTTAGGGCCGCGCGCTTGTTACTGCGACGTTTAGCTTTCTTCACACGGCCACTCCCCCTACGTAGACGCTCACCCAGTGGTTTAAAAGAACCTCGTGACATCACCATTAACCCGTTGCCATTTTGTCCATTATTATTATTATTGTCGTTATACGATCTTGATAGAGCGCTGGTCACAACATCGCTAGCTATATTTCTAGCAGCAGTTTTTAGATGTGGTTTTACTATACTAAAACCTCTTTTCAACAGCGGTAGCGCCGTCCTAAAAAGAGATTTGAAGATGCCACCTATGCCTGCTCCGTACATAACAGGACCGCCCGCGTAACCTGGTAACCCGTTACCCGTCTGGTTCCGGTAGTATGTAACATATCGCTCGGGATCCATAGTTGCGTAATAGTTTGCTAAAACTAAAACTTATTTCACCGGTCTGAAGTGAAGTTTAGCCACAACTTTACCATACGTGAAACGCACGTGTTTGTTCTGATCGTCTTTAACCTCAATGCAGATATCTGTAATATTAGATTTATTCACAGGTACGTAATGCAGCTTGTCGAATCTAACACTGACGCTGTCATTAGATGTACCGTCTATATGTACAGTTCTCAGTAGCGGGAGGTACGAATCACCTACTGCTTGATATTCGATCATATCACTGTATATGTACATGCTATAAAATGCACCTCTTATGTCAGCTTGATGCGGTGCGTATGTGACGACAGGTGCGCCGTCAGAACTATTTTTGGTGTGCTGTTTTGCAGTTCCTAGAGACACACCAGACTTTAATCCTATAATAATAGCCAACTTCCCATAAAATATCAAAGATGTGTTTGTCGGTGCTTTTAGAAATATCCTGTTTTTGATGTGATCGTAACCAAGTGAGACTTTCGGGGGAAGGTTGGCGTTGATTTCTCTAACCAGAAATAGTACATCTTCATAATAACCCGGTTTTAACGTATTGCACACTTTAGATACATTTTGTAGATTTTTTTCTTTAATGTAGATAATCACATCACTGTCCTCTTCGTAATGCGTCTCATCATATCCCAGTATATTAGGGTCGGTGTTAATAATAAAGGCGGCATCCTCTTGCTAGTCTCGTTTTGTAATTTGAGATATGATTGTCAGGGTAAACATCCATAGATGCATTACAAGGCAGCGTGATATAAAAGCCGCCCTCACTCATGGTGTAGTTTTTCACAAATGCTACTTATGACACCTCCGGTTGTTACTTTAATGGATTCTGTATGTCCACGATCTCCTTTTCTGGTAACCATGAGGAAAACTTAGTAGGCCAACCCAGCCACTTGACAAGACAAAGCATTTGGCGGCCGTTTTTTTTTTTGATCTAAAATCTTTTCTATTTTAAACGATTTGTCTTGGTTCACAATGATTTTTTGTAATTCTTTTTCATAAAAGCAACCGTAAATAACATCACCATCATAATCTTGTAGTCTGTACACTGGAGGGTTTCGTGGTATACGAGCGGCTATAGTGAAATATTCCTCGGTGTAATTCTGTTCATAACCCTTCGAAAATACACCTCTAACTTTTGAAACTCTAACTACATCCCCTATTTTATACTTGAAGACAGGTGTTCCTTTATGTAACTTTCCATACAGATTATTGAACACATCTGTCTCATTTTCTTTATTGACGTCCAACGGTCGCATTTTAATACTTTTGTGATAACTGGCGTTATATCCTTCTACAAGATCTTGTAAGATATTGTAGAAACGCTTTGAATTGATAGCCGTTAAAAACCGAGCCATTTTCGATTTAAAAGTGCGATTAAATCGCTCCACACAAGACGATTTTACATCACTTGCTGTAGCAAAATGATGTATGTTATACTTTTTCATCAGTTGTTGGAAATGTTTGTTGAAAAATTCTGTACCTTTATCGGTCTGTAATTTTTCAGGTATATGGTTTTCTTTGAGTATGAGTCGAATGCTTTCGTAACCTCTACACCTGTTTTATTCTTCAGCGGACGTACCCAAGCATACTTGCTAAAAACATCTATACATGTCAGTAAAAATTTGATACCGTCGTTTTCTTTCGAAAAAGCAGACATGTCAACAAGATCTGCTTGAAACTGTACATCTTTTCCGTACACTATCACTCTATTCCGTTTGTATTTGATAGGTGCTGTCTTGTGTAATGTATAAGTGTCCTGAGATGCTAGCCAATCTGATATTTCTTTATCCTTCAGAGTTACCCCGTATTCCTGTAGTACACCGCGTTTTAATCGTTCTTTACCTCCCAAAGAACCAGGGTGCGCTGGGTTGTAGTACACTTTTTTCATTAATTCAGACATCTTACCACCACTAGTGTTTACAAAAAACAATGACAGAGTTATTAGGGTCAAAAGCTTTTTATTAGCAATCGTTGCAGAAGACGCATACGAGTTCAATTTGATTGGTCATACATTATCTAATTATACATCATCTAGATATTGAAGGAATTTCACACACATTAAAACATTTTTCGCTATCATATGCTCAACTAGCATGTCAATAGTTTTATATACGTCTATCGGATCATTTCTTGACAACAACATTACACACACATCGGTTACATAAGTACAAAGACATAAAATGTTACCTATTTTAAGACTTTCTTCACATTCAGGCATAAGTTCAAGAATATTTTTAACAGTCATGCGCGGGTTATACGTGTTTGTGAGGCAGTGAGTTGTCATAACACACCACTCCTCCGACATTCCCCTCACAAATAACATTTGTTTTTTTAATTTCATTAAACGTTTATTGTCCACATAACATTCACTCTCATCATCTATAATCTTATACAATAAAAAAGTTATTTCACTCTTAATTCTTTGTTTAAATATGAGTTTTCCCAGACAGTTTGTGCTGCAGAGGTTACCCATGTCCCCACGGTTAATCAGAATCAGCAGGTGTACTCTTCTTCCAGCTGTCAACAGCGTCGTAAATGGCCTGCTCGCAAGTTTCATCCACAAGTTTCGTCCGGAGTTCTGCCAGACCTTCCACTATGTACATCTCATCTCTGAGGTCACACAGAACACCATCGACAACCCCCTGAATTCTTTGCTGATGCGGTGTTAAACCAAACAGTTTCAAGGTTTGTGCCAGAATGAGTTTCAGATCAGGTTTACACAATTTATGCGAGAGTTGTTCAAAACATCCCAGAAAATAGTATGCAGGTGCCTCATAGAGACATGAATGTTGTGTTTGCGAAGGATGATCGACATGACATCCGTAACAATCTTTCTTCAGCTGTTTGTCAACCAGATGTTCCAGAATTATGGCAACAACAGCTTTAATGATCTTATGTCCGATCACCCCAATGCAACCGTCGACGGTGTCCGAGACGTTTTCAGAATTTGCTGTGCCAGATGGACCAACGTGGGGAGATGGTGGCGGATTGTACTTTGCGAGGAAGGCGAGGTTATGGTATCCGAGCTCTGTACAGAATTTGTTCAGCCAGGCGTCATTGTCCGTCGCTGACCACGGTGCGGTCATGTTGGTGGTGGTGATGTCGCTCGAAGTCTATTTCCACAGAGGCCCCTGACGTGCGTATTTAATGATTATAGATGGTAGGCGGGGCCACATGAACCCCTCTCCGGCTGGCCACACACCATTCAGGGTGAAACAGCTTCACTTTTATGTTGTTGTATCTGTCAAACGCCTCGCACCACTTAAACATTTTGTCTATCTTTCCAAATATCTCCTCTAACGCAGGCACGTCTTTCCACTGAAACAAAAATTTAATCTTAGAGTATTTAAGATGGTCCTCTTCAGATATTGGCCATGCGCGTTCAGGTAAATCCAGGAGACGGTCGCTGCAAAGAATATATATATAATCATCAGCATACTTGTTAATGTGATCTCCGAGCACTCTGTAACGTAATCCTGGAGTGATACCATTCCATTCGCCTATGAATAGAGGATCGTCGCCTCCATCTTTAAGATCACGCCAGACATAATTGTAAAATAAACACCAATCTTTTACTGTGAAAAACAGATCAGGATCCTCGGCTGTGTCGTACGTGACCCTTTCATCGCTGTCCACGGTGCTCAGTCTGACCTTGCGGTTGCACTTGTCAAAATCGTAACTGCAAATACGATTACCGGATAGATGAAACTCACGCTTAACATTGTCCAAAGGTTCGTGGAGGAAATTGGCCAGACACGGCCCATGTTTTATCTTCCTCGGGGCCAGCATTAGCTGTTCCATAGCTAACTCAACACTCTTCTCAGGAGTTTTAGGTGATGATGTCGTGGCCATTGTTACAGAATAGCTCTCCAATTTTTCCAATTCACAAAACACCGTTCGTATTTTACAACTAGGTACGGATAAATTAGTTTCAACAAAAACCTCTTTTTATACACTTGTTACAGCCAAATTGATGCTTCTATCACGCCTCCTGCCCTGCCCTCTCTAGCGCTGGAGGCGTGGTTTTTTTCCGGAGCATTCCCAAGCCTCATTCTAACCGTGTCTGCGGTGGTGGGAGGAAGACTCAACGGAGATGACTTAACACATTGCTGGGAGAGTTAGTGGTAAAGTACAGCATAGTTTTGACAAGTATCTTGTGCTGGTGTTTTAAAGACGGGGTCTGGTGTATTTTATTTAGATCCGCGTAATGTCTACCATCTTTTTTCTTTTGTTTTAAATTTTCTCTAACCTCGTGACAAAACGCCTACTTTTCTGGTTTGTATCGCTGCTTTACATTCGTTTCTTTTTTTCAGTTTGAGGTAAGGTACAAATGCTAAAACTCTATTACCTAGTTTTCTTTTTTTTTCAATTGTAACAACGTTTTTACATTGTTTCCATTGCTGCTATGTGTTTATAATCTGTTTCTTGAAATGCACTGTTTATTTAAAACCTTAATAAAATCATCCCTATCCGCAAAACAATTTGTGCGCCGAAAAAAAGAGGAAAAAATTTAAATCTCGGACACCCTATCAAACGTCATTGGATAGTGCAGGAAGGAAGAGGAAGAGGAGGAGGCGGTGGAGGAGGAGGAGGATGATGATGAGGCGTGTCATGACAGACCTTCAAAGAACAATAAAGATATTTTTTTTTTCTGTTCAGTTTTTTGTCTTATTTTTGTTCTTTTACTATTTGATTGTTCTTGTAAATATATAATGTACATTTCTATATTTTGGACTTTTATTTATGTTGCCTAGCAGGTTTTTTGTCTTATTTTTGTTCTTGTACTATATTTTTAGTTTTGTACTATTTGATTGATCTTAAGTAAATAAATAATATACATTTCTACATTTTGGACTTTTATTTATGTTGCCTAGCAGCCATGGATTTTAATTTTACTATTATAGGTGAACATATAGGTACATGTATACGTGCATATATGTACCTATATAGGTATATGTATGTACATATATATGTGTACATATATGTGTAAATATATGCGTGCATATATGTACATATATGTGTGCATATATGTACATATATATGTTCATATATGTTCTTATGTCACATGTATTAAAAACCTATATCAAAACCTATATTGAAACATATATGTTTATATAGGTTTTTTCCATGTGGGGAGACATTCTAGTAAGATAGTAATGTACTGTATCTTATAAAATACCTTTTGATGTCATTTCATGTATATTTCATGCTATAGTAGTCAAGAGAAAGATTTGTTGGGTTCACATGCCGCTTGAATTGAGGTGCTAAAGAACGCCAAAACAGTATTTTTATTTCAGTTTAAATTTAGTTATGAATTTGGCTGATACTTTGTTTATTAAAATGTAACAAAGCATGAAGCTTATTGCGAATATTGAGGGGTTGAGAGGTTAACATTTACAATAAAAAAATGTACCCCCTAATAAGGGCCACCCTTATTTTTAAATCTTTGTATGGCAGACTAAAACTAATTCATCTGCATATAAGTCAATTTAAGTGCTATTATCTTGTTTCGTTACCTCTCATCAAGCGCTGTTGAATTCTGTGTTTCTAGCTTGGCAACATCCCTTCTCGCTACATCCAGTCCTGCTTCACTTCTTGCACTCGCTGGCTTCCCATTGGCTGTAACGGTGGGCGCACCACATAGGTTGAGCAGATTGAGGTAGGACTCAGCATGGGAGGAAACAGGAGGATTTTCTGGTGGTCCTGCTGGAGTGGAGATGATGGGCTGCTCCGAGCAAGGGGTGTAGAGGCTCTTCAGGTTCAGAGAGTGAGAACGAGGGGGCACGCTACTCCATGGTGATTCTTCTTCTAGAAGAGACAAATTCCAGACTGGCCATACAGTATCTCTTCAGTGACAGACACTTAAGGGTATAATAGTGACAGACTATTTCAATAACTCTCCAAATGACTGGTCATTCAATCCAGCAAGTACACCACCATCATCCCACCATGCATAAGCATGTATGCACACATACCATACACACAGACACACACACACACACACACTTTCTGAAAGTGAAATTCTGCATGGAGCCTAGTGCTGATGAATCAAACCCAATAAACTCCTGCACTAAACTCTGAAATAGATTAGTGTACACCAACCAACTCAATAACATCCCAGCCTGCCAAAAAATGTGTGTGTGTTTATGACTGTAATAGAGCATAACAGTGACCACCCACTTTTTCAGCAGCCTGGAATCTGGAAGTATTTTTCCTATTCATTTCTTTTGTACCTCTCCTTGAACTGTCACCTTATCGTGGTGGAGAGGTTTGAGTACCCGAATGATCCTAGGAGCTATGTTGCCTGGGGCTACATGCTCCTGTTAGGGTCTCCCAAGGCAAACAGGTCCTTGGTGACGGGCCAGACTTAGAACAGTTCACAAACCCATTTATGTCGACAAAAACAGCAAGGACCGAGACGTCGCCCGGCATGGCGCAGCCGGGGCCCCACCCTGGAGCCAGGCCCGGGGTTGGGGCTCGTCTGCGAGTGCCTGGTGGCCGGGCCTCCCCCCATGGGGTCCGGCCGGGCTCAGCCCGTAGGAGTGACGTGGGGCCACCCTCCTGTGGGCTCACCACCTGCAGGAGGGAGCGTAAGGGGCCGGTGCATAGTGGATTGGGCGACAGTTGAAGGAGAGACCCCCGACGACCCGATCTCTGGACACGGAATCTGGCTTTAGGGACGTGGAATGTCACCTCGTTGGCGGGGAAGGAGCCTGAGCTTGTGCGGGAGGTCGAGAGGTACCGACTAGAGATAGTCGGGCTCACCTCCACGCACAGCTTGGGCTCTGGAACCACACTTCTTGAGAGAGGCTGAACCCGAGTGGTGTTCTGTTATTGGATTTCTGTGCTAACCACGGTTTGTCCATAACGAACACCATGTTTAAGCATAAGGGTGTCCATCAGTGCACGTGGCACCAGGACACCCTAGGCCGGAGGTCGATGATCGACTTTGTGGTCATGTCATCAGACCTTCGGCCATATGTCTTGGACACTCGGGTGAAGAGAGGGGCAGAACTGTCAACTGATCACCACCTGGTGATGAGTTGGATCCGATGGGCAGACTCGGCAGACCCAAACGTACTGTGAGGGTCTGTTGGGAACGTTTGGCCAAGCCCCCTGTCAGAGAGATCTTCAACTCCCACCTCCGGCAGAGCTTCGACCGGATCCCGAGGGAGTCTGGAGATATTGAGTCCGAGTGGACCATGTTCTCCACCTCCATTGTCGCTGCGGCTGCTCGGAGCTGTGGCCGTAAGGTCTCCGGTGCCTGTCGAGGCGGCAATCCCCAAACCCGGTGGTGGACACCGGAAGTCCACCACCAGGTGATTCTTCTGCACAATCTGACTTTGCTGCAGCCTGGAATTGAACTACTGGTTTCGTCTAGTCAGAGGAGAACTGGCCCCCCAACTGAGCCTGGTTTCTCCCAAGGTTTTTTTCTCCATTCTGTCACCGATGGAGTTTCGGTTCCTTGCCGCTGTCGCCTCTGGCTTGCTTAGTTGGGGACACTTCATCTACAGCGATATCGTTGACTTGATTGCAAATAAATGCACAGACACTATTTAACTGAACAGAGATGACATAACTGAATCCAATGATGAACTGCCTTTAACTATCATTTTTGCATTATTGACACTGTTTTCCTAATGAATGTTGTTCAGTTGCTTTGACGCAATGTATTTTGTTTAAAGCGCTATATAAATAAAGGTGACAAGTAAGGGATGCCGTCAAGCTGAAGAAGGAGTCCTATCGGGCCTGGATGGCTTATGGGACTCCGGAGGCAGCTGACAGGTACTGGCAGGCCAAGCGGACTGCAGCCCGGGCAGTCGTGGAGGCAAAAAATCAGGCCTGGGAGGAGTTCGGTGAGGCCATGGAGAAAGACTATCGGTTGGCCTCGAAGAGATTCTGGCAAACCGTTCTGGCAAACTGCCTCAGGAGGGGGAAGCAGTGCCCTACCAACACTGTTTACAGTTGAGATGGGCACCTGTTGACCGGGCGGTGTAAGGAATACTTCAAAGATCTCCTCAAGCCCACTGGCTTGTCTTCCGTTGAGGAAGCAGTGGCTGGGGACTCGGAGGAGGACTCGTCCATCACCCGAGCTGAAGTCATCGAGGTAGTTAAAAAGCTCCTCGGTGGCAAGGCACCAGGGGTGGATGAGATCCGCCCTGAGTACCTCAAGTCTCTGGATGTTGTGGGGCTGACACGCCTCTGCAACATCGCATGATGGTTGGGGACAGTACTTCTGGACTGGCAGACCGGGGTGGTGGTCCCTCCTCTCCAACTATAGTGGGATCACACTTCTCAGCCTCCCCGGGAAAGTCTATGCCAGGGTACTGGAGAGGAGAATTCGGCCGATAGTAGAACCTCGGATTCAGGAGGAACAGTGTGGTTTTCGTCTCAGTCGTGGAACACTGGACCAGCTCTATACCCTTTCCAGGGTGCTGGAGGGTTCATGGGAGTTCGCCCAACCATTCCACATGTGTTTTGTGGATTTGGAGAAGGCATTCGACCGTGTTCCTCGTGGCATCCTGTGGAGGGTGCTCTGGGAGTATGGGGTCGGCGGCCCCCTGCTTAGGGCTGTTCGGTCCCTGTACGACCGGAGCAAGAGCTTGGTTCGCATTGCCGGCAGTAAGTCAGACCTGTTACCGGTGCATGTTGGACTACGGCAGGGCTGCCCTTTGTCACCGGTTCTGTTCATAATTTTTATGGACAGAATTTCTAGGCGCAGCCAAAGGCCGGAGAGTGTCCGGTTTGGGGACCTTATGATTTTGTCGCTGCTTTTTGCGGATGATGTTGTCGTGTTGGCCTCCTCAGACCAGGACCTTCAGCGTGCACTGGGACAGTTTGCAGCCGAGTGTGAAGCGGCTGGGATGAGAATCAGCACCTCCAAGTCCGAGGCCATGGTTCTTAGTCGGAAAAGGGTGGATTGCCCACTTCAGGTTGGTGGAGAGTTCTGCGCCTCAAGTGGAGGAGTTCAGGTATCTTGGGGTCTTGTTCACGAGTGAGGGAAGGAAGGTACGGGAGATTGACAGACGGATTGGTGCAGCTTCTGCAGTAATGCGGTCGCTGTACCGGTCTGTCGTGGTGAAGAAGGAGCTGAGCTGCAAGGCAAAGCTCTCGATTTACTGGTCAATCTACGTTCCTACTCTCACCTATGGTCATGAGCTGTGGGTCATGACCGAAAGGACAAGATCCTGGATACAGGCGGCCGAAATGAGCTTTCTCCGTAGGCTGGCTGGGCGCTCCCTTAGAGATAGGGTGAGAAGCTTGGTCACTCGGGAGGAGCTCAGAGTAGAACCGTTGCTCCTCGACATCGAGGTGGCTCGGGCATCTATTTCGGATGACTCCTGGACGCCTTCCCAGGGAGGTGTTCCAGGCACGTCCCACCGGGAGGAGGCCCCGGAGAAAGACCTAGGACACGCTGGAGGGACTATGTCTCCCGGCTGGACTGGGAACGCCTCGGGGTTCCCCCGGAAGAGCTGGAGGAAGTGGCTAGGGAGAGGGAAGTCTGGGCGTCTCTGCTTAGACTGTTGCCCCCGCGACCCAGCCCCGGATGAGCGGAAGATGATGGATGGATTTCTTTTGTAGAAATATATTATAAAAAGTTCTTAGCTATGAACCAGACTAGTTATCTAAGAGATGAATCACAGCAACATAATGTTTGAAAAAATATTTTCAGAAATCACAAAAATACATTTAAGCAAATCAAATTTTTTGCTTAAAATTCTTGTTAATATACACTACAATTAAAAAGTGCAAAAATACATTAAAACAAAAAATACAGTAACAAGAGCAATATTGGGAAATATTTTTTTAAATGCCAACACTACATTTTAAGCAGTAATAAATAAATTATAAAGGTATTTATAAAGCACAGACAATAACCAAATCATAAATAATGGTACAATATTAAACAATGAATTATGTTGATTATCAATTTAAATATATTATATCTTTAAGATTACTGCAAAATATTCAAATATTTTATTTGTTTTAGAGTGTAGAGAGATTCATTTTATGAAATAACTTGTGATGTTTTATGGGAGTGACTTTAGTCTCCAATCAGTGTAGCTCTCTTCAGGATTCTGGGGAGTGTTGTGTTTACACATGTGTGTCTTACTCTGTGTGGCTCCACTGACTCTGATCTCCAGTTGGCTGAGGTGTTTCACCAGCAGGGCAGTATGTTGCAGTAAGTCTCGGTTCTGCAGCAGCAGCTGGTGAGTTCTGGCCTGTGCCTCCATGCGAGCAGCCGTCTCTGCGGCCAGCTGATCCTTCAGGAGCTGCACCTACAGCAAAAACACAATTAGTCAAGACAAGGGAATCATGCCAGCCGAAGATGAGTTGATGAATATATGAGTTGAGGACTATAGTGAGTGAAGTGAATTTTAGTTCAGGTAATCCCAGTCATATAGAGTTGATTCTCCAACTAGTTTTTGGTGTATCAGTAGCAATTACAGTAATCAAGCTTTTAATGTATTATTCTATTAATTGATCATTTTCAATTGGCTTCCAGCAGTGGCTTTATTTTATTGTCTTCATCATTTTTGAAACTGTTTGGGAAATTCAGCCCAATGGAAAGAAAACAATATCTCTTTAATATCTCAGTTGCATCTCCTAGATAGCAATTAGATAAATGGAGAGCAAATAGAAACATATTGTGAGAAAACAGCCCAGTAATCTCCTCTGGAGCAGTGGTTTTCCACCTTTTTGTCTCTAAAGCCCCCTTACTGTCGATGGCAACATTTAAAGGTCAACAAAAGACATATCTCAAAATTAAACTAGGAGTCATGTTAATGTAAATAAATAAAATAATAATTGATATAGCTGCTTATTTTGAAACTTTTTTAATTGCTTTAAATAGGACTGGCAACATTAAAATAATTAAGTTCCATAATGAATGTTCTTCATGGCTTATTATTGGCTCATGGATTTGTATTGCAAGTGTGCTGAGGCCCCCTGGTAGAGAACCAGTCCTGTAGACTTTTAAAAGAGATCTCAACAATATCAAAAACTGTGCTCAGATTTTCCACTAACAAAAAAAAAAAAAAAAAAACACACAATGAAATCAAATTTCAAAGTTTTAATTATAAACTGCTATAATGGTATAAGGACTTAATTTTGTCTCAATTGTTAAGAAATCCTGTTAACACCCAAAAGAAACTAAAAACGAAATCTCCAGAGATATAAAAGACCTATCTCTGAGCAACAACATTTTTCTCCGGGCGGGTGGTGATTGTACGTCAATATCATTATCCAAGCTATTGCTCTACAGTAGCATGACTGTGCTGAATCAGAGTTGAGAGCACATCACCTTCCTCTCTCTGACAGCACATTATAACCATAACAGCATCTGAAACCTATACAGTATTCCAAATGAGATCTAATATCATTAGTCAGAGACAGAATGATAAAAATGACTCAATATATGAACAGGCAAATGCATGGAGATGATTGCCTTGTTCTATCTCCTCTGATAATAATAGATCAGATGATAGTGAAACACGGAATCAGCTGCTGCATGTCCCATAGAGCTGTAGCGCCTCCTAGAGCCAGAAAAGGGTAGAAATAATGTCTTACCTGTGCTACAGCGATCTGTGTTTGTTGCTGCTGCTGTAGCAGCTGTTGTTGGAGGAACTGCAGGTGGTGGTGGGTGGCCAAAGGTGTGAGGGTAGGAAAGCATGGGCTGCTGGGAGATAGAGTGTAGGGAGAGACACCCTCCTGGCCTTGTAAAGACTGATAGGTAAAGATGAGAAAATGAGAGAGGGAAACCAATGTTAACAAACTACTTGCATCTAAAAACATTCTCATTTGAAACATCATCTTCGAAACGGTTGATAACTGTGCATGTGTTTGCATTGGGAGAGCACTTTAATATGTGGATCCACAGGAGAAAAGGACACATCAAGTGCTTTCTTGAGAAGTGGATCATGTACACTTAGACACAACTAAACACACACACGGACAGAGAGAGAGAGAGAGAGAGAGAGAGAGAGAGAAACTAAAATTAGAAACAAACTTTCTCTAAGTACTTTTACCCTGTCTGTTAAAAACTGAGACAGAAACTTGACTCTAGGGATTTAAACACTGAAACTCTCTCTGCTTTCTCACTCACCTAACTATATTTTGGATAAAATTTACAATATGGTTGCACTGCATTTACTAATAATGAACAGTTGTATTTTTTTTGTATTAAGTAACGTTAACAATTTCATTTTTTATTGTAGTTAATGCATTACCTAATGAAACCTTTTTTTCTATTCCTTACCATTTATCATTACATAAACCTTTGTACATTTAAAGATTTCCATAGACAGTATTTAGACATTTAAGGAATAGTTCACCCCAAATCGAAAATGATATATCACTATTTACACTCCCCAAGTTCCAAACCTGTATAATTTCTTTCTTCAAAGAGTCAACGAGGACCAGAGACTGATTGGTTAATCACAGTCATCACAACTTCTGTTCATCTTGATTATTGATAAATTGAGGCATTCTGGGGTATAATATTTATGCATAATTTTTTGTACAGCTAATAAACTAAATAAAGTTCGACCAATGTCCCTGGAAAAGAAAAACAATACAAATTGTGTGATTTCTGACGTTAACCACCAGGAGGAGCTGGAGGTTTTATTTCAGGGGTACATAAGAGTGAGCACGTCTGCAAAAGCAAGCCAGACTGCCAAAATTAAAACGTTCATTAAATCTTTTTATGTCCATTATCTCCACTGTACACACAGGAATGCCTTCCATAAGTAGGATGGCACAGAGATAATAATTTACAACTACATTTTTATAAAAGCATAAATACGGAAGTTGCAACAATGAATGTTCCAATTCTGTCTTCATTTATCCAGTAGATTCGTTTGTCATGAACATCAGCAACAAAGCTAATGGAACGGCACTGGATCTTTGATGTTTGCTAGACAAGGAAGACATGAATGCATTAAGAATGTGATTGCTGCTAAATTAATACATGTAAAAGGACTGAATGCATTATCAGCTTTTAGGCTAGCTATCCTTTCTGCACTGGGAATTTTTGTAATGAGATATCAAACATCAAACAATTTTTTAATTAGAATTTTTTAAACTGAATAATCCTTATGGCTCTCTTTTATGATATATGAACTTTCAAACACGGACATGCAGCCAAATCACTGTTTGCCTTTAAAAGTAAGTACCCAACAATAAATAAATTATAATACTAATGTAAAACAACAATAATATATTATTCAAAGTATAAAAAGCATTTATATATCATGGTAATATCTGTTGAATTAATTTGTTTAAATGTTTAAATGCCTTGAATTTTTTTATTAATAATGTTTTTGCTTTTATTTACTTTAATAATACACTATAGCTCAAAAGTTCTGAGTCAGTAAGAAGTTTGAAATTAACAATTTTATTCGGCAAGGATGCATTAATCAAAGAATCCTTGGAAAAAAATGGTATCATGGATTCCACAAAAATATTAAGCAGCACTACTTCTTTTTACATTGAAAATAATAAAAATGTTGCAATTTAAATAATATTTGAAAATATTATTGTTTTATTGTATCTAGTGTGGCAGCCTACCTATTAATGGGCCACTCGATGATGAAATAGTAGGTAAAAATATATGTAATCTTTTACACTATTACAGAGGTTCAAATTAGATCTAAAAAAATTATAATCGCCACTGAGAATAATGAGCAAAAGTTACACATGCAGATGCATTACACTAATGAGAAGTGAAATTAAAAAAGACACCATGCCACGAAAATCTCAGTGAAAGGAATATAATTGTTTTTTAAATCCTGACCTAACCACATGATTTCTAGCTAGATTCATGATTTTCTACAATATTTAGAAAATTTACAGTAGTGAAAGAAGGTCAAAGGGCTTTCTTCCATTTATAAACAGCATTATTTCCAGCTGACAAGCGATATTTGACAGACGTCTGTGGGGAGAAATGATGCAAGAGCTTTTCTTCTGGACAATCCACTCAGTCATACTCATACTCCAGATCGCTCTCACCTGGAGGGTTTGTCCAGGTTTCACCATGCTGAGCACTGACAGACTCTGAAGCATATCATCCATAGCTTGCTCACTGAGCTTTGTGCAGTGTGACTCCGTTCCAGTGACATCATCCATTCCGTGCTCCTTGCCTGTCAGATGACGAGCTGTAAACAACAGTAGCATTTCAAGAATATAATTACTTTAAGAAACCAATTACACAACAATGTACTTCACAGATTTGATTCACTCTATTATGACATGTTTTATGCATTAATGCTCTGATGCGATGGCATGGTCTCACCTTCAGGGCTGGGCTCTTCTCCAGACTGATCACTCTGGCCGTCTGCAGGGCCGTCTGGCTGTTCATCTGCACTCTGCTCAGCGTGCTGCAGACTCAGCTTATGGCACACCTCAAACGCCTGACCGACCGTCCGCACTATGCGCATGGCCTGACTCTGAGAGAGGAGAAAGTTAAAAGATTACAGAGATTAAGAGAAATGTAGAATCTTATATACACATAAAATACGATATATGAATACCCCCATTTTTTTAATTTGACAATTCTAAAATAAAAACTATATGTGGAGTGCAAAATTGATTATAAACAATATTACTATAAATTATTATACAGTGTATACACACACACACACACACACACACACACACTCACATATATATATATATATATATATATATATATACATCATGAAAAAAGCAAAGGGCAAAGAATGACAGAAAGAGCCGATATAACAGACAAATAGGTGAAGAGTATCAAGGTTAAGGCCCTGTACAAAATTCATCACTTGATCAAGGACAAGACAGACTTAAAAAAAAAAATGGCAAGAATGATATTAATCCTATGTGAAAGGAGACTGCTCTACCTTTTTTTTGGACTTGAATACATTGCATCTGAACAAACTGCTGGATCCATCACGAGCAATGTAGCTGAAAATCTTCAGATCCTGAGAATCATGGGATACATAGAAGATCCTTAGAGCAAACAGGAGAGAAAATGGTAAACATAGGTGAAAAATTAAGACATTAGGTCAAAATACGATTAATTTTGTTATATGTTCTGCATGTCTCACCTGTATACGGGGTCGTGCATAACCAGCATCTTGCTCTCATCCCACGTCCACTCTTTCCTCTTGAGGTCAAAACAAGGCAAATGTCAGGGATTCTCATTATGAATGTGGACAAAAATATAAACTTCAGATTTTTAGTTCTGTAATTCTGATACAGAATAATGATGTTCATGTGTCATGTCAGAGGTGTAGAGCTGATGACATCACACATGCCTTGGGTTTCTTGCGCAGCACCACTTTGACCCCGTCTACTGAGACCACTATGCTCACTTTCTTCTTCTTCATGCTCTTCACCTTGAACTCATACTGCAATGAAAAAGCAAAGTGATTTAAAAACATTTCTGAGAACAATCACAGAACCAAAACACAGCTGCCTATTCTAAAGTTTTCCATTAAAAGATCAAACAAAACATCCAATGTCCAAAACATTAAAATGCAAACTGAAGTACTGGGACCAATCCTGAACTCATTAGCACCTAAACAGCTAAATTATGAAAACAGATGAATCAACAATCAGTCTTGCCCTGAGAGCCGTATTCAAATTATACTATAATGAAGCATTTACAATAAACAACAACTTTCTTAAAAAGCTGAAATTGATGTAGAAATGTGCGACTGATATCTTTTATGGTGTGTAATTTATTCCTTTGATGGACAAGCTGATTTTTATCTTCCATTACTGCTTAAGTGTTTACTGTCATTACAGTCTTCAGTGTCATATGATCCTTGATGAATAAAAGTAAAAAAAAAAAAAAAAAAAACGTATTTATTTGACATAGAAATCTTGTGTAATATTATAAATGTTTTTACTGTCACTTTCGATCAATTGAATGCATCCTTGTTTAATAACAGTATAAATTTGTTTTAAAACAAGTCTTCAATCTGAATGATTGACCTTATTTGATTTTTTTTGGTTCTTTGAAACTCTTTTTTTTTGAGTTGGATATGAATCATTTTTGCTGAAAGTATACCTATTCATTATTGAAGTCAAGTCCTGGACTAAACTGAGAAAGCTACACTCATTCGCAGGAACATTACGCTGATCTGTCCATCTCTTGTAGGTCAGAGGAAAACAAGGAGTGATGGTGGAAGCATAAAGACTCTATGAGATGTACTACAGGAAAAGGACATGACAGGTCTGTCCACGAGTGCAGATGACAAACCTTTAGTCTTGCTGAAGAGCTTGAGTGTGTAGAAGTTGCTAAAACTTTAAACTACCCTGTCAGAGTTAATTACCATCATGGCTCTCTCTTAAAACAAGATGTGCTTATATTCACTTAGACCACATGTGTTAAATTACTCATCTATTTGTAATTTACTTTGGGCAGCAGTATCTGTTAAAGAAACTGTAAAATCTTGACTGCAAATGCAATGAATGAATGAAAGTTAGAGGGTTAGTTTCTCAAAGTGCTTTTTTGCAAGTAGCAGTCAACCTCGTCTTGCCAGTGTGCTAGTTTTAATGGTTGCAGTTGATGGAGAATTCAGGAAAACATTATAGTTTAAAGAATTCATATTCACAGGAATTAAATGTATTCATTTGAAACATAAGCATTTAGAATGAATTCATCAAGCACAATAAATGTTAAAAGTTTATAAATCTCTCATTTACTAACATTGTTGAAAACAATTCTTACACATATTTACATAATTAATTGTGATGGTCTTTTCTTATAGGTATAAACTGTTTTTAACTATTTGTAGTCACACTGTAATATAGAATAAAGAAGACAGGGCTTCAAATCTAGGCCTATATAGGCTAAACGCTATTCTTTTGCACTATTCTATTACCTTCAGGAAATGTACATTATCCATACTTCATTTCTTCTTTATTAGAAGGTTCAGCACATAAACTGAAGAAACAACAAATGTCCCAAAGACAATGGAGACATTTCAAATTTGCAACATCCCATTTACTGGTTAATATTATTTTATATTAATATTTTAACTAGGAGATTCACAAGGGACAATATTAACAGCTTACTCTACATTACAGCTTTCTATAAATTCATTCTATAGCCAGAACATAAAAAGCACTGAAATGAATGTCCTCTGACCAGAGATGCACATCACTTAGTATGCGTGCAGCTATTTAGGACCAAGGACAGCTCTAGACCAAACAAAATAAAAGCAAAAGGAAAGAAGTTGGGAGTCGGCGGACAAGACATGGCTGGGAGTGAATACAAAATAAGGCTGCTTGTCAAATGCTCCACACCAACTGACCATTCAGCCTTCACAGTTTCTCATTCATATAACTCTAAACACTGCCATCCCAAAACTGCACCAAACACAAAATACACTGTAGATTAGCTTTTTCTATCATATCTTTTCTATGGCATATGGCATATGAGACAGTGAGAAAGGTAATAATACATAAGGGACCCACCATAACTACCAATCAATAAATAAAAAAATAAAACACAAATAAATATAACACTAAACAGTATCTTGCTTTCTTGTTCCTTCTCTTTGTGTTCACTTGCTTTTCCTTGAACACCACTTACACCTGTCATGTCTTGAATCAGCTCCTGACTGCATGATGTGTCCTTCTGTATAATTAGCAGTGGATGTCAGCATCCAAAGGCCACACTAATTATTAATGCATCCTTCCTTTACAGTATGTTTATACACATGCCTCTAGATCTACTGTATAGAAGGACCTCTGTCCATCCTTCCTGGATTATGTGATGTGGTTATCCCCCCAAAATTAGATTTTATATTTTACAAAAAATACATATAAATGTCTCAGATTGTGACATTTGTTATACTACTATACTAGTGTGGCATAATACAGAGTGTATACTTCATATTGCACACCATTTTTAAAATAGTACAGCGTGCACACACTTATATATATATATATATATATATATTACATTTTTGAGGATCCTAATATAGTTTTGGGATGCTCCTACAACAGGTTTACATGCATCAAAAAACACTTTCGTTTTCTCATAATATACGTTTAATTTCACCTCAGTTCTCGATTTGTAAAAAATTAGCTCGAAGCAGTTTGAAGAATTAGTCTATCTAAAACCTTCTTTCCATAAACCTACACTGCTCTGATTAGTTAGATGGCCCAGTCTTTGTGATTGGTCTATCGAGTACAGTGCTTGCTAATGTTTGAGGGTGGGTCAAGTTGTCAAGCTGGTCAAACTGAACAAATACAAATGTGTAACACAGTGACATGTAGCCATCACGGAATTGAGACTGATGACTAGTTTAGGCTGTTCAGAGTCGATTCTTTTTTTTTTTTTGAGAGAGAGAAAGAGACAGTAACTTTATTGTGCACTGTTGGTTTCACAACTTCGGATCGTTTACATTTACAGACAGCTACATAAAACTGCATGAAACGTAATATTCAAAAATGCATAATAGGGGCACTTTAATACATTTATTTAGCATCTTTAATCCAACAAATACAAATACAATAAATAAGTAAAAAAAATATTAGACATTATGTTCATCACTAAATATTGTAGAAATATAATTACCTGTAAAGTTGCTTTGTAACGATTTGTATTGTAAAAAGCGCTATACAAATAAACTTGAATTGAATTGAATTGAATTGAATTCATTCAACACCCTAATATAATAAAGCTAAAGAAATCTCCCAGGAAACAAGGGGGCCAAACTTCAAATTTGGGATTAAGCTGAATCCAGACATCTTTAATCCTGCCTTGCTTTTATGTCTAATTTCCATTTTGTTTAAAAAGCATCTGCATAGTGGGCTTAAAGTTGACAAATCTGACACACTCAACACTTAATGACATTCCTTACTGATCTTTTTCTTGGCTTTCAAGTGAATTTAGATGCCAGAATATGAAAGAAAACAGACATCAAAAGCATTTACTCAGCGACTCAAAACTCAAAAAACGAGTGCACTTGTTGTATTACTAACTTCACTAGGGGGAAAAACTATTACGAAACAGTTTCCACAAATAGAGCAAAACGGGGTCTAAAAATAAAAATGTGCAATATTTTTTCTTTAACACGAGAGTTTAATTTTTATTTTTTTTTAAATACAAGATGCACACAGATTGAATGATTTTATCCCATTACCCAGTAGTACTAGGTATACACATGAAAGCAGAATGATCATGAGCCATGAAACCCTTAACCCTTTAGGCGCCAGGGTTTTTTGGAAAAAATGCTGTATTTTGACATCAAGATTTCAAAAGCTTGTGGCTTGAAAGGGCTTAAAGATAGAGATCTACTGTCAATTAGAAAAATGTTGGGCATGACCAAAAGTTAATGTGGGGTGTAAATATATTAATCTGATTTGCATATTATGACGTCACCAGGGGCAGCAATCTCAAATTTCATAATATTCAGGAAATATTAGATATTTAATTAATGTTTGAACTTATTTGCATGTTTTTTTGTTTGTTTTTCTGTGTGTGTGTGTGTGTGTGTGTGTGTGTGTGTGTGTGTCTTTTTATCCTCATTTCAAATGATCAGAGAAGAGGAAGCCAACAATAAAACAGGAGAAAGTACTAAAATATTACTATGTTAGTAAAACGCATGTGAACGGTAGCCTACTTTTTGATCAGTTAATCAATCATTTTCAGGAAATAATAGATATTTAATGGATGTTTGAACTTATTAGCAAGGTCTTTTGTTTGTGTTTGATTTTTTTTGTATTCTTATTCCAAATTATCAGGAAAAAAACAAAGGAAAAAAAAAGGAAAAAGTAGTAAATTATTACTATATTTCTGTGCCACAGTAAATACCCCCTCCTCCACGGAGCAGCTACCAGATGCTCCACCTGAACCCAAGAAGAGACCAAGGAATACAGAGACCAGGAGGGAGGTGGAGCTGCGGAGGACCAGGGGGAGGGACAGAGGGCCAGGTAATAGAGGGTAACAGAGACAGGAAGTGCCAAAAAAACAAAAAAAACAAAACAACAACAAAACACAAGTCCAGGGGAGAACAGAAAGTTCAGTGGCCCAGGGCCGAACCGACAGGGCAGGAATCCAGGGTGGAGCAAGGTGGAATTGGAGCCATGCGGTTGAGTCAGAAACCCACCAGGGTGGCGCAGAAAACCACCACATCCGTGCGGTCGAAACAGAAGCCCACCAGGGCGGCGCAGAAGACTACCACAATCGTGCGGTCGAAACAGAAGCCCACTAGGGCGGCGCAGAAGACCACCACATCCGTGCGGTAGAGACAGAAGCCCGCCAGGGCGGCACAGAAGACCACCACATCGGTGCGGTTGAGACAGAAGCCCACCAGGGCTGCGCAGAAGACCACCACATCCGTGCGGTCGAGACAGAAGCCCACTAGGGCGGCGCAGAGGACCACCACATCCGTGCGGTCGAGACAGAAGCCCACCAGGGCGACGCAGAAGACCACCACAACCGTGCGGTCGAGACAGGAGCCCACCAGGGCGGCGCAGAAGACCACCACAGCCGTGCGGTCGAGACAGGAGCCCACCAGAGCGGCGCAGAAGACCACCACAGTCGTGCGGTCGAGACAGGAGCCCACCAGGGCAGCGCAGAAGACCACCACAGCCGTGCGGTCAAGACAGGAGCCCACCAGGGTGGCGCAGAAGACCACCACAGCCGTGCGGTCGAGACAGGAGCCCACCAGGGCGGCACCGAGGACCACCACAGTGGGATCGATGATACATGAGAGCAAGTCTGGATAGGCAAGTCTGAAACAGAGAACATGAACAAGTTAAGGGTGGCCTCCGTGGCCACGACAGGATCAGTCGAGCGCTCAGAGAGTTCGGCTGAGACGTGTAGAGGCTCTGGTAGTTCAGCAGAGACCTGGAGAGGCTTTGGTAGTTCAGCAGAGACGTGGAGAAGCTCTGGTAGTTCCGCAGAGTTTAGACTGGATTCAGGAAAATCCATGGTGACTTGAATCTGCTCATGAAGATCATTGGTGACTTGACTCTGCTCATGAAGATCATTGGTGACCTGACTCTTCTCATGAAGATCAATGGTGACTTGCATTTGCTCATGAAGATCAATGGTGACTTGCCTTTGCCTATTTAGATAGTCGGTGACTTGACCTTGCCCATGAAGAACACTGGTGACTTGACTTTGCCCATGAAGATCATTTGGTGACTTGACTTTGCCCATGAAGATCATTGGTGACTTGACTCTGTCCTTGAAGATCACCAGTGACTTGACTCCTGAGGTCTAACTGTGGTAGTGCTTAACTCATGAGTGTCAACGGTGACTTGACCTGACTCTGGAGTGTCAACGGTGACTTGACCTGACTCTGGAGTGTCAACAGTGACTTGACTTGACTCTGGAGTGTCAACGGTGACTTGACCTGACTCTGGAGTGTCAACGGTGACTTATGGCACCATCTTGGGCAGTGGTGCTGGACCAGCGACCACCTTGTGCTGTGGCGCTGGGCTGGCGGCCATCTTGCGTGGTGGCGCTGGGCTGGCGGCCATCTTGCGCCGTGGTGCTGGGCTGGCGACCACCTTGTGCTGTGGCGCTGGGCTGGCGGCCATATTGTGCAGTGGTGCTGGGCTGGCGGTCCTACTGTCTGTAGACCCCGGTCTAGAGTCGGCCATCTCACCGAGAGAGACAGGTGTGGCTGAGTCATCCCACCGAGATCGATGCTGTAGGTAACTGGTGAACCCCCAAAAGTCCAGTATCTCCAGCCCCTTCATCTCCCACCCAGGCAAAGGGTCATCCAGGCAGTCGTTGAATAGGTCCTTCAGGGCCTCATCATTATACCCCATCCCCACTGCCATTGTCCAGAACATTTGCGCCAAGCACCCCACCTCACTCCCCTTTTGACGGAGAGTGGTTAGGTTGGAAAGTCTCCCCATCCGCTCCTCTATGGTGGCTGGGGAACGTATACGAAATCCCACACCGCTGGATCTTGGCATGATGGAGTCCTTCTGTCACGTTCGGGAACACAGGAGACGAGAGATCCAAATGCAGTGTGATATTTATTGGGTAATCCAAATCAGAGTCAAAAACAAGCCGGGGTCGTAACCAAACATCAATCCAAAATAGAAACAAACAAACAAACAAACAGGAACAAGAACAGGAACTCGAAGACTAGGACGCGAGGAAACTAGGTGACGGAAAGTAAGGACTCCATGCAGACAAACAGAAAAGGACTGGTTAATATAGGGAGGATAATGACTGACAAGTGAAGACACCTGAGTGCGATTAACAGGAGTGCAATTACTGTGATGAAGGGACAAGGCTAGTGGGAATTGTAGTGCCTACGGTGAGGTGCCCATGGGGAAGTGAGACCACTAGTGGACACCCAGGGAAACAGAGACCAGACAGTGTGACAATATTTTACAGTGCAGCTGTATTACAATTGTAATATATTTTTGTCTTAGAAACTTAGAAAGGGGGTGGTGTTGGCGCAGTGGATAAGACGCATGCCTTTGGTGTGAGAGACCCAGGTTCAAATCCACTGTCAGACACCAATGTGTCCCTGAGCAAGACACTTAACCTCTAGTTGCTCCAGAGGCGTGCGACCTCTGATATATATAGCAATTGTAAATCGCTTTGGATAAAAGCGTCAGCTAAATGCAAATAATAATTGTTGTTGTTTTTAACTGTGGTATTGAACATGGTATTGAATATGGATATTATTCAAGGTATTGTATTGAAAAGGTATAATATATAATTTAAACATCATGACAACACTACTGAGGATAAATGAAATTATTTTTTTTGACATCATGGTGACTTTTTGGTAAATGGAGAAAACAACTGAATGAAAAGCATAACCCAAGACAGAGAGGGAAAAAGTGAGATCAGTTATTACATAAATTTGAAATAAATACACTACATATAGTGTCTGTTGTCATACCACTGCTTCCATCACACACACAGCAAAAAAATATGTATTTGTAATGTTAGTTGTTTCTCTTAGGAATTTCACCTTTGGCTCTAGGGATGCAAGAACTGCTTCCATTAGGCTCTGCCATTGGAAATGACCTTGACCAGTGTGGGATGCTGAGAGCGTGTTAGTTTCCCTGCTTGATTGGGATTTCCGCTTGACTTCAGACCAATGGGGAGTGTGTGTCATTATGACAGAGTGTACTTGAGGAAGTGAGCGAGAGAGATCATGCAACAGACAGAGAGAGGGAACACTTAACAGACTTCCAAACTCTTTTCTTGGAAGCAGAGTTGGCAGAGCTACCTGCTGGGAGTGGGTCGAGGGCCAATCAGTTTTTGTCACGCACCCCATGGGTGGGATTTAATAACCTTTACTGTGCTGCTGGCACGCTAGAATGGCTTGACATTTCATAGTGTGCATGTGTGTATGTGAAAAATGGCGAGAGACAGAAACAGACCATAAGCCATATTACACGAAGCATTAAGGTTTGCTCCAAAAAGCTGTTGTCATTTTTGTAGACTTTTATAAATGCATTTCATGCTTGCATCTGTCAGACTGCAAAAAAATCATGCTGGGAAAACATCAATCAGGTTTCAACTTTGCACAAACTTGTGGAGACATGAGAAATTTTAATAAAGATGTATATCTGAATAAAATATTAATACTTCCTTCAGAGAATATATATTTTCTTAAGATTAAAGTTTAACATTGTTCTTACTTCATTAATTTATTGTTCTTACTTCTTACTAAATTTGTGATGTATGTGATTAAAAAAAAAATTTTATTGATTAATTTTTTTTTTTTGGTGTGTTCATCAATCCAAACTTGCTTGAGTTCATAAGCTGAATAGGTTCTTGACAGTGATGCGTGGGTTAATCTGAAATGGGTTACCCGTGGATACGAGTCATCCAAAAATATTTTTAATGATATTCGGGTCGCGGTCGGTCGGGTCGTTTGAAATACCTTTGTAATTTATATAGTACTAGACACAATTGAGAAATACATAGGCCTACACTTTATTGGCTGAATAACTGGCGCGAATAGAGTGACCCCATGTCCCGCTTTGTTGTACTGTACAGCAATTTTACCCTTTGTCCCGCCTCATTCAAATTGAGCATCTTTCCCGCTTTTTAATTCGACCCTGCCTAATAAATACACAGATACGTCCATAGGCGTACTATTAACTAGGTCCAATAGTTCAGAGGAGAGCAATAAAAGCATTAGTCGATAGGCTGAGTCGTACGTCAATCAAACTGTTGACTGGTGCACGAACGCCTCCTCATGAATCTCAAATTGGAGAGCGCACGCTGTTCAGTCAGGTTAAGCAGCCATGGCCAGTGTGGCCACGAAAAAGAGAAGATGCACTTTTAATAGCGAATGGACCGCTACATAGCCTACTCTTGGTTAAGACCTGTAGATGTCAAAGCAGAGAGAGCTTTTTGCATTTTATGCAAAAGCAGTTTTTCTGTGGGAGATGGTGGAGAATACGACGTGAGCGACATTGTGCATGAAGCGCATCATCAAGAAACATGCAAATAAACCAAATGAACCACAGGCTGACAAAGTTTCGACAGCAGAAGTGACGAGCATTTATCATGCCGTACATCACACACATTCATATCGCTCTACCGAATGCAGTAACAAGTTAGCCCCAGTAACTTTTCCAGATTCTGAAATGGCTAAGAAAAAAGCTGTAGAAACTTTGGGTGATATTTTTGGGACAGGTAGTCTTAATCTTTTAGTCGGTGGGTTTCAAAAAGAAATATAGGCAATATATTACAGAAAGCATGAAATGTCTACTTTTAAACGAACATATTCAAACCAAAATAAATAGGCTACTCTCTGAATATGTAATCCATATGAATTTTTTTTTTTTACCAACGTGCTCTTTAAATAAAAAAATTAAAAGTATTGCGCCATTGACTTTAGACTTTAGACCAGGTTTGAGTTGGTCTATGGCGCAGTCTATTTTCACTTTCAGCTCCTTAAAATAGCAATGTGCGGCACACCTATTTTTTAAACCAGCACGCCCATGGGTGCACAATTGGGCGCAAATGCATTTGCTAATTAAACAATGTGGAGCTGGACGGGAAAATGTGAACGGCGCCAGACTGAAACTAGCAAACACACTTGCGCTGCGCCTTTCGTCGCATTGTGCAGGGTGTATGATAGGGCCCTACGTGTGCTCCGAAGCAGGTTATGTTCCAGGGTTAGTTCACTTCAGCGAGCCTTCAGTGGGCATGACGGATAGCGCACAACATTATATAATATTACAATATGTAATATAGCCTATTTTATATATATATATATATATATATATATATATATATATATATATATATATATATATATATATGATGTAAATGAGGAAGCGCTAATAATATAAACAGGCTAATAAATAAGAGTTATCTGTATAAATTATAAAACACTATGACAAGGTAATGTTTAACTTATATTTATTTTTTTATTTATTACATTTTAAATTATCTCACACATGGATCACATTTTCTATACTGTCTAAATTCTAAATCAAAATACATATCTGATATGACTTAAATAATTAGCATAAAAAAAACAATATAATTGCACAGCCATCAGTTAGGTGGCGATATGCACTAAGCATGTAAACAACTAATGAACAAAAGAAGAAGAAAGAAACAGCTTGGCGCACTTTTTCGTAGCGTCCGTTTCTATAGTGACTCGTCGATTCGTCTCTCCGTTGAGAATGTCTTGAGTCTTAACCAGGAACATACTCTGAGTTGAATGAACTTACTCCCGGACGCGTTTTTGGAACCACATACCTCGAGTAAGCAAGGTTTGGGGTTAATCAAGCGAGAGTTCAGGTTTTAGTTAAAGGTAAGTTAACCCTGCTTTCTGGAATACACCCCTGGACTTCATGTGCATTAACAGCACAGTAACCGATGTGAGACCAGTTCAAAATGACACCTTCATTCTGTTAAATGTAGTGTGGTGTTTGGACATTTGTTCACACAGAAGGACAACTCAAAAAACAGGGCCAAGTATGAGGGCACCATCTGTCCCATGTGCATGTCTAAGTTTGTGTTTGAACAACAATGTCAATACTCCAGCGTCCAAGTCATATGGATTGTGCGAAGATTAAATATTAAAGATTATGGTTTTATAGATTAAGGGCAGATCTTTGTTAAATAAACAAGTACAAGCACCAGTCATACACTAGCATTCAAAAGTGAGGTCAGTGGGATTTGTTTTTTTTTTTAAGAAATTAATACTTTTATTCAGCAAGGATGACTTAAATATATGTATTTTGAAAGTACATGTATTTTACAATGTAATAAAAGACATATACTTCCAATGAATTCTACTAATCATTAAAGAATCCTGAAGTTTTGTATTGATTTCCATAAACATATTGAACGGAATAACGGTTTTCAACATTGATAACAATAATAAATGTTTTCTTAGCACAAAGACTGAAGACTGGAGTAATGGCTTTTAAATAAGTTTCCACATTCCTACTAAATGAATCTTATTTACAATTTTGAATTTATACAACAATTTGAATTAAAACTGGGTGGCTTATCTGCTTCTGTGATTCAGCTTTTGATGTCATAGCCTAATGATCATATATAAATACATTATAACATTAAAATAAACAGTGAAAAAATTTTTTTTATTTGAAATTTACATTGCTGGCTCTTAAATGAAAATTATTTTTACCCTGTAACCTTGGTAACAGGAGGTGCACAGCCATTTTCATTTCGACATCTTTCATACAAGTTCATATGACTTTTTTACTCATTTATCTTAATGTAATTACACATCTGACAGACATTTGTAAAAAAAAAAAAAAAAAAAAAAAAAAAAAAAAAAAACACCTTTCCACAGTGAATGTCATTGTTTCATAAAATGACAAATTACATCTTATTTGGCAATTACAGGCTCAAACACATTACCTTTCAGGCTCTCTCTTATACACACACACAAACAATGGTCTCAGTTAGGCCAAATGGTTTTCTGTAACAAAGTAGAAATAATAGGAAGAGGCAAAGAGGGTGTAGATGGGGAATAGAGGAGGAATGGAGGAAAACACAAGAAGATGAGAAATGACAGGCACAGAAACAGGGAATGAGAGAAACTCCCAGATAGAGAGAGAGAGAAACAATATTCCTATAGTAGAACAACCATCTCTCCCTCTCTCAGTTTCTTTTTCTCAAGCCCCGAGGCGGTTGTAACAGTCACAAAATTAAAACCCAACAGATGGAGTTTACGTAGAGTGTGTGTTTCAGCATGCCAGTGAGTGCAGGTGAATGTTAAAAGTGTGCCATGTTTGTGTGGGTGGAGTTTGGCCAAATGCACTTGGTGCTCAAACACCCTGAAAGTTTCAGGACTCAAGACGTGTTTCGGCAGAGTTGGGGGGGGGGGGGGTTGCCATGGTAATATGGGGGCCTGGTCTTGCGTACGTGGTTAACACTGACAGAATTAATCAGAAGAAATGAAAGAGAGTGTGAGAGAGAAGACTAGAATAATAGAAGAAAAGCAGCAAAAGAGGGAGGAACTGAGTGTGCTGGGACAGAGGATTTACTCAGGGGTTCCTTTCCATAAGACTTTCAAAAATGAAAACACAAACATTTTGAGTTTGTGTATTTATTGTTCTCTGTAGTGAAAATGGAATGAAAAGCATGTGTTCCTGTATATACATGCATGCATTAAGATTAAAATGTATCTAATGTTAATTACTCAGTCATTTCTCTCATTTAATGTGATTGAGTTGAGGAGGGAGTGATGTCATGGTCATGGATGCTAGTCCGAGTAGGCCATTACTGCATCTGTCCCTGGGCTACTGCACAACAATGAAGCCTTTCATTCTCTCTGTAGCCCCATATCAGCCCCCTCCCCATTAGACACACACACACACACACACCATCTACCCCTAACCCCTACTACCTCCTCTCCTCTCGACCTCTTTATCACATTCTCATGGTTTTGTGATACTGCCATTAGCATCAGCTTCACAGTCGAACATGAACACATGATGATTCACGATACATATGATATCAACAAAAGATAGAATATTTTACTCACACTTTGTCTGGGAAAAAAAAAAAAAAAAAAATATATATATATATATATATATATATATATATATATTATAAATATATATATATATATATATATATATATTATAAATATATATATATATTTTAATGGAAAATGTATTTATTAAAGTCCAAACAGGATTTTTCATTAAGTGATATATGGTTTTTGTATGGTGGATCAGAGCTCATCTGATTTAACGTTTAAGGAAAATACCATCAAATGTTATGGTGTAATACTAAAATGTTATATAAAAGGCAGATGAGAAACTAGAATCCACTGAAGTCAAAGTGAAAACATTATCATTTAACCAATGAGTCATACTGAACTTATATTTGCTCATTCGTGCATTCATTCACTGACCTATAAAATCCTATGCTGACAGTGGCAGATGTAGAAATTAAGTTGTCAAATTAAATATGACACAAGTTAATTAAAGCACTGGAAATTAGTAACTTACACACAAAGAAAACACACAAAGATTGACACATATTTAAAAGCAAACCTCCATATGCAATATACAGTAGCATGTGTGTGGGTTTACTCATTTAACCAAACTTAGTTAAACCTCGCTAAATATTGCTCATGGTCCTAACAGGTAGCTAAATCTCCCTTTGGTTACATTTGACTGACAAATTCTCAATTACAAAGTTTGTGTACTTGTTCAGAAGATGTGTATATATATATATAAATAAATAAATGTAAATAAATGACATGCTTTCATTTGGCAGTTGGCCTGAACTGATTTGCTCTAAAGAGATGCATCAGAACTAATACAGCCTAAATAAACTGCTTTTTCATCTACAGGCTTTCCTTTACATTGCATACAGATCCTTCTTGTGATTGCTTTTCTTATCTGGTCAACCATAAAAATATTGAAATTCCGGCAAACTACTAAGCATACCTGGGAATAAATTCAAACTTTATAAATGAAACTTCATAATAGACACTATATATAATAACATTACATTACACATTCATCTTTCAAAGACACACACTGCATTATGGTCTATTAATAGCTTCGTTCTACAGATTAGACCTGTTGAGAAATGAAGGCACAAAATAATTCAAGTCTTAATTATGTTATAGCCTACAGTATTCCCTGTATTTGCTGCCCAATGCTGAATGATCTCAGAGCGAGACTGTGAAAGAACAACTCAATCTTCATCGTCAACATTATCCTCTGATACTCAATTAACATCTGTGTTGTATGAATGTGTTCACAGTGCAATAGCAGAAACGTATGAATATTGTTCACATGAATATATATATGCACATGCCTATGAGTGGGCGGGCCTGCCTCCGGACATTTACACTTAGAAGTGAAAAAATATAGGCAAGGGACAACTTCAGTGCAGGAAAGATAGCAAGATCCTTCAGAAATCATTCCAAAATGCGGATCTGGTGCTCAATAGTCTTTTATTGTTATTATAAATGTTGAAAACAGTCGCGATACTTAACATTTTTGTGGAAATGAGATTTTTTTTTAGGATTCTTTGATGAATAGAAAGCATTTATTTGAAACAGAAAAAAATATTTTGTAACATAATAAATGCCTTTACTGTCACTTTTGATTGTTAAATGCATCCATGCTGAACAATCGACCTTGAGCTGTAACAACTGTTCATTCAGACATGCTTCTATGAAGCCCCATCATGGAAAGCTTCTTTTCCATTGTGTAAACTAAGCTATTTTAAGTATTACTTTGTGGTTTCATGTACACACACAATCAAACACACATTCACAGCTGGTGCGCAAGAAAAGCTGCTCATCAGGGCTCGTTTTAAAATCACTGAATTGCCAGGCAAAACTTCATCCGGTGACAGTTATAAAAGCTCATTTACTCAATAAAATGGGGAGAAAATGTTAAAGAGAAAAAAGAGCGAAGGAAATATGCTGCAAAGAAGGTCTAATTATTTACTGTTGTTTTCAGCAGAATCCAACACAACAAGTGCATGAATTCTAGATTTGTCTCTGAGTAAAACCACTAACCCGGAAAATATCAGCAGTGAAACATATTAAACAAACTGACACTAACATTCCTTATAAAAGCCCAGAAGAACTCTATCAGCAGGTCCTATGTAGACATGTAAATTTTTTCCATATTTTTACACCCACAAGCAAGTCCAACATCCCCTAGACGTCAAAAGGGGGTGTACCCCGACATCCTTTGTCTTTCCAATCTAAATCTATACTGTCCATATATATATATATATATATATATATATATGAATAATAAATATATAATTAATACCCTTAATGTATTTTAAGACTGGTAATGTATACATCTTAAAGCGATCATATGATGTTGCTAAAAAGAACATTATTTTGTGTATTTGGTGTATTGAAATGTGTTTATGCCGTTTACGGTAAACAAAAACACACATAATTTTTCCACATAATGTACTTTATTGTTTCTCCTCTATGTCCTGCCTTCTGAAACGCATAGATTTTTACAAGGCTCATCGTCCTGAAAAGCAAGGTGTGCTCTGATTGGCCAGCTATCCAGTGCGTTGTGATTGGCCAAATGTTTCAAGTCTTAACTTTTATAAAGAATATCTCTTTGGATTTGAGACTTTAGTCTTTGCAACTTTACAAATCTTCTTTATGCACAAAGAGCTTGTAACACTCCAAAGAGAAAGGAAAAATTGAAATCGCATCATTTGACCCCTTTAAATATATATTATATAGTAACTATATGTACAGAAAAAAATATGTTCTATGGGTTAAATATAGTAAGGAAATTTTTATGTAGACACAGGAGGAGAGGAGAGAAATGACTAATACAGGACAGAAAGGTTTATGAAAATCTTGTAGCTGAAGTACTTTGATCTCCTGGCAGGCTTGTCACAAGCTCTAAAGGTAACAAGTCATGCACACACACAAATTCCCGCTCTGTGATCAAGCAACTTAATACTTGGATAACCCCCCCCCACACACACACACACACAAACAAACTGACCAATCAACCAAAAAAATGGGAGTCATCTTCAATTTCCATTTGCTGTAGACACCGCAAAAATCATTCATGAGAAATAACAAGGGTTTCTGTGCCCCGGTGGCTGAGTATGTGTGTGTGATCTCCCTTTTATCAGTGTGTGCAGCATGAAATATGAAACCTCAAGTGCAAAAATACTACCAGGATACACCCTAAACTAAGCACACACTGGTAGACTCTGCAGAGTATGTGATAAATATAGAGGAACAAGCTGTTTTTTCCCAGCTAATGAGTCTTACACTGCAAAAGACGTGTCTGAGAAAACAGCTGATGTGAGCCAATCAGCAGTGATTACTCAGCACTCAGAGTCTGTGTCTGTGAGTGAAGGTGTCTGATCTTACCCTTATTCTTCTCATAGCAGCGACAATCTCCATACGACTGTTGGGTCTTGGGACATCCAGGCTGCCAACATACTGCAAAAGAAACAAATGCTTGAAATGTTAGATAAAGAGTGTTCTGTTTATACTCCATTATTAACTGCAACAGAGGAATCACCTAGTCTAAAATTAATGAGGCAGCTTCATTTGCACAAACACACACAAACACACTTTTTATGTTAATGAATGCCAAGTTACTTTTGCATTGGAAGGACATTGGAAGCCTCATTTCTCAAACTCTATTTATGCTTAAAGGGGTCATTGGGTGCCCATTTTCCACAAGTTGATATGATTCTTTAGTGTCTTAATGAAAAGTCTGTAACATAGTTTGGTTAAAATGTCTCAGTGGTCTCAATGTCTCAAAACACCTTTTTTATCCTGTCAAAAACAGCTCTTTTCAGAGCAAGCCATTTTGTAGCATTTTCCTTTAAACGTTAATGAGCTCTGCTGACCCCGCCCCTCTCTTAAAAGCCACTCTCTGAGGGACTGTTTACTTAAGCCACATTCATCGTTAAACTTGCTAATTAGCACATTATTAGGAAAGGCGATTTGCAAAGATTTATTAATAGAACTTATAATCACTTTTTCTGTAGGTGAAGCTGGACCACTAATGATGTATTAAGATGGACGCATTTAGGTAGATCGAGGGTGCACTCCCTTCAGAAACAAATGTAATCCACTGCTTTTTCAGTGGCTCAAATGTCAGGAGTAAAATATGACTGCTATGTTCATTATTACATCCAACAATAAAACACCTTAATCACTTAGGAGACATTTTTGTCTCCAGCGTTGAAACACTGGCTACATTTACATGCAACCAAATGATCCATTAGTAATCAGATTGATTGCTCAATCGGACTGAAAAACCTTCATGTAAACACATTAATCGATCCGGTTGAGCTCGACCAGAATGAAATTTCGATTGGATTGAAGGGGGTGGTTTGTTCCTCTTCTAATACGATTGAGAGTGTATGTACACACTCGATCGGATTGAACCACGAAACTGCAAGGACTGCACATGTGCAATGACGCAGAAATAACATAATGACATATGACGCGCAGAATGAGCAGTTCTTCCTTTCGAATAAAGTGTTGTATAAATGATTGTCCTGTCATTATAAAACTCTCCTTTCACTCGGCAACTGTGAAATGTAGCAGGACAACCTTGTTTTGGATACTCATTCACAGGCAACCTGGTTTGGGCGTGGGGAGAGGATAATTATTATTATAATTTTTTTTAAATACTACAATCAGATTCATCAATCGAAATGAATTCAGTCCGACTGAGCCAAAAATTGTGCATTTAAATGTAGCCAATGGTGGACTGATGACAGCTCAATCTAAGGTAATATGCCAGTTCAGTCTGTTTTATCATTATGGGGTGGTTGTGTACGCAGAACCTGATTTTACCAAGTGAGACATGTTCCTGGGACAACATCTTTGTTGACCCTGGAACAACATTGTGATTAACCAATCAGATTTGAAGAACCAGTTTATAGATTTTGTGAAGTTTATGCTTACAATCACTGTTAGGTGCTTGTACATCAGTGTCATTCATCTATCATTTCCTCTGATTTTAGGGTTTACTCATGGTTAAGGTTAGGTTTAGGTGTAGGGATATGGTCAAGACTAAATTTTTTGAGTAAAACGTTGTTCCAGGGTCAACAAAATATGTTGACCTAGGAACACATCTAACTCAGCAATATCAAGACGTGCGTTGTGTACACACACTGCCAACACACACTTCAGTTCAAACAACTTGTAAAAGTGCATGTAGCATCCAATGACCCTTTTAAATGTTAATCTAATTCAGTCATTCTAAATTGGTTTTGCTTCAAAACTCTAATATGTATAAATTCTACCAATAATCACATTGGGCCAACAATACTTAAAGTTAAAAAGACAAACTGACAATTTTGTAAATTTGTTAAAAACATCAGTAGACATTAGCCCGTGCAAATTTGCATTGCTTCAAGATTTATTATTTGCAATATTTGCATATGCAATCATAAGAATTTTTTTTCTTAACCCATCGCTGAATTGGTCAGATTCAGAATAAAACAAATGTAAAATGTGAAAAATGCCACCAAAAATGACAATAAAAATAACAAAAAAATCTCTCTCTATATATATATATAGAGAGAGAGAGAAAACACCTGCACTTCTGGATTATGTTTAGATATGGCTTCTTTTTTGACCTATAGAGTTTTAGCCGGCAACGGCGAATGGCACGGTGGATTGTGTTCACCGACAATGTTTTCTGGAAGTATTCCTGAGCCCATGTTGTGATTTCCATTACAGTAGCATTCCTGTATGTTGTGCAGTACTCTCTAAGTTCCTGAAGATCATGGGCATCCAGTATGGTTTTCCGGCCTTGACCCTTACGCACAGAGATTGTTCCAGATTCTCTGAATCTTTGGATGATATTATGCACTCTAGATGATGATAACTTCAAACTCTTTGCAATTTTTCTCTGAGAAACTCCTTTCTGATATTGCTCCACTATTTTTCGCCACAGCATTGAGGGAATTGGTGATCCTCTGCCCATCTTGACTTCTGAGAGACACTGCCAATCTGAGCGGCTCTTTTTATACCCAGTCATGTTGCCAATTGACCTAATAAGTTGCAAATTGGTCCTTATATGTACATTTAACTTTTCCGGCCTCTTATTGCTACCTGTCCCAACTTTTTTGGAATGTGTAGCTCTCATGAAATCCAAAATGAGCCAGTATTTGGCATGATATTTCAAAATGTCTCACTTTCAACATTTGATATGTTATCTATATTCTATTGTGAACAAAATATAAGTTTATGAGATTTGTAAATTATTCCATTCCTTTTTTACCAAATCCATTTGCTTTTTATATCCTTTTGTTCTCCTGTGTGTAATAGTGCTCTTCTGCTTGTGTTTTGTTTTTTTGTTCCTTGTTCCTAAGAGCAAAATTTGATGGTGTCTTGAGTATTTAAACTGGCCTTTAGGCCACAACTCAAATGTTGTCTTGACCAATTAGATATTGTCTTTGCTCAGGGTATCATAAATCATACGTTATCTTATCAAGGACGTGGTCCGAACTTTCCCACTCTTGCAGGGTATAATTTTGGACATGATTCCTATAACAAGAATATGATACATTTGACAAATAACTGATGGTCATAAACGTTTCAAGCTAACAGATTCAAACACGTAATTACTAAACATGAATATGTATCCTTAAGCCATCCAATAGTAATTAAAAAACATACACAATAAGTGATTATAAACATGACAGTCAAATGTGTGTGTTACATATAAATGAATATGGAGTTAAGCAATGGACTGATATTTATAAGAGTTCATTGAGTTCACTATAAAAGACAGTTCCTGTGCCATTCTCTGACATAAAGATGTTCTGTTGAGATCAGAGTTTAAAAAGGTCCCCTTAGGAATTTCAGTCTGTTTCTGCTAGGTGGGGGTGGGGTCAATCCAAGGATCTTGTTTATTACTTTCATGGGTTTACATGTGATGGCCGGCGTTGGATCTCGATTACTTGCCGCAAATTTGATGATCTCTTCTCCGAATTGAAATTTTCAATAATTGTTCTAATGGTGTTAATGTTGAAAGATGTTCTGTGAAAGAGTTGGGTGGTTGGTTATCTTGCTTCTGATTTGTGGCACTAGGAATTGATTTACAACGTCCTGTTGCCTTTATGAGGAATTTGGCTCCCTCATGTTTCAATGCTCCTGATCGACTCTTTAATTTGTCTGGTTCAGGTCTGATACGCTACACCTGCATACCTAACAAGTCTTCTACCACGCTACAATTAATCAAGCTACCTAAGGTCGCAAAACTCTGGACTTTTGGTTGTAACCTATGATAGTCCACTAAAGGAGGTAGAGCTTTTTCAAATTTGGCTCCCAAACTCTGGAATAGCCTTCCTGATAACATTTGGGGTTCAGACACACTCTCTCCGTTTAAATCTAGATTAAAGACACATCTCTTTGGCCAAGCATTCAAATAATGCATCTCATAATCTTGTACTGCAGTTATATCTGATCAAATGCACATTATTCTTTAGCTTGGGTTAAACAAATCAATTTTGTTAGTTTGGAATAGCAGCTATGCTAATTATGTATCTATTTGTTTCTCTGTTTTTGATTAGGGTGTTACTAGGATTTACACAAGCTTCAGTCTGGATCCAGAACACCTAAGAAGAGATGATGCAAATCCCTCAGAAGACCTCAGATGATGCCAACCCAGAAAAAACATAAAGGACTAACCAATCAATTTTGCCATAAGTTTGATTGAAACATATAATAATTGCTGTTAATAGTCTTCATCGTCTGTTTGATTAAGTCTTTAATAGATTCTTCTGTACATTTATGCCATATGTACATTAACTGACAGTGACCACTGATAAGCTACTTATAAACATTGAAGAAACTGAATTTTCTTCTAAATTTCTTCTAAATGATTTGTGTTGTGAAGCGCTATACTAATAAACTTGAATTGAATGGAATACTCAGACCCCTCTTTGGTCCGCCCACGAGCCACCTGAGATGGGTCCCTGCGTTCCACCTCGCTGCCCCATCAGCCTCAGCTGTGCGACTCAGTTCGCCCGGCATTCCCCCAAGTTCAGTGGCATCTGCTTCACAGCAGTGAAGCCAGCCGATGTTTCTGTTTTGCGTGTGGAGATTGCTGTCCTACTGACAAAGGATGCAATAAAGCCGATCCCTCCAGTCGATATAAAGATTTATAAAGGTTTTATAGCCCCTATTTCATTTATACCCAAGAAATGCGGTTGGTTTCGACCAGTTTTGTACCTGTGTTTCTTGACCTGGGCCGTTTATGCAGAAACACATCTTTGGGTACATCTGTCCCCGGGATTGGTTTGCAGCAAATGACCTGTAGGATGTGTACTTTCATGTGTTAATCCTGCCACGCCACACACTGTTTCTGTGGTTTGCATTCAAAGGACGTGCATATCAGTACAAGGTCCTGCTCTTCGGGCTGTCCCTGTCTCACCCTGTTTTCACGAAAGTTGTGGGGGGAGTCTCTTGCTCCCCTCAGAGACCACGGTGTTCGCATCCTCATCTATCTCAACGATTGACTTATTCTAGCACAGTCTTGGCATCAGTTTTGAGCACAGAGGCCTGGTGTTCAGGCACCTCAGCCAGTTGGGTCTTCAGGTTGGGTGCATGTTAGGGAGTGAGTCCCTCTCGGTCCGTTCGCAGTCGTGTTCCGGTGGGGGGGTCCCCTCAAGCATGGGGCCTAGTGTGACTGCACCAGTTACACCCCCCCTAAGGACGGCCATGTGCGCAAGTATGCATTTCCCCCAGTTTCACAGATGCTGTGCAAGGTCAGGGAGGATGAGGCGCAGTTCCTGCTTGTGGTGCTTTCACTGTATAAATCCGGCAGAGAGGGACAGCAAAACGACAACAGATCACCAAAAATAGCAATTTATACCGCTGATTTAAGCTGTGAAAGACAAGACTGCAGGACTGCAGTCAGAATGAATGACTGCCATTGTGAGTGGTTCTAGGTCTTGGCTTTCCAGCTTTGGCCAATAAAATTCCTGGAAGATAATCCTGCATAACAAATTGGAGCTAAAATTACTCAGCGATAGGCTTCTGAGTGGCTCAGTATACAAAGCTTTGGGTTTCCTGAGGCATTTAGCTGCCTGCAGATTTGAAAAGCGTACAGAAAAGCTCTCTGGGAAAACACCAGTATTTATGACACATGAGACAACAGACTGTAATATTTTAAATATGCAAGCGTCTGAGTATATAAATGTATTTAAGAAATGACTGTGTTAAAAAAATAGATGGAGAGGAGTTATCTGGGACCTTAAAGCATGTCCTAGCTTTCATTAATGGGCACAAATTAAATATTTATAAATTAGTCATAACCAGGCAGGTCAGAAATGCTGTATGCTGAACAGGACATTTGTTGCTATAGGCAATATGAATATAAATATAATAAAGAAAATTATTGTATAATACTAAAAATAATGTTTATCCAGCAGAAAATCTAGCAGAGTTTTGTGACTTATAGTGATGGACAAAATACACTGACTATCCCAAAACCTCAACCACTGATTGAGAACTGATGTTCAGTGCTCTCGCTACAAATGTGGCTGAATATGTTTTGAGACACAGCCACAAAGTAGGGGTTTATTCAATGAAATGTTAATGATCCAATGTCCCAGTAAAATCTTTCCACAGCTTCTGAAGAAACCAAATACCCTCCAGAGTTTAAAAGACATCTCGGCTCAGTTAAAGTACCAGTGTGACCAGCCATGCAGCCATTACTAAGAAAGTTGTACTAGACACCAAAAATTGTTTATGCATGTTTTCAGTTTTTGATTTTTATATTTAGGGGGCTTAGAGTAAAGAAAAAATGTCTTGACTGCAAAAGAATAAAGGCTGTAATTAGTATCTAAAGAAACCCGGTAATCACCTGATCTAAGCTAGCAGGTTACAATCAATATCTAGAAAGCATTTGTTGTCATCTAACAAAAAAAAAAAACAATTATTATTTTAAATATCTTAACTGCTTTACAGAGCAAATCGAGTAACCCTAAAGAAACTTAATATCCATGACTCAAAATGCCTAAATATTTGTAAAGAAAATATTACAACCAAACCAAAATTGATATTAGGATTACATTTATAAGAACTGTGCACGTGTTTTAAACCAAATGTAAAAAGATTTCTCCTTTTATATTCGGCGACCGTTTCATTTTTTTGTCTAACGTCATCATTAGCCAAGTTACATGATCCTTCCTCTGCCCAGTGTGGAATTACTCTTTCTGCACACACAGCATTGAGTGACCCACTTTACGTGTATGTATAGGCTACTTATTTGACTACACAAAAGTATCGGTTAATATAACCAGCAATAATAACAATGGCATTGTTTACAGTAGATATAGTCGGTTTCACCTTGGCTTGGAAGTGTATTCCGTGTTGATACGCTTCCTCGTTGTGAAGCGGGACGCGCGAATCCGCCACATCGTCCACCAGGTTGTACCTGTTTCTCCCCTGCATTTTCATTGGGACCCGTCCGGATGATCGACTAGAAATTTCCTTAACCTGTCCCAAAGCATCAAAACTAATACCAACTAAAAAGATTGCTCTAATTTAACCAACTGAAAACAAATCGCAGATACACGAGCGATTCAAAGCGAGGGAGCCCATTATAGTAGCAGCCCGGGAAAAGCTCGATGAAATCACAGACGCTTCAGCACAAAAGAAATGGGTTGGGCGCCTCTCCACCAGACATCAGCGGCATTTATACAAGCCTGGCTTAGTCTCAAGTTCAAGTGCCCCGGCAAGGAGAAGTTTAATAAAAGAAAACCCATGGATGAATTCTGCACGCCTCGTATCCACCTAATGAGTTTATTTGCGTTGCTCTCTTCAACCTCTGATGCAGTTCTCATGGAGCAAAGTTCTGTCTGCTTTAAGAACAACCTTCAAGAATTTCAAACACTAGGCCTACATTTAGTACTAAAAAGCAGTAGGCTACTGTAACAAAAGCAGTAGTTTCTTATTCATAGATGAATAGCAATAGAATATGCAAAAAAAAAAAAAAAACGGCGTGGTCCAACTAGGTGAAGAGATCTGAATCAAAAGAAGAGAGTTTTCTTGGAGAGGTTATGTAAGGGAGAATGAGGCTAGTTAATCACACTTTTTACACCAATATTTTTTCAGAGTAGCTATTTCCATCTGGACACAATTTAAATTTTTTTGAGTTACAAACAATAAATAAATAAAATTGGAAATCTTACAAATAAATAAATACATAAATTATTAATTAAACAATTGTCAAACATTATTTCATCTTAAAGGGATGATTCATGCAACAAAAAAAAAAATAATAGGCCTAATAATAATAAAAAATAATAATAATAATAAAATAACTACAACCGAAACATTCTTCTGTGTTTTGAGAAATGTCGTCATACAAGAAAGTTGTACAAACAAACATTCTTCATAATCGTCTTTTGTATTCCGCAGAATACTTGTTTGGAATGACATAAGAGTGAGTAGCCTAAATTATGACAGTATTTTCCCTTTTGGTTGAGCCATCCCGTATCTCTGTTAATGAGTCTGTGTTCAAATCACTGGGCAGCCTACTGCAAAATATTACAGAGAGACTGTTCATGAGAGAAAGTGAGAATTTCTTTTTTCAATACTGACACAAGTGCTCCCTCTGCTGCATCACAGAGGCATTATGGGCACAATATGGGTTTTCAGATTAAAAACAAAGTTAAGTACGGAAGTTCTAAGCGGCCATGCATTATAATTTTTTTCCTTCTTTCTCGATATCTCGACATAACGAAAGTCGTTTTCCGTTATAACGACTTTATTTTCTCGTTATCTCGACATAACTAAAGTCGTTTATGGTTATAACGACTTAATTTTCTCATAGAAGTTACAAAACTGCGCCAGCAGGTGGCACTATAGACCTGATATAACTGATGGGGGGGTTGTGCACTATCCACTTTACTGTACGTGGACCTTCCTCGTGTGATCGCTATAATTTGTGCAGTCTTGTTCATTACTGACATTTAATTCATTCATAAATGTTAAATGCTTGAATCAATATGATTATTTTGTGCATTAAGTTCTTGCTAGATGCATGAGTTTCACCAACGCGTTCTGTGTCATAAAATAACTGCTTATCAAAACCAAGGTTGACGTCACTGTATCCTGTTTGCATCTGTATCTTTATTTGTGCTTCTTTTAGGCACATGATTGTTAGTTAATAAGCGGAGATGTTCTGTTTATCTGCAGGATTTAACGATAGGCTATTTGTGATGTGCTTCTTTTCCTATTAATCTTTATTGTTAACCATATTGTTGAGAAATGTGATGTATATGTAAAGTGCACAGGTTTTGTTCTATAATGTATTATCTTTTTTTTTCCCTTCTACACATACACATACACTACACGTACACATGAACGCTTTTTTCAAGCTTGTAACGCACATGATTTTTGTGTAATTTATTCATAAATAATAATTTTCTGTACATTTTGTATTTTTGTTTTGCATATTCATGTGTAAATAAAAGAGAAGTGCTTATGTACATTGTCAATTTTTTAATGCAGCTTATAATATTTTTCACAAAACTTTTATGTTTATTTTTTTGTCCTGTAAATATTTTTTTACACATTAAAACAAATTGTTCTGTACTGAAAGTACTTTTTACAACCATTTACGGCATTGCTTAGTTTAACATCAGAAAAACAACATCGGTTTGAGCCCAGCCCTGCCTCCATGTGTTCTGGGGTCTTCAGGAGATGAATGGCCAGCACCTCCTCAGTCTCTCGGAGGACAATGCGGTGACAGTGGAAAGAGGCACATGTCAAACACTCTGGAGACCACTCTGTATGATGTACCACTGGCAAACAGAAGAGAAACACCAGGGTCTGGATTGTGGCACCCATCACTGTTGATGTTCACTTCTCAGAAGATCCACTGTCAGGGCCTCGCTGCTCAGCCCAAAACCATTAAAAACGTACTGGGTTACTAACGTAACCTCGGTTCTCTCTAGAAGAGGGAACGAGTACTGCGTCTTAGCTAAGACGCTACGGGAAAAGTCTCTTTTCACGAAATACTGAAGCAAAAAATTATCCTTAATTTTGAATTTTTGTAAAGCGCATTTGCAGCAGCACACAGCCATAGGCGAGACGGCTCGCTCGCTCATTGGCTGCTCTGCGGCAACTGCACAGCCTATCGAGCGCAGGCTGATGCAACATCAGACCAATAAGGGCGCTTCGCGCCCTTGATTCCACTTCCCGCCGAAACGGGTGTGGCCCAACCCTATAAAAGGAGCTCGAAAAGGCTAACTCACCTGATTTATTTCATCGCCGAAGCGAACCAGAGTGAATCGTACGCACGGCAGAGAACGCAGTACTCGTTCCCTCTTCTAGAGAGAACCGAGGTTACGTTAGTAACCGAGTACGTTCTCTTACGAGAGTTCTCTCGTACTGCGTCTTAGCTAAGACGCTACGGGAACCCCATGTAAAGCGCCGTGCGCGCAGGTATCACACACCAATAAACCTGGAAGCAACGCCCAGGATTTACAGTGCACAGTCACCCGAGGGACTCACAGAGAGTCCAGGACAGGAGGAGGAGGAGGGGGGGGGGTCCCATATCTAGCAGCACCCATAGATGCGGCAATATTACATCACACAGTCGAGGCAAGGCCTGACCAATGTGGCAATGCGGGTCTTACGCAATACTGCCCATATAACAGTCGGCAGCGCATAACGCTCGCGATCTCAGAGTTCCAATCAGGGCCCTGATACGACTATACCGACAGCAGCCTTGCTTACAAGGCGGGAACCTCCAGGTTATAGAACCTGATAAATGTAGACGGCGAGGCCCAACCTGCCGCCATACATATATCCTGCAAGGAGATCCCCGTAGACCACGCCCACGACGAGGCGACGCCCCTTGTGGAGTGTGCTCTGACGCCCAGTGGGCACTGGAGGCCCCTGGAAGCGTAAGCTAACGCTATGGCGTCAACTATCCATCTGGATAGAGTCTGTCTCGAAACAGCCATTCCCTTGGAACGTCCACTGAACGAGACAAACAGCTGCTCAGTCTGTCTAAAGACAGCGGAGCGAGACACATAAGCTCTTACAGCCCTAACAGGGCAAAGAAGACTCGAGTCTCCATCCTCTCCTGACACCGACAGGGCAGACAGGGCAATAACCTGAGCCCGAAACGGCTGTTGAGGGATTTCGGCACATAACCGTGCCTAGGTTTGAGTATGACCCTTGAGTCATTAGGCCCAAACTCCAAGCACGACTGGCTCACCGAGAGCGCATGCAGGTCACCCACACGCTTAACTGAAGCGAGAGCCAACAAGAACACTGTCTTGAACGACAGATGCTGGAGGCTAATCGTTTGGATAGGCTCAAAAGGGGGACCCTTCATGGCCTCCAAAACCGTCGCGAGGTCCCATATAGGGACTGACGGAGGTCTGGGAGGATTCAGCCTCCTAGCTCCTCTAAGGAAGCGGATGACCAAATCGTTCCTTCCTATTGACTGACCGAGCGCTGTCTCAGAAAACGCTGCCATGGCCGCCACATAAACTTTGAGCATGGATGGGGCTCTGCCCTCATCCAACAGCTCCTGTAGGAAGGAGAGAACCTCCGTCACCTCACAACTAAGGGGTGAACATCCCCGAGCTGTGCACCAGCTGGAGAACACCGATCACTTCGAGGCATACAGCCGTCGTGTCGACGGAGCTCTAGCCTGAGTGATGGTATTTAGCACTCCCACTGAGAGATCAGCGGGTAACCGTTGAGCGCCCACACATGGAGGGACCACAACTCCGGTTGAGGGTGCCAAATCGAGCCCCTGGCCTGCGAGAGGAGGTCCCTCCTCAACGGCACTGGCCACGTTTCTCTCACCCGTTCTATCACCTGCGGAAGGAGGGAGATGGGGGGGAAAGCATAAAGTGGGCAGCACGGCCATCTCCATGACAGCCCGCTTTCGTTCTTGGAAAAGAACGCGGGGCAGTGAGCGTGTTCGTGGGACGCGAAGAGGTCCACCTCCACCCTGCCAAATCTCTCCCACAACAGCCGGACTGTTTGCGGGTGTAGAGACCATTCGCCCATGGGAATGTTGTTTCCGGACAGCCTGTCTGGACCCAGATTCTGTAGCCCAGGTACATGAACTGCCCTCAGCGAGCGCAAGTTGTGCTGAGCCCAAACCAGGATGCGTTCCGCCAACCTGCACAGGTTTCGGGACCCGAGTCCGCCCTGGCGATTTATGTAGGACACCACAGACATGTTGTCCGAACGGACTAAGACGTGGTGGCCCTTGATTCGGGGACAAAAGCGTTCTCCACTGCCAACATTTCCAGACAGTGGATATGTTGGAGCTTTTCCCGTTCTGACCACAGGCCAAAGGACGGTCTGCCCTCGAGCAGCGCTCCCCATCCCGAAGTGGAGGCGTCCGTCGACACCATCTTCACTTTCGAGGAAGTCCCCAGGCTTACACCTGATTGGTACCAGTCGTTCGCTGTCCAGGGTTTCAGGGCTGTAATGCAGCTCTGATTGACCCTGAGACGCAGCCGACCAGGTACCCGCGCTTTCAGCCAGAACTGCAGGGGGCGCATGCGGAGCAGGCCCAACTGAAGAACTGGAGATGCTGAGGCCATGAGACCCAGCATCTTCTGAAATTCTCTGAGCGAAACGGTCGTGCCGCAGCGGAGAGAACTCGCTGTGCACTGAATGCCCAACGCGCGCTGTGGTGACAGCCGCGCCGTCATGGAACGTGAGTCCAGAGCTATACCCAAAAACAGTATCGTCTGACTGGGGTTCAGCGAACTCTTCGTCCAGTTGACACTGAGACCGAGTTTCTCGAGGTGATCGAGTAAAATGGCCCCATGTTCCACGAGCTCCGCTCGTGATTGAGCCAGAATCAGCCAGTCGTCCAAATAGTTCAGCACTCGCATGTCTCTGAGTCTGAGAGGAGTGAGCGCTGCGTCCATGCACCTCGTAAACGTACGAGGCGCTATGGACAAGCCGAACGGCAGGACTGTAAACTGGTATGCCTGGCCCTCGAAGGCGAATCTCAAATATCGCCTGTGACTTGACGCTATCTGTATTTGAAAATACGCGTCCTTCAGATCTATTGACATGAACCAGTCTCCTCTGCGAATATGCGCAAGGAGTTTCCTGGTCGTAAGCATTCTGAAACTGTGTTTCACCAATGCCTTGTTCACCTGTCTTAGATCCAGTATGGGCCTGAGACCCCCGTCTTTCTTGGGCACCAGAAAGTATCTGCTGTACAGCCGCCCCTCGCTTTGAGCTTGAGACACAGGCTCTACAGCCCCTTTGCTCAACAGTTTTGATATTTCGGCCCGAAGTATGTGTGCTACTTCTGTTTTGACCGCAGTTTCGACGCGCGATAAAAAGCGTGGAGGGCGTCGAAAAAACTGTAGCGAGTAGCCTCTCTTTATAATGCCTAGCACCCAATCCGAAACCCCTGGAAGCGCTGACTATGCAACTGCATGAATGGCTAAGGGCTGGATGCGAAGCGCGCTCTGTTGACCGGGCAACGGCGGCGCTTCGGTGCGCTGCACCATGGGCGTTACGCCTGTGGCATTTGAGGCGGGGAGCGCGCTGATCACAGCGGGCAGATCACTCCTCCTCGACCCCGTCCCGGTGCTTAACCGATTTAGGGAGAGTTGAGCGGGTCCCGTGGGACTCGTGATGCCTGCGAGTAACTGTGGGCTGCAAGCGTGCACATTTACCGCTTTCGACTCGCTGTCTACCTGGGCAGAGCGTACATGCACGGGTTTCATTTTTACAGAAACCACGCGCCTTTTAGTGACATAGTGTTTGTGGGCACTAAGGAGTGGGCACGTTTACTATGTAGCGCGCGCGATCGACCTGAGTCGATCTTATGGGCGCGAGCCCTGTGTGCAGGGCTGTGCTTACATGTGGAGATGAGCACTGAGGAGTGGGCATCGTCACTACATTTATAGCACCATTGGCCGTGGCCGGAACACCAAAAATAACACACTTTTCGGGAAATATCTGGGTAGCCGTGATAACGGCTTTTGTGTGCAGGCAAGCGGGCACTCGTGCAGGCTTGCGCGTTGCAGAAAACGCTGAGACAGTCACATTTCTTGGAACTGCAACAGCGGCGCGCTTGGGTGAGAACTCGGCCGCAGCGGAACTCGTACACCGGCGCTTTCCTAGCAGTGCTAGGATGACTTCGGGGCTTCCGGCTTCACTGTAATCCTCTGCCGTGACTCCCGCGGCGTGGGGCGACGGCTGGAAGAGCGAGAACGGGGTCCCGAGCTGCGTTGCTGACGCTGTCGCGATGAAGCAGCTGGAGGCGGTGGGCGTGACTGAGAGCTTTGTGGGGCCGGTCTAGCGCGGCTCGCTGCAGAACCGGAGCGCTTTGGCAAGAAGTGCTTAAACGCTTGTGACGCTTTCTGATCCTCGACGAATCTCTCGAGAAACTCGTTGACAGACGATCCGAAGAGGCCAGCAGGAGTCAGCGGGGCGTCGAGGAACGCAGCGCGCTCAGACTCTGCCATGTCCAAAAGCGTTAGCCACAAATGTCTCTCAGCCACCGTAGCGGAAGCCATAACCCGTCCCATGGCCTGTGCAGCGGACTTAGTAGCGCGGAGGGAGAGATCCGAAGCACTCCTCAGATCCGCGAGACAGAGCAAAGGTGCGTTGCTATAGCCTGTTCCACCGGCGGAAGTGACTGGTAGCCTCTGTTTTTAGCATCGTCCAGTGTGGAGAATGCTGGCGAAACAGACAAACGAGTTCTCGCCGAGAACGGAGCGTTCCAAGCTTTCGCCACTTCTTCATGAAGCTCAGGAAGAAACGGGGCGTGCTTCGAGCTGGGAGAAATACGCTCATCCGGGAGAAAGCTACAATCCAGCCGGGAACGAGAGGGGGGAGCTGGTGCAGACCACTCGAGGCCGAGGCTCGCCGCGGCCAGCGTGAGTACTCGCATCAGCTCTTTCTCGATATCAGCCCGTCTGCTGGGCCTCTGCACGCGGCCCTGAGATCCACTTCCTCGGAGGACGCGGCAGCAGACAGCGGGCGCTGACCATCGGGAAGCGATGCAGGGGAGGCCGGTGAAGCGGGGAGAACCGGCGAGCTCGGTTGAGCTGGAGGCGGTTCCGGTAAATGCTGGGAGCGGCGCTTTTTACGGCGCTGCGGCACAGCGGAGGATGCAGGCTCGGAGAAGAATGCCAGGCGAGTCCTCAGAGTCACCATCAGCAGTAGCTCGCAGTGAGGGCAGCCGCCGTCAGCGAGCGCGAGCGCTGCATGATCCTCACCCAGGCAGGAGACACAGATGACGTGACGGTCTCCTTCGCTGAGCGGGGCTCTGCACGAGCCGCACGAGGGCATCTTTAAAAAGACGCAGCTCTTTTACGAGTGTGCGTCGCAGGGCGAACACAAGGATATAAAAACGATATAGGCGCCGGAGAGCGCAGCAGGAACGGCAGTGGAAAGCGGCGAAGGCCAGCAGCTTCAGAAGTGGCTCGTCCCGCTGAGATGCTTATCAGACGGCGCTTGCTTCCTTCGTGATCCAACGATGCGTGAGCTTCGCTGAAGAGATGAAAAATCAGGTGAGTCAGCCTTTTCGAGCTCCTTTTATAGGGTTGGGCCACACCCGTTTCGGCAGGAAGTGGCATGAAGGGCACGAAGCGCCCTTATTGGTCTGATGTTGCATCAGCCTGCGCTCGATAGGCTGTGCAGTTGCCGCGGAGCAGCCAATGAGCGAGCGAGCCATCTCGCCTATGGCTGTGTGGTACTGCAAATGCGCTTTACAAAAATTCAAAATTAAGGATAATTTTTTGCTTCAGTATTTCGTGAAAAGAGACTTTTCCCGTAGCATCTTAGCTAAGACGCAGTACGAGAGAACTCTCATAAGAGAACCTGTCCGGCACTGCCACATTCATCTTTATCTTGCAGTACAGGGGTCTGGTCTGATTTAGGGAAAGAAGGAAAAGAGAAATTGTTTAGAGCTATGACAATGTAATTATTACAAGAAATATTGAGATACTTTAGTAAACTACTTTTAGTGACTATCAATACCATATTGGGGAAAAACTACTAGTCATATTTAAAACTTTATAAGGTTAAATATAGCTAAAGGGATAATTCACCCAAAAATTAAAAATCCAAACCTGGAGCAACTTAAGGGAGATCAAATGATTACAGAATTTTCATTTTTGGCTGAACTATCCTTTAAATAAAAGTATTATCTTTCATACTCTAATATACTTAAGTAAAGGTATGTACAGTATTGTTTCTTAAAAATAAATGAATTTGCCAGGATGGTTTTGCATTAATATGACTGCTGCACTACTGTGTATGTTGCAGTTTATATGTTCAATGTTATTCAATTTAAAGTTGCCTACTAAATATACTGTTGGATAGTTTAATCTACAAAATTGCATCATGCTGTAAAATACCATATTTTTCGTAGTGCTGCTGTCCTGTGAGAAAGAAATAAAAAAACTTAGTACTTCATATTTGTACGAGTATACTTAACGAATGTACTTCTTAACAGTCCACCTCTGATTATTTTGAAAATGAAAGTAACAACATTTATTGTTAGAATATTAATAAATTATTGCTAACTATATATAATCGCACATTTGTAAGATATCAGTCAGCATTTGAACTGCTATGTGTGTGTGTGTGTGTGTGTATTTTGTAGTTTTTCATATGTATCATTACATTATTCAAGTAAGCTCCAAGCCAGTACCTGCATTTAAAGTTGACACGAAACAAGTAGTAGGAAGCATTAAATACTTAAAAATAGTTTCTAATAGTAGGTTAGTTTATATTACATCTTTAATCAACATCATAAACTAGGGATATTTGACTAAATCGGCCCCTAACAGAAAGGCTTGTAATTGCAGTCAAATTGTGTAACTGGTTACACCACTTGACATTTCCATATAAAATTTAATTTGACAGGCATTATCATGGCCACCTATGTAAGAACATGACCTTGGTGGGAATATTTTAAATGTAATTTTTAAAGTTAATACTCATTTTTACAATAATGATGAATTATCAATGTATTCCTGAGGTCATACCAAAGTGTACCTAAGAGTGCCTGACCATACCCTAACAATTTTAAATTATCTCACATTCTAAAGAGAGTTACTAACATTTGCATGCAGTAGTTAGTATCACCAGAGGTCATTCTCTGTGATAGAATTTCCTGTCACATGATATTCTTGCAAAATATTAACAAAATGGCTCCTTGAATGGTGGTTACACGCCTTGAACCTCAAGGAATTTGATTTAACTCCCATAATTCCCCAAATTAATTAAAATATTCAGAACAATGATGCTTCATTTACTTTTATTTACTATTACATATTACTTATGTTAGATTATGACAAACTAGCTGATCTGGTGTTTTATTGAGAATTTCACCTTTTTTAAACAAGATAATTTATTTGGTACAATTTTTTTACGGTTACGCCACACTGACATTTTGCATTCTTCCCCCAAATATTACTTCAACATGAATCATAACCAGATTTTTTTTACTTGGTCCACAAAAAAAGAGAATGTATGCAATTAATTTGCACATTTATTTTTAAATATTAACCTTTTTAAATTTAATTAAACCATATGGACACAAAAAAGTAGCGTCACGTCACTGACCCATATACCCATAAACTGAGAGAAAGAGAAACAAAATGTTCTGTTCCCGTCCACCGTCACGCTGATTCTGGTACATGATTTTTCGCTTCGCGTACAGCTCTAGTTTAGTGCAATATGCTGCCGCCGTGTACCTCTACGGCTTCCGTCAGTTGTGTTGCGTTGTCAACAGGACCAAAACACCAGCAGCAACAGGACACGGGAGCTTCACTTCTGGACTGTCCGCTGGCCATCAGCTGACACCTTACCTGTCTGGCTGCATTAACTCTGCCATGTCTTAGACAACAGCCGGTAAACGGAACGCACCCGACGTTTTCATTTGGAGACACGACGTCCGTTTAAACGCGCGAGAGCAGTCGGTGCACTTCACCGGCTTTAACTGACCGAAACTGACAGGGGGAATGCGGAGATGCGCCCAACCATGACCTGCGCTCGTCTCCTCCGTATATATGCCGCGATATGTGCTGTTAGTTGAGAATTGATCTATAGAGAATGGGATGAATTAGGCACAAATGTGTTTATATGCAGCTTGTGGTATTATTATAGGCGGTTAATAACCTCATTTTCCCATTAAAAGGACACTGGACAGCTCTTGCCCCGAGCCACTCCTGCCCCGTTAGATCGCCATCAAAAACATTCAGTAGTGATGTGCTATCTGTTATCTGAGTTAATAAGGTTTATATAATAATCTGACTGTAATTATGGAGTCGGTGCGTCTTCAAGACAATTTATCAGACTTAATAGTTGGCTTTTATAGACTACTTTTCAGCTTTTGTGCCTTAGTTTAGACAGCAGCAGCTGGTCCACGTTAGCACCTAATGCTAGTAGATTGTCCTGACATATTCACCAAACCTAGATGACATAACAAACAATCCGACCATTAACTAACACTATGAGCGATCACTACGAGAGAGTGAAGATTGAGCTCCAGCAGATGAAGGAGGAGGAGGCCGAGGCCGCGGCCGACGAGGAGCAGCTGTCCCCGGCCGCAGTCCCTTCAATCCCGGCTGAAGTTGCCTTTATGGCACGGAGAGACCTGTCCAGAAGTAGCATTAACGGGAGAAGTCGGAGTAAAAGTAGGAGCAAAGGAGACGGTCACGAGAGACAGGTTAACGTTAAAGAGCTTGCGGATCTGACTGCGCAGAAGTCAAACTCTTCACAAGGACAGAGCCGCGTGAGCAATGATCCAAACCTTCACATTAAAGGAACGGCGAGGCTTTTAAAGGCTAAAACGGCGGCAAACGGTCACGTTGAGTCATGTCCGAGACACACAGATGGGAAATGTGAGCATCACGGCAAAGAAGGCGAGAGCAAAGCGTCCAAAAAGAGGAGAGCTGTGACGGTAGACACCTCCAAGGCAAAGACGTCTCTCGAGGCGCTGAAGATGAGCATCAGACAGCTGAAGTGGAAAGAGGTGAGAAAACCCCTGTGTCCTGACCACCACTTAAACTTAAACTTTATCTACCTGCCATTCCGATTACAAGGACTAATAAATTTGTGTCGTGCCATCTATAGGCTATTTTTGGATTTGGGTATTCTTATTTAAAAATAGGCCTATACCGCAAATTAATACATTTTTAGACCTAGTGTAAAATGATTTTGAGTGTGTGTGTTTGGAATTACCTCTAATATTTACCTCTAATATTTACATCGAATACATCTAATATTTAATCTAATATTTAATTTGTATTTCTTTTGTACTGTAGAATAAAATGCACTTGCAATTCAAAATAATGAGTACTGAATGCATCAGTCAAAATTCACAACATTTTTTTGAATGATTTTTTAGCGAATCAGTCCAAATGTTTTTTTTATTTTTATATTAAATCTTTAATATTCCACAGAGGAATAGTTGCATTGTTTTGGTTAAAAGGTGTAAGAACCAGTGGATACAATTCTACATGTACAGAAGCTCACTGCTGTAATGAAAAGACTAGTAACAGATCTAATCCTTATCCTCATGGCTAAGTTACCCTCAAGTCACCCTTAACCACACATCTCAAGACCCTAATCGGACCCACTGCAGGAAGTATAGTAGACCTTTTTTGCCCTCATTTATTCATAAAATAATTATACACTCCATTACTTTTGCATAGATTGGATTGTGTGTGAAGGAGACTGAGGATCTGTCCGTGTAATTCTATCTAGTCAGAGGAACTCAAACACGTGATATATGTCTGGTAGTGTATGATGCAGTTTTTCCTCTGTAACCAACTAGGCAAGTATATGATGACTAGTGTTTTAAAACTTATTCAGTTTTTAAAAACCGTATTCCAGCCTTTTAATGCAACCAAAAAATTTCACTGTAACAAAATAGATTTGTTATACTTTTTTTTAATGCATCTGTGATTCTAGTACATCGACATTAGATGAATCCATTAGACTTATCTACCCTTTCTTTAGGCTTCTGCAATGTAAACAAACACTTACTCATGACTTGTAGGCTTAATATTTCATCAGCCATTGCCAGTCTTTAACCTTGTCATTCAACACCATGTGAGTAATGCACGGTTACACTTGACTGTCTGTGTGAAGTCACTCTGCATTAAAAAAAGAAACCCTTATTAATACATTGATAAGATGTCAAACTAAACCATGTGGTGCACAACAACTGGTGTATTGGAGATAGTGAATGGTTCTACTCGTCTCCACTGAAATATAATGAGCCTTTGTAATTCAAAGCTGCCTTGTCGGTTTCACGTTTAAGTGTGTCAGTTATACCTTTTATCCTGTCTGCTTCACCAAAGACTGATTCAAGGGCAGAAGGAGTTCCCACCAGTGGTTTTAAATTTTTTTTTTATTAGACTATCAGTTAGTTAATTTAGAAACATAGATCCAAAGATAGTTATGACAGTTAGAAACAAGATATGATATAATCTGTAAGCACTTGATACAGACTCATTAGGTTTCATACCTGTTACATGAGCTAAAGAGCCAGAATTGTCTGTCAACAAGCTGGCAAACTGATGGCAGTTGTTGTCATTACCCATTCGATATCTTTATTGGGTTCAGCTGAAGTTTTCTGTGCAACTAAGATGGGCTTTTGAGAAACTGGATACTGCAAAAGGCAGACTTATCACAGTAGATCATCTGTGATCTGAGGTCTGTAGTAAGTATGGTGTTGTGAAAATTGTAAACAATTTAGTTGCATTTGTGCCTGTAGAAAAAGAAACCATTTAAATATTTGGATCTATGATTCTGTTTGGCTCTAAATAAAAAGACACATAAAGGTCTAGTTATACAGTTGAATGCTGACTTTCACCATATGGTTGTGCCTTCACAGAGGTAAATGATTAAACTAAATCTGGGATAATCCCATATGCCTGTATTCCCACTGCTCTCCATGCCTGTATGGAACAGAACAGCAGGACAGCAATGCTTACACTGCAGGGCTACATGTGTGGTTGTTGTAATCTGTAAATTTAGATTAGTCTAGTAAGGATTTGATACAGATTCTCCACACTGCACATAGTTTACACAACTCAGCACACAATCACATACATGAACACACAGAGGTTTAGCCAGACCAGGTAAACATATCAATTTGTCTGTAACACGAGAAATATCTAATGAGGGTCCAGGCTGATGTGACAGGGGGAATGATCCTGGAGAGAGAAGATTGGTTATTTGGTGTGTTAACACCATGGTGAGTAACAACTTACAATAACATAAAAGAGCACTTTAAAAATCTGTACAAGGTTTTTATAGATTGCTCTAGATAAACCTTTATTATGGACTATTTTATTTTTATTTTTTGAAGTTCTTGGTGCACAAGTTTTCTCTTCAGTGTTTCGTGACAATTTCCACGTGTCTTGTACCTGCTACATGATTCCAAGTAACTTCATTTAGTTACGGCTCAAGGTGATTGGATTGAAAAGGCATGTCCTCCTTTTTCTGACCTTCTCCACGGCACTTTGATGTAGTGATGAAATCTTGTTCATGTTTAAGAGATCTTTGCCAACCCTACAGGGTTAAGGTTAGACCAATTTTATTGCTGGATGTTGCATCAAACAGAGATAAGGTGTTAATATGTTGACTCAAACTGTATAAACCACTTTGAGTTATTATTTTAAAAGATTCTTCCCAGTTCACACAAAAAAATGGACATTTTATCATCATTCTTTATCATTTGTCATCTTCTTCATGCCGTTCCAAACCTGTATAATTTTCTTGCTCCTGCAGATTATAAAAGAAGATATTTTGAAAAATGTACGTTGGAAGTCGATGGTTTTTGGTTTGAAACGTTTTTGATTACCAGCATTGTTCAAAATATGTTATTTTGTTATCCGCAGATGAAAAAGCAAGTCATACAGGTTTGGAACAGCATGAGGATGAGTAAATAATCATAGAATTTTTGCTTAAATATTTTTTTTATTAAAACATAATGCAAGAAGAATGTGCTGTACTTCAGATTAAAGCAACTGGAGGTCACTTGTTTATTGTTCTGGTACGGCTTGTGATATATCTGTGTTTTTTGAACACATGCACACTTTGGTTTCACTTTATGAATAATGGTATATATGTTTTATATTTGCCACAAATTAGCAAATTTTTTTACTGAATCATAAGCATTTGAAATACCAAGGGCCATTTAAACCTCATCTGTTGTTGTTGACAGGTTACACTATATTTGTTAGGACTTTTTTTGAAAAATTGGCTCACCAACTGTAGCTATACCTGTAAATCTGTATGAACTCCTAATCTGATCACAGATTTCTGGTTTCCTCCGCATGCCAAGTGACCAATATAGAAGCACCTCCTTGCATTCCATTAACCTGTTAAACAGTGACATAATCCTCCCAAAATCCAGCCCAAGACACGCAAGCTAGCCTATACTAAGCACACTACCTGCATTCTGACTGATGACCTTAATAACTAACTTGATAACCTAATTCACACTCATCTTACAATGTAATCATCATATACAGGGTCTCAGAAATGTATAAGAAGCACAGTAAAACAGTACCAAAACCTGAAACTGCATTTTCACCTGTAAATGAATGATGGTAGTAACATATCTTACCCCTGCCTTTGGAACTGAGACTTCTGTTGTAGAAGTATAACTATTCATTCTGAATATAGGCGTTATTTTTCTGGTACATTTAGTCATAAAAATGTTGGGTTTTGCACACTTGACATGTTTATTGTGTTATGATTGATCGTTTTCCTCCTGCATCTTTTGGTCCTGCAGTTTCCGATAGGAAGGCGGGCAGCCTGTGATATCTACTGGCATGGCGTCTCTTTTCATGACAATGAGAACATCGTCTCTGGGCAAGTCAACAAGTTCCCAGGTAAACTTCATAAAAAGTAGAAACATGATCTTTCATAAGTTTAATAGGAAGAATTAAAAAACTAAAAAATCTAAATATAAAATGATATAATATGCACTTTTGCAGATTTTCCTAATCTTATTTTCAGTGTTTTGTGAGAGCCTCAGATATGAGATTTTTTCATTTGCGATTACAAGCAGGTATTATGTTGTTTCTTACCATGGCAACTGCTTCTTGTGTAAGAAAAGTATACCATAGCAAGCCCATTCAACTATAAATATCTAAATAATAGCTTTGGTCAGTTAACTTGGCAAGCAGGAGATTACCAACATTAAACATATTCTTTAAAGCGTTAAGGATGGGGCTGTTAAATACAGGGTTGCTATATTAAAAATAGACAAAAACAAATAATTTGAAAACTTAAATATAGTATAAGAAATACTAAACTAAATTCAGTGGACCACAAAGTTGAATGATCGGACCTGCTTGTGTGGTCGATGACGTCCCATCAATTTCGACATGGTGATGTACTGTATCCCGTGTTTCTGATTCCTTTGTAAATACATATACGGTTTCTTGTTTCAGTGGTTTTGATAAACTAGAAGAACAATTTTTTTGTTGTTTCCTTAACTACATAATTATTAAAACTAAGACTAAAATTATTAATATCTAATTACATCCATAAAAACTGCAACTATTGAAACCATTGCTGAAACTAGTTTAACCAAATCTGAAAATTGAGAAACAGTTCTAAACTTTCTCACATATGCATTTGTTAGTTAGCATAGGCTTCATTCATTCTCTACTTACTTTTAGAGGAAGGTTATCAATCATACAGTATGGTGAGTATTGTTCACTGGGATGTCATATAGGAGTCTCAAGTGCTGCTGACTCATGGGTTTGGTGTAATATGGCTGTTTTCATAGCTTTATCGACAGTTGCTGTCACACGGTCAGCCTTTCCAAGATGTGTGCCTGTGCATGCACTGTTGAGCCATTGAAATCAAGTGATCAAGTGATTTAATAAAACTGCAGGGAAATAGGGCTCTAAAATGTGTCATGTTTTGAGAGAATAACACCCCTGTAGGATCATAGGCTAATGAGGAACTGTAGCCCTTCTCTGGCCTCTGTGCCGTTTCTCTCTGACTTCACTCTGTTTTCTCATCAACTTTCCTGTCGGTCAGCAGGAATGATAGAGATGCTGCGGAAGATAAACCTGAGTCGTGCCGTTCGTACCATGCAGGAGCTGTTCCCAGAGGAGTACAACTTCTACCCACGCTCCTGGATACTGCCTGAGGAATACCAACTCTTCTCCACACAGGTACAAACTCAAAGAGGGAAACTCCTCAGCCAAGATAGTGTGCTTGTTTAGGACACGGTATCAATCTGTGAAATCCCAGAGGACATTTAAAGAAGACATGTCTTCTTGCTGGATACCCACAAGACAAACTCACATGACAAATTGTCTTTTTTTTCTGTCTTTCTCCAGCAGTATTTCTCTCAGTGGTGTATCTATAGGTAGATTGCTGTAGTAGTAATTGGTCAGGACAGAGTCACAGTAAAACCAGGTTAAGCAATTTAGTGGCCAGCAACAACTAATTGTGAATGACAAGATTGTTACAAGATCTTGTACAGTAGTTACTGGATTTACACGGTTAATCTCCCACATATTACAGTCACTTTAGCTTTGCGCTTTATTTGTACAGATGGGCTGCTTAAAGGGGTTTTTATCTTACACACTCCAGTAGGTTAAAACAGTTTGTGCTTCAATTTGTTAGTTTTTTTTGAGTGTTTTTACTTATTATTTCTCTTTTTGAGATTAATTTTGACTTATGTGTATTTGTTTTCATATGTACATATCTTTCATTTTAAGCATAAGACAGACAAGAGTTTTGTGGGCTTGTGTTTGACACAATAACATTATATTTTACCAGAAAAGCTGCAGAGGGCAGCAGAGATCTGTAAAAAAAAAAAAAAAAAAACTTTAATGATGCATGCTGGCTGAAAACAGTGCATTAATTGGAAATATGAGTCTTTGTTTACCAATCCTAATAACCATAATGTTATTAACGGAAAGTCACATGCACTCACAAACCTTATATAAACCTTTTTTTTGTATCAGTTATGTGATTGATTGATTGATTGTTAGGAGTTCAAACATGAAGTGTTGAAACCCTATTATATTTGTAAGTATTTTTATTGTGAAACCCTGTTGCATTTGTAAGGATTATTATTCTTCTGGCCTAAAACTGATCATGCAGACCAAACCGTAAGGCCTAGAGATTTGAAACTTGGCCAGATGGTACAGCACAGTTTGGGGAGACACTGGGAAAGACTCTCCCCAATGGGCCAATAGAGGGCCCAACAGTGATCAAAAATGAAAAGTCATTCATAACTCCTACACCATATTGTTCTAGACTCAAGTGTCGTATTTAATTGCAGTCCTTGGCTTAAGGTAAGCATAATAGCTTCATGAAAAATGTTCTGCCATTTTGAAATTATTTTTGACCATTTGGTGGCATTATAACAGGACAAAAAACATGAAAATGGCTGTATTTTTGCAAACATGTCCTACTGACATGTTTTTATCCAAGGTGCCACCCATATCTATGAGAGTATTGGCGTATCTCAAAAAGCATGGCCGCCATCGGCCAAACAAGTTTGAGCACCCATTAGACAAGGTTAATGGAAGCCAATCGTAACAAAACTCAATGGGTCGGTCTGTTTGGCTCGTGTTCCTAGAGGTCAGTGAGAAATTTGAAAGAAATTGGCCACTGGGTGGCACTAGCATGTTTTATGCCTTGCAGATTACACAGTGTTTCACAAGTAAACACAATTGTCTTGTCCAAATACCCACATTTGGGGTCTTGGCCACTTGAGAGCACATGCGCGTGACAGGAAGTAAGTGTGCAAGACTGTCCACATCTTAAAAATGCCAAAGCACAGTGCCCTTAAAACACACTAAATCCACAAATCTCCAGAGCAGTATTCAAGGCTTAGTGTATCCCATCATGTTCTGGAAATAAATCGTGAGACTTTTTGCCAAGACTGCGATAGGTCACGTAAACCTTTGCAATATGTAAGTTAAATATTAATAATAATAATAAGATATTACATATAATTTGGTAGTAAAACAAAGTGCTACACGTTTTATTGCTGCAAAGATTAGTATATTTTATTTTGTACAGCATTTGGAACTGCTTTTGATCACTTAATTAGAAGCACCACAAATTAAAATTGTCAAGTTATAGGGATTACTGAACAGACATTTAGAAGTTGATTTTAAAATGCAAAGAATTAATTAAAATAAAGTTATGTAAACACTTGCATTTTTACAATACTATAAGTGTATCACATCAGGTAATACATACACTTGTGGTCTTTATCCTCACTTCATCCACACTAAGACTCTGCCCCGCCTCCCTAAAACGGCTCGTTCAAACACGGCCCCACGTCTACATTACTATATTGAAATATTTGCTTAATGCCGCTCAAGTGTTCATGCAAAGAAAGAAGGCGTGATTTCAGTAACCGCAGTTTGTGTGAAGCAACCATAAATACAGTCCGCATCTAGTCATAGCTGGGGGCGTGGTGAGGGCGGAGTCGGCGTGGGGGAAAACACAGCGAACATTGTGTGTATTTGAATGACAAAAATGCTCATATTGAGCACTCATTCCCAGAGACACGTAGAACAATTGTAGTCTCTTTTAACTTTAATATTCATATACACTAGTCCATATCGATATTTGATTCATTTTACAGCCCTAATGTAGATGTATTCATTCAAAAATAGCCCAAATCCTTGACGTTCTGCTTTATACAGCAAGTTCTATTTTTGACTGAATTCCGCGATTCAGTCATTTCGCAAACACAGACGGGGTGAATTTATGAATGAAAGTGTAAAAGTTCTGACACAAAACTAAGTTGTTACGTGTCCACATGCTTTTTTAAGTGGGTTTATGTTCGACACTAGGCTAACGTTACATAGTTTTGCTTCAGGTAGAATGATAAGGCTAATTATATATGCATTACACTTTCTGAAACAACCTTACACAGTTTTGATAACGTTAATAATTAACACGATGTTAATATAGCCTGCCTGTGATGAATGACGACTGCACACACACACATGCTTAGTCTTGGGATTCCACAACTTCCCTTGATCATCCTCACAACTTATTGCTTATAGCCATTTTGTCCTCCTTTCCGGCTCTGTATGTTTATTAGGAAGGATGTATAACTTCAATTCATAATTTGTTAGTTTATTGGAGGTACAGAAAACGACACAGCAACTCTTCGGCGTGATTGTTCCGTGTATTTCAATTGGCGCCAAGGCAATGTTTTCCCCCACGGGCTAAATTCACATCACGTGCTGGGGTGTTCCCGGGGGCGTTCCCAGACCAACCGTCTGTATCTATGTCAAGAAGATGCTGTGTGTATCAGCCAATCACAACGCACTGGGTCAGTTGGCCAATAAGAGCAGACTGCTCTTGTCGGAAGGAGGGACTTTGTAGAAAACTACATGTTTGAGAGAGGTGGGGCATAGAAGACCTACAATAATGTACAGCATTTGAAAAATAATGTGTTTTTTTAACATTACAGCATGTCAGCATATTCTGTTTCACCAAATACACAAAATAATAATCTTTAAAAAAAAAAGCATTATATGACCCCTAAAATATTTGCCATTATGTAAAAAACACACTTTTTCAAACTCGTCCTAGACAGTTCATCTGATTTTCACCAAAATTGATATAGACCATCTTCCAATGGTCCTAACAAAAAGTTATCAAAAGCTTTTTTTAAAACCTGACCATTGTTATATAATGCACAAATAAATGACAAAGAGCTCACCAAAGCAAAGAGTATAGAAGTAACTTATTTAAGTAAGTAAGTATAGTTACTTCTATAGAGTGCCGAAGTTATGACGTCACTTTGTAGGCCAAAATGCGGAAGTGAGTTAGCATTTTAGCGCTACGGGTTCCCTCACCCTAAAGTCTATGGGTTTTTTGAATGGGTTTTTGTTAAATCGCCTGAAATAAGGTCTGTGGTTAACAAAGCCTCTAAATATTTTCACGTTTTGATCTATGACATAAAACACACCAGTTATAACCTGCTTGTTATTTTTTTAAACTTTATTGTGTCTTAAAAACGGTGGTTGCTAACAAGTTGCTAAAAGGGACTACATCCTTTGGCGGGGACTTTAGACGTCATCAAGACAAACATGAAATCTCTCACTAGCCCGCGTTTCAGCCTCACGTTCAGTTTACCTTTCAGTTAATATACATAACGTTATATATTTAGTCTTTTCAAGTTGTAGTTTTTACAAATATTATTGTACACAGAATTCTGTGATATTAAGGTAACCGATTACCAGTTCTTTATTTCTGTGGAGAGACTGTAGTTCGACAATGGTGTTTTGTTTTGTCCCGAGATGCAAGCATAACTCGTCGACTGAAAGATGCTCGTTTTCCGTCCGATGTTACCCAGCGGAGACTGGGTTGGTGCTGTAAGGTAAGCTCACACAACGATGATTTCCATGTGAACACCGTATTTACTGCCTTAATGTGGCCACGACGAAACTTTAATGGTGCATATTGCTTAACACGCTATTGTTACTTTGACGGTCAGATGGAGTGAAAAAGGCTAGCAAGAATAAACGTTTTTCATAACCAAATCAACAGCTAACATACCTTTGTCTTTCTCTTAAAATATCTAAATGCTTGTTTACTTTGCCACTGTTTAATAGATTAGATCCGCTGCAGTTTTATTAAAGGCTAACGTTACGTCGAGAAATGTGTTTGTTTAAAATATTCAAAATAATACCTGGTTTATTGGCTTATTGTAACTAGTTTGGATATAATTATAGAAAGGGTGGGTCCTGCACCATGATATTTGTGAACTTGGCTTTTACCCACTTAAAATAATATGATTGTATTTGTAAACATCATTAATTAAGGCATTAGGTAACGATGATAATAAATAATCTTTGTTATTTTAGTAGTAAATGTATTTAGTAGTAACTATATTTAATGTGCTATATAAACGTTGACAGCTCAATGAAGAAGATTAATGTAAATGCTGAAAAACTCTATTCTAATATAATACATATTTTATTGTGTGATTTTTTTTTTTCCCCCCACCCCACTTTGTAATTTTAATCTGTAAAGGTGTAACTTTTATAAAACTAACATTGCTTATTTTGAATTTATCCTCAGATGACCTGACCGGAAGCCCAGAGTCCATTCTCGCATCTGCAGCTGTCATTTTCCTGCAGTGGGAAAAATGTCCCTGTTTTGTTTTTATCCACAAACGATGTTCCCACTGGACAAATTTTGGAAGATCATTTATACTCCCTGAAATGTTCAACCACCCATTGTAGCAACAATGTCATCTTTCCCTTTAGAGACCTGTTGTGTGAATGATCAGTTTTTGCAATTAGTATATAGTTTGTTTTCAGTTTACTTATTTTATGAAAATAAAGATGTTTACTATAGCTCTTGCTGTAAGGTTGTGTGGCTCAGTTATTAGAGAACTTTATTAACTGTGCAAAAGGTTGCAAGTTCAATTCCCAGAGAACACGCTGTTATGTATAGCCTGAATGCATTGTAAGTCGCCTGTCTGACAAATACCAAAAATTAAATGTTAAACTATTGTATACTACTTGTATACTATTGTTACTACACTCCAGTCAGCTCACAGTAATGTGAATGTGAGATAAAATTTACTACACTGGCTCTCACATTGGGGCTTGTGGATTACCAGGTAAAAATAAATAGAAAATGTGAATAAAATGAGTATATATGGTTTATTCAGGGAACATATATGGTTTATTTATATTATATTATAATAAGCATTTGTTGATGTTATTGGACAATTCTCTTTAAATTCAACATATGTAATTATATACAACTATTATATTAAATGTTTGGAATTTAACTGTGTTATGCTTGTTCAGAGATTGTTTGTATAGTTATCTTAAATACATAGAACACTATTATAACTCCTCTAATGTTATCCCTCCCTAGTTTTACTTCCCGAGACTCGATAAACATTGTCCCTCATGCTGGCCCTTACAATACGGGTAAGTAAACCAGCATCTAAGCTGCACTGTTCTACATGTCCAGATTTATAGTGTTCTCTCCTCGATCTATGGTTTTTCTATCCTCTAAGAAAAAAGGACATAATAATGGAAATTGATACGGCCATAGCTAACCTTAGTGCTTCTGAGATGGTAAAAGCGTGTTTTTTTTCTTCTGGTGAATTAGCAAATGGTATGCAAACATACAATCAAACATAATACAGTGAAAGATCATCTTTAAAGTTTATTTGGGGCACAATGATAAATCATAATCTTAATCACAAAGAAAATAATATTAAGGTTTATATAAAATAACAAAATATTACATAAAACATTAACAAAAGATAAAAAAAATTCAGAGAGACACACATAAACAAAATTAGTTTCTAACATTTAAAAAAAAAACGAATAGGCAATATTCTCATGGAGAAGTGGATAAGTGTTCATACACAGCGCAGATCACAATGAGCGAGCGTGTTTTTTAAAATAAAGTTTGAGGAAGCTTGACGATGACGTTGATCCGCGACCATGGTGTGCTGTAGTCCGTTGGTAGCTTACCGTTAGCATTTTATATCTGACGGCTTTATTTACGCTTCAAAATGTATACATTTTGGAGTAGTTTGTAAAGATTATCTTGATTGACAAAACGTGTAAGGGTCATAACTCTTTGTTGAACACAGATCTTATTTTTTGCGATTTTCCAAAAGTCTATGGGGAAAATGCATGGCTTTTCGATCGAGGGAACCCATGCGCCGCTAACTTCCGGGTTGGCCTACAAAGTGACGTCATAACTTCGGCACTGAATACCAAACTCGGGGATTGTTATGACAACCATGTTCTGAAGTTACCTGCATAGTTTCGCACAGTGCCACCTAGTGGCCAGGAGATATGAAAAATGGCAAAATGAATCTAAGGCTGTATTTCTGCAATGATTTTGCAGTTTGATTGTCACAAAACTGTGTGTCATTGTCACCCCTAGTTAACCACACCACATCAATTTGACTGTTCATGTTAACCCTTTCAGACACTTGTGTGGACTCATATTGGTAAGATGATGATTTTGTGACAACATTTAATTTATGGTTTTCTTGAAATATCCATATGTATTTCAATATTTAGCTATTAAAATAGCTGTTAGAAGTTAATTAAATTATCTTCAACTTTTTATTTTATTTTAAGGACTGCATTTAGAGTAGAAATAGATAAAGCATGACCATATTTTTGTGTCACTGAAATGAAATTCAGATCTGAAAGGGTACATTTTTTCAAGGGATGGTAAAAGTCCTCTTCAGGTTCTTTTCCAAGCATATTAGAAAAAACAAATGTCACTGCTCACCTTCCACTTTTGTCCTCTTTGTTTAAGATTCGTCTCCTGAAGGACAGTGATTCAACCCTCAAACCCACTTACATTGTTAAACCGGACAGTGGATCCCAGGGTGACGGCATCTACCTCATCCGTGACCCTGCTGATCTCCGGGTCATCTCAGGTGCTCAGATCAAACAAGCAGTTGTTCAAGACTATATCCAGAAACCCCTGCTCATTGATAAACTGAAGTTTGATATCCGCCTCTATGTTCTGGTCCGTTCATTGGAGCCTCTAGAGATCTACATTGCTAAAGAGGGACTGTCCAGGTTCTGCACAGAACCCTACCAAGAACCAAGCCAGAAGAACCTCAGTCATGTTTTTATGCACCTTACCAACTACTCCCTTAATGTGCACAGCGGGAACTTTGTCCACTCCGACAGCTGCAGCACAGGCAGTAAACGCACCTTCTCTAGCATTCTCTATCGCCTGGCATCTAAAGGAGTGGACATCAAGAAGGTCTGGTCAGACATTATTGCTTTGGTTATCAAGACGGTAATTGCACTTGTGCCTGAACTGAAGGTGTACTACCAGGCAGATATACCACCTGGAAAACCAGGACCGACATGTTTTCAGGTATATTTGCAATGAAATCTTTTGTGTGTGTGTGTGTGTGTGTTGTGTTTGGCATATAGGTGGCCTGCATCACTATGGTCAGTCAATTGGGAAAAATGAGCAAAAACCCATATGGTGTTAACTATGGTGTTTTTCCTTCACCAGGTGACACCTAATCTTGTGCATTTCATTGTTTTTCAAAGTCGATAAATAATTAATAATAGAATATGATGTGTCACAATTTTAGATCCTGGGCTTTGATATCCTGCTGATGAAAAACTTGAAGCCTATATTACTAGAGGTCAATGCCAATCCCAGCATGAGGATTGAACATGAACATGAGGTGAGGTGCAGATGCTCTTTTAGCATGATGTGATTATTCAAATACACCGGTACCTTAAAAATGTGCTGTGGTTGTACTGAAGATAAAGATATCTTTGATATATTTTGATATGATTATTTAGGTGGTTACTTATTTCAGAAATTCCATTGTACATGTCAAAAAGTGTTTAATACAGTATATAATGGTATTGCCACAGTACATGTCCAAAATACATGATGCTGCAATAGTACACACTACTGTTCAAAAGTTTGGGGTCAGTAAGAATTTTTTTTTTCAGGAAGGCTGCATTAAATTAATCAGGTGACCATAAATACATTTATATTGTTACAAAATATTTGCATTTCAAATAAATGCAGTTCTTTTGAATTCTTTGATTCAGCAAAGAATTCTGAAAAAAAAAGTCACGGTTTCCACAAAAAGTCTAAGCAAATGTTTTCAACATTGGTAATAAGAAATGTTACTTTAGCAGCAAATTATCCTATTAGAATGATTTCTGACCGATCATAGGACACTGAAGAATGGAGTAATTGCTGCTGAAAATATAGTTTTGCCATCCCAGGAATAAATTACATTTAAAAATATAAACTTATTTTTTAAATGGCAAAATGTAATTTAGATTGTAGTAAGATTTCACAACATTACTGCTTTTTTAAATGTTTTTATGCTCAAATAAATACAGCCATGGTAAGCATAAGAAACTTTTCTCAAAAAGATGAACATTTGGTCTTGCTGACTCTAAGCTGATAATGACTATATTAGTGATAAGAGACCAAGCATGAGTCTGTTACGATGCTGATCATTGCACCATATGTTTCAGGTGTCACCTGGTGTGTTTGAATATGTACCGAGTCCAGTAGACGAAGAGGTGAAAGTGGGTGTGATCAGAGACACACTGCGGCTCATGGACCCCGCTCAGAGGAAACAACACACAACGTGAGTCATAGGCTTTAAGGCTTATGGGACAGTCGATGATCCCGTGTGTTTGTGTGCATGTGTGCATGCCTACCAGTGCATCTTGTCTTCCGTGCCTCAGCTTTGTGGAGTCGAAGTAACGGTCTGCTGAGCTGCAGTTATAAGCCTTTAAGACGGAGAAATTAAATTCAGGAAATCCAGTGATGGGATTTCACACTTGTGTGGCCACTCTTCCTCTATCTCTCTCAGTCATGGAAATGCAGACAGTCTCGTGTCCCATGAGCAAGTTTGTGTGTCTTATGCATTCAGCTTTTATTGCTGCTCATTGTACAAAGACACCTCAGTGTCTGGGCCTGGGGGGAAATAAAACTCAGACAGCCACTGGTTTTGAGGAAAGTGTGGAGTCAGCGCGGAGTATTATTGAGACTTGCATGTGCACTCAGAGCGGAGAAGACTCCTTGTGTACATTGTTTAATATCTGCGAATTTAACCTTTAGATGTGCATTTTTAATGATCTAGCACAGTTGACAGGTTTGTGGTGTTTGAGAAATGAAAAACAGTTTAATCAAGGTTTTCTTCGTGTGTCTGTTGTCTTCAGTTCTTGATTATAAAGTCTTTCAAAAAAAGTGTAAAATCTTGAGAAATCATTCTGATCAATCATTCTACTTTGAAAATGTATCCCTTGATGAACACAAAGCTAAAAAGAACATTTAGTAACTAGCCTTATAAATATCTTTAATGTCACATAATACATTCAAATCAATGTAAAATTAGATTATGTTAATTTGAGTACTTTTATTTGTCTTAAATTTTATTTTTTTAAGCAAGACAGCTTACAGACTCTGCAAGCGGTAAGAAACATTTTCTCCAGATTGCCAGTTCCTACAAGGAGAAAGTTAGTGTGTAAGTGATAAATGTACATAAACGAATAAAGAATCTCCCCTGTTAGAGTGTCTCTTATGGTGGAGGAAACATAAGCTCATATCGGCACAAACGAATAAACGAAGGCCACTCGGAGAGAAAGTTCTTCATACTCAGTCACGATCTCTTTCATCTCATTTCTTTCTTTCAGTGAACCTGAATACTGCGATGGCAGTCTGAATTAACACCGCTCACAAACTCTTCTAATTCACGGCCTTTGATGCTTTCTGAAGCTATTCTGTCCCGAGTACAATTGTCACAGCTAATACTGACAAGTACAAAGTCACTAAGGCTTTACGAAGCCAGAACGTCTTCTCTAGTGTTGTATAATGACAGCCGATTCCTCACAGGGCTCTCCAGTTATATTTGTGCTGCTGCTCTATTGCTGTCGATCACGTGTCTTGTTGGACCAGATCATCTTGCACGTTTCCAGAGGCTTCTGTGGGAAATTCATCTTTATATTATTCTGTCTTGTATAAATATGTTAGGCATACAGTATGTTATTAGATTATATTAATAGTGGGCTGCTCCCACGACACTGTTGTTTATAGAGCCTCCGGCAGTCACAGAGACAGCTGTGATATTTTAAAGGAATATTCCAGGCTCTGTACAAGTTAAAACTCGGTTCCAACTCATATAGCTTTTTTTATGTGAGTGTGATGAGCGGTTACAAAATTCTCTGTAAAATTGTATGGCAGCAATAAACACACTTGTACAGCTTTTCGCTGTGATTACAACAGTAGTAGATTGTGAAGACAGTCATCTCACGAAAGTTGCTGCATTTGTGCTAAAGGTTGTATGTGAGAGAGAAGACTGTTGTGGTCTTTGGGTAAACCCATTAAGTGTGTTAGTTAAGTAGTATCTCGTTAGTACTCGTCGTTAGTACTTCTACCCTGTAATTCTCAAGCCGCAACCTTCATCTACTTGGACTAAAAGTGCAGAGTTACTTACAGCACTGCTGAACTGCAGTAACAATCGACACACAACAAACTGCTTTGGTTCTTCGGCCATCTGGGCTCAGTGCACGTATGAGAGGACTGCAGTCTGCTCGAGTGGTTTTGTGATCGTTAAATAATTCATTTTCATTATGTTGTCCTTGGGTAAGCGAAAGAGGGATTTAATTGAGAGAAAATTGTAAGGCTTGTGATGCTATTCACTGAGGATTTCTTTCTGTTTTTGTAAACCTTTTGGTTTGAAGTCCTCCAATTTCCTACTTGACAGATTTTCTTTTAGGCGTTATGCTGTTATCACAAAATCAATCCACAAACTTTACAGATGATTTGAGTGTTTATTGTTCGTATCTAGCCATTTTTTAAGTGACCTTGACTTTTTCCCCTTCATCTTTAGTTTAAAATGTGACAAACTATACAATAGTAGAGATACATATTCTGTAAGGGAACGAGACAAAGAGAGAGTAACTTGTAAACATCAAATTCTCCAGAACTGTTCACTAAGCTTGCGATTAAATTGCATTTTTGAAATGACCAAAGAGATCTGACAAAAACTTTGTCATAAATGTTGTTACATTTGGTCAAATAGCATTATAAAAAGCGTATTTCTCAGGCTAGATCAGCCAGAGCGCATGCGCAGTCCTAAGAGCACGTCTCAGAGCGACTGTTTTCTGACTGTTTCTATAGTAAAGTCAAAGTCACCTTTATTTATATAGCGCTTTAAACAAAATACATTGCGTCAAAGCAACTGAACAACATTCATTAGGAAAACAGTGTCAATAATGCAAAATAATTTTTAAAGGCAGTTCATCATTGGATTCAGTTATAGTAGTAACCAGGACTTCTAACGGCTACTGCAGTGACGCCATGACTTTACCAATTAGCGATTGGCTCTTTCATTCAGAAGGCGGGGCTTCCTGTGATTGAGTGGACATACTGAGCGTTGCATTTTTTTTCCCATTCAAAACTATACGAGTGACATGTCTTTGGTATTCTATAGTCTTTGATTTTGGTGCCATTGAAAATATTGGCAGGGCAAGTAAAATATATAAAAACATATTCTAAAAATAATAATCTTATGTGTTTGTGCCTTTTTGTGCCAACAGGTCAAATACAGGGGGCGGTTCCCCAGAAGAAGCTATTGTTGTGGAGACAGGAAGTGATGAGAAAGAAGGCATGGCGGATTCTCTTCCATCTTTGTGTTTAAAGCAAGTCTTCCCTAAATACACCAAGCAGTTTCATTACTTGCGGATCGTGGAACGCATCGCTGCCATTTTCCTGCGCTTCCTCGGTGTCAAAGGAACCATGAGACTGGGTCCGACCAGTTTTCGCACCTTTATCAGGCAAGTCATTCATTCCTGTAGGTCGAATGGTGGATCGTGGCTTTAGCAAAGCCAGGGTAATGCTGGGAAAATGCAAACCATGAAAGCAACATCTGTAAAATGAATACATGCAGATTTAACAAAAACATATTATATATATCATCATTATGGCTAAATGAAATGGAATGAGTGTGATTCTGCCTCTATAGAGGCTCTTAATGTTTCAGTGTCAGAATAAAGCAACATTCAGGTGTCACGTACCACATTAATGGAGTGTCTCCTTTAGGAACTGCAAGCTGAGTAACAGCAGCTTCTCGATGGCTTCAGCAGACATCTTGTACATCGACATCACCCGTCGCTGGGCTGGAATGCTCCCTGACTCCAGAGAGGCAGGCAAGTGGCCCACCGATCATCATGCACTTTACAGCACATCTCTGCTCCCGAGGCCAACACACAACCAAAAAGCTGTTAAACAGCCTCCGATAAAAGACACATTTGCAGCTATTCATCATAGCGCATTTCCCATTGCATGCAGTCATAAATGAGATCGTCAGGAGTGATAATTAACAAATAAATTCACTTGTTCGTTCATTTGCCCAGTACTTGTAAATTGGAAAAATAGATGGCCAATCAATTAATGCCAAATAACCAAATTTTCAAGTTCTGCCTCAATCTTTTCTATTAATTTTTTTTTTTGCTTTCACTTTGAAAATATACTTTTATGTAAAATGTATGTGTGTGTGTCAAAGCTAATGTGCCCACAAGTCATTTTTGCTTTTAAATGAGTGCTGGTAATATTCTTTGTGATGGCGCATTAGGTTGGATCATGCTAGCATCGTTTTCTTGGAGGAACGTATGAGATGAATAATGCATGCCAGGCCTTGCTTCTCCTAATCAAAAGAAAGAATGAATATATACTTGAGTGTCTGTGCTCCTAAATGGCCAGAATGGAATGATGTGAGTTGCATTCTGGAACGTTTCGGAAGGTTGCACTGAATTTGGTCATTAGCGCCTTGCAGCAGGGTATCAACACACATACTCACAGAAGACAAACTGTGTGGCGAGAGGAAAGTAATAACTGGTGGATAAGGTTTATATTTATAAATAATAGATCGGACTGTTTATCCCGGAGGAGGAAGAGGAGCGATAGCGCTGCCATGATCTTCATTAATAGTAATCCATATACTTTTGAGGAATGCTGACTTGTCACTCGGACAGAATGTTTACCCTCCTGTCCATCCCAGAGTTCAGTTTGTTTCCTTGACATGATAATGCTGAATTCTTTCAGCGTTCCTCATTAGTCTGCTTAATGAAACCCATTTCCTCCCTCTGGAGAACAGCATTGCTTATTAATTGTGGCCATCCATTCTCAGTGTACACATATTTCTGACCAGCGCAGCAGGCCACCTCGCTTTTCTCTCGAGATGTTTTTCAACGCTCCATCTTGTCCGCAGCGAGGGCTCATTAATGCTCCGTATATGTAGTCAGACAAGTGATCTGCATCCAAACCCCCTGAGGGTCCCAGGGACCCTTAATATCAAGTGCCTTCCTGTTGAAATGTGCGGAGAGAATTTCACTGCTCTCTCTCTCTCTCTCTCTCTCTCTCTCTCTCGTTTCAAATATACAAAGTTTTCTCTTTAGAAAGAAGCCATCTGTAATCCTCTCCCTTGGCTCTCAGGCTCAGACGTGACCTTGAGAAATTTGCTGCGGCTGATTTGAGCTTACAGATGAAGTTTTTAACAGGAACATAAATGTACTGTAATGACATTTTCATCAGAGTGGAGATACAACTGTGCTAAATAACACACAGATGAAGCCTTATTAATTAATAAACAAGCAGAAGGGAAAATCTGCCAAATGTACAATTCTTAATGAAGCCTCTTAAAGCTCAGAAATAATGTCACTAATTGCTTTTCTTCAAATATCTCAGTATACTCATAATATTGCTCAAATAACTCACTTCATTTAAATTTCACCTGTAGTTGTCAGATAAAATGGGCAGCAAAGTCCCATAGACTTCAATTAAAGGAAGGATCTGATAGCAGAGTCGCTGTACATTTGGCATGGAATTTAAATTCACCTAAAGAAACTGTTTTATAAATGTATGTTATTGATATTATTGCAAATGAATCAGAATGTCAATAGGAATGTCATAACCTGATCATCTGGTGAATTGAGATTTCTCTCTGCTGACGTATGCCTGACCTCTCTAATTATTTCGTCAGCTCCTCTATGCAAGCTGTCATTCATCACATTTTTGAGTGCAACACCCACATCTCAAAATCCAATCAGCAACTGATGAATAAGTTCCCGCTCTACATTTTTCACTAAACTATTACACTTGATTGTGTCACAATATGAAAGAAAAGATCTTGTATATTCCCTTCCATTTTACCACTGCCCCAGTAAAATTTGTATTTACTTGACTGGGAAAAAAATGAAATCTGCAATGCTCCAATAACCCCAAAAACAGAAATAAATACAATCTGATAATAATGGTATCATAAATCTTGCTGATTTGAACTCGGATCTCCCCCCAAAACATAAAAGCATATTTTCAGACCAGCCCAGCTAATGCATGATCAACATCGGGAGTAAACAAACACACAGCTGTCTCCTTTAACTAAGTGAGTGGCTCTTTTTGAGCATCAAGTAAAACAAAGCTCTCTCTCTTTCAGGAATGTGTCTTCAGGCATTTATTGAGGCCTTCTTTTACCTGGCAGCACGCAGGTTCAAGGCTTTACCTCTGCGGGAGCAGGTGCTCTCGCTGCTGGAGGTCTGTGAAGGGGCCCTCGAGGGCCAGAGCCACAGTGAGAAGCCACGGACGCACCGATCGCACACAAACCCAAACCCTGCCTCTTCTCAAACATCAGCGCCAACCACATTCAGCTCTCCTGCACTGACACGCCGACGCCACCGGCCGCTGCAACTCTCTGCTAAAGCAAACACAGAGAACTGACAATCTCACACACTTCCATGTCTTCTGAGGAACTTCCAGAAGGGCAACGTAATGGGCTTTTGAATAAATACACAAAGAAGGTAGAATAATAAACTAATTTCATAACATATAGAAGCCAGGATAGAAGAGAACCTTAAATCATTCACTCTTAGCTCTGTGCAATATAGCTCAAGTTGAATTGTTTATACACTGCTCGGATAAAGATTTTTCTTTCACCACACTACACAGACAAATGTAACTGAAGATGTTCATGTGTGTGTGTTCTGATGCCAGTAAACTGACACTCCAGACATTCGTTTCAGTGCTAAATGTGCGGACAGCATAAGACTTGTCGAGTTGCTGATAAAGTATGCTTACCTTCAGGTGATATGGGTAGTATTTGTGTTGATCAATCACTGCAGGGATTAATGTCACGAGATTCAGTGTTTCTTAAAGGGATGAAATATTGTCATAACACCACTTCAGAAAAGCAGCTAATTTTCTCAAATGGCCACCTTGAACAGACTAGGCAGAACTACACGGTGGCCTTTTGTTAGGAAATGGTGTTAACACCAGGACATGGCACCAAGTGCACTCAAAGTTTACTTCTTTTTATTTATACCCGTAGAGATTTATTATTTATTGTTTTTCAATTAACTGAGTCACTCGCTGTAGCTCTGAACTGACTGAATTGCTCTTGCATGTAGAAATTATGACAGAAGGGAAAAAAGGGGGGTTTGCTGTGGTTTAATGCAAGTGGACATCTCACAGGATTAGCACATATTTACACAGATCATTTAACCCTCATTTAATATCACATTGCAACTGCAGGCATCTACATATACAAATTAGACTTGACTGAGATGTACTTTTTATGGACATGCTGAATAAACATTGCATTTAAAATATTATTTTGTATGTTTTTACTTTTCCAGTTACATATGCACACACAGATATATACGCTGCCATTCAAAAAAAAAAAAATTATATATATATATATATATATATAGAAAACAAGTCTCAAATACTTAGCAAGGTATTTTTTTACCCTAATGTAATGACAAAGCTACTTTTTCAGAAGTCATTATTACTCCAGTCTTCAGTGTCACATGATCCTTCAGAAAGCATTTTAAGCCTTGTAAGCATTTTAAGATTTTTGTAAGTTATGATTGATTCGTAATTTATTTGTAATACTGCCCATAAGACGCAGGATTTTGGGATCAGAAATGGACCATCAGTAGGTTGACCATATCCAAGCACATTTCATTGATCTTGACCTCTCACATAACTCTCGTCAACTGTTTGAGCAATGAAGACAACAAAGCAGGCATATAAAATAACTAAATAAAACTTTAATTATTCTAGTTGCAAATGTACATAAATTGCACAGCCACAATTGAATAGTTCTTAACATGGACAAATTTCTCTGTACATTATTGTTCTTGTCATTGTCCTAAAACAAGCCAAGAGTCCAGCCAATACTTTACTTTAAACATACTTACAAAAATGTTTTCTACAAGGATTATAAAACGTACAACATATTTAAGGTATTCATTTATAGATTTGTATAGATTTATTTCACATACATGTAGCTACTATTTCACATTGACTGCTTGGAGAATGAAAAAAAAAATGGAAAAAAAAAAAAAAAAACGAAACCATGCCCAAATAGCTAACCTTTGAGAACTGAAATGAAGCCAGATAAAGACACATTTGATGAAAAGAACCGAGACGACAGCAAAAGTCCTTTTCATTCAATAAATTTCTAAACTATTTCATTTTTTATTTTATTTTTGGACTCACTAGTAGCTTCTCATGTGGATGAAAACAGACGTAACGATTCTGCAAGACCTCAGAGCTCATTAAAAACAGAACATGAACAAACAGAGAAGCTGACATCCACGTCTGTGAGAGGAAACTTGTGAAAAATAAATACGGATTCCCTTTTGTGCAACCACACGAGCCCCAAGCCAAGTTTAAAAGTTGATCAAATGAATTTTAAATGACTCTAGATACTAATCGGCCTTATACAGACAGTGCTGAAGCATTTAGTACATGCAGAACTACTTTACCAAGGCATGAAAAGAGCATGTGATTGGCTGAGGTATGTAACACAGTCCAGTTGTTAAACTCATGACATTTACACTGCGTGTGGAAGGGTTTATAGCATTTGGCTACAGTGGGACAGATGATCATGCTACAAATGAAACTGAATGACAAATGACTTCCACTTTCCTGCCTAGCTTAATGCTAATAATTAGCACTTTGAGTTTGCTACGTGTTTGTAGAGTGAAGTAAACCCAAGTGGACACAACGAAGGGAAAAAGTGCATAGTCTTCAAAGCCTTTGAGAAGCTGGGGCGAGAGATGTGCTTTGTGCTTGTAAAGATCGCTGCGTCTCAATCTGATCCCACAATTCAGCCGATGTAACCGTCATTCACTCTGCTGTTCCTGTGAAACTTACTTTATATATAACATTCACATAATACTCCATCACAGAGCCCATATACAGAGAGGTTTCCCCCTTAAAAATAACATCTCTATCTTACACGTCCAATGACAGGCAGTCTTGTAATGTATCTGTATCTCTCTGCATCAAAATAAAGACATGTCGTGTGTCTCACTTCCTCAAAGACCAGCAAATTAAAGGAAAACAGCAGCTCCACGCTGCACCTCAGTGCTGAAGAGTCTTCACATAGGTTATTAAATACAAAAATATACAAACTCTAAATGCTGAAATGTAAAGTGTGCAGCAATTTGGACCAACATATACAAAAATAAACACACTTGTACAAATGACTTAAAAATTAAACTGAAGAAAAACCCATGAAGAAAAAAAAAGCAAACTCTCTCAAACAATATAGGAAGAAAACATGAGCTACACAAGGCAGTTTTCAAAACTTCCAACTAAAATCATGTCAGTCCAGTCTAGTGTTTAAAACCTTCCCTCTGCTACGTCTGAGCAGTCTGTGCTAATTCAAAATCTTGGCATATCTAAAATGAACCTGAAATGACATTTAGAATGTGTTTGTTGCAGACCACAGCATTTTGTCGAAAAAAATAACAAAAATTAACTTAAACAGCAAAACAAACCCCGAAAATAATCGGAGAACTTGTGTGCAAGGAGAATGTAAAATATATACTTTTTAAAATCTATGCACATTATAATCAATCACAGATGTCCATCTAAACTGTAAAAATTAAATAAAAACAATGTAACATTTTAAGGCTTCTCATGATGGAGAGACAAAGTGCACTATGTAGGGAGAAACAGAAACAGGAAGAGAATGCTAATTTCTCCACAAAGAGTTGCTCGTTCTGTAGTTTCATATTAAAGCAGAGACCATTATAAATGAATGTGACAAAATCTAGTTTCTTTTTTTCCCCAAAGGCTGTGAGGATAACATCTATTTTAATTCAAGTGAAATGACTTTTTCTGCAGGCTAGAAGGTCCTAGTATCGGTATAATGTCACCATGTTAGCTGTATTATTGTTTTTCTTTAGTTTTTCTTTTCTTTTACAGTTAGTTGCTGTGAAACACGAATGAATGTCTAGTGGTGTGTCCTAACATGAAGTACTTGAACAGTAGTCTCATCAGTGGATGTTTAAAGTGGATCTTGCTCCACATTTCCAAACAATCGCTTTGCGGAGCGTCAAAGGTCAGTTTTCATTCTCCTCACTTGTGTTCACTTCTAGAATACCTGCACACTTGCTCACGTCCTCTATCTTCGCTCTGTCTCTCTGTGGATCAGCAGTTGGAGCTATTGCGAAACTCCCCGTTCTCTGTGATCTGCAGCTTGGTGGGGTTGGTGGGAGAGATGCCGTTCCGCGTCTGCATGCTGTAGCGCTCCTTCAGCTGTGACAGGGCGCTCATTAGCCTTGCGTTAGCCGCGTCCAGAGATGCTATCCGTTTCTCCTGCAGATAAGAGACAATTTCAGCATTTATACAAATCAGCAATTTCAGAAGTTGTATGAGTAATTATTTGGATGTTAACAGGTAGAGAGTGGGAAACAGTGAACCCAGCCCAGACAGAGACGGATCAAGTGGTTTTTAGGGGACATTTTGGTCATTCCATTGTTTTTTAGGTTCTCATATTAACTGACACGTTCATGTTTCTGGTTGTGGTTCAAGGCTATTCAAAGAGAATGCATAATTATGCATATATTTCCTGAACATGATATTCAGTTTGGTTGATCTCCAGCTAAGCAACGTCAATAATTCTGACCATGCAATCTGATTAGCTGAGAAGCATTGACCCATGTTGTTCAATAACAGCTGAATGTGGAACATTTGATAGAATGAAAACGTGGGAAAAGGGATTGATACCAAATGTCTATTTAATTTATGATTTGTTTTTACTTTGTAAAATTGCTGTACCTCATCGATTAAACTGTGTTGGAGGGTAATCATAAATAACATCACGACTGTGGTGATCTGGCTTGTGTCTGTGACCAAATCACAGCTGTGATGTCACTTAATCTGAAGTATTTAATTGTTTATGTCTTTCCTAAAGAGTACATGAAAGGAGAACAAACACATCATTTGGTTTTCTTGGATGTAAGTATCTAAATGAAATGTATATGAATTGTTGTAGTATTAGGAAGTGTGGTGTGTTGTTTAGATTTCAGAGAGTAGACATCAGGCAGGAATACGGATGTTTGGCTGGGTCTGCAGAGCAGAGATTTCCACAGCCCTCATTGTAGGACACTGAATATTAACATTAATAAAGATTAATGATGTGTATTACAATTTAATAAAAACATTAGTTTCTTTAGAAAAACTACAGCATAGTTTCCCTGGGGGGTCCAATCAAACAACAGGGGAGGTTGTGAGATTTAAATGCCAAAAATACATCGCTCAAAAGTTTGGGGGTCAATAAAAAGGAATCATGATCATCATGTGACACTGAAGACTGGAGTAATGACTGCTGAAAATTCAGCTTTGCCATCAGTATAAACATGTCTTGTGTACAGAGAGTGAAAAAGGAGAAAAGAATGACAGAAAAAAAGAGGAAATATATAATACTAACAACTACTCAGTGCTATGAATCTATTTCTTGGTTCATCGATATGGTTCATGCAACTAAATATTACATTTTACTGAGCTACTGAAATTCTGGTGTGATGACAACCTTCAGGCAAAGATCTGTGAAATCCGTTTGATTTGTTGAAATGTTGTTAACATTTAAAATTAGTGCATGGAAATAACTTTTTAGAAAAAAAAGTAGTAGACTACATTTTAGGAAGTAATTTAGAAATCAATGTTTAACTGACACGCCTAAGACATCAACACTGACAGACCTCTACTATACAGACATACCTGCGCATCAATGATCTTCTGTTTGGAGTCAATCACTGCCTGCATGTCAGCATGATCCTTCTTCAGCTCTTCCTCCACAGACATCAGCCTGCATCAACACAAAACAAACACACTGAGTCTAGCCTTCATACATCCTCGCATTCTGTCTGGCCATAAGTAGCATGCCCCATAACATCAGTCCTGGAGGAAAGCAGCTCTCAGAAAATTCTGCCTTGAAGAAGGCCAAAAGTCTTCTAAAAGCTCTCAGTCTTCTCAGATTGCCGCATCAGCTGAAGGTAAAATGACGCTCTGCATCAGAGGCTTGTGGTAGACTCCTGAAAGTCAAAGTGCCCTCTCTGTGTTTGTTAAATGTAAATTCTTCTTATTATTATTTCGGACTCAAGGACTATATGTACAGATGAACTTACAGTATACTGACATATTACTTTTTTTTTTCGTCCCCTCAACAGCCCATCTGCCTGATTTACCCTTTATAATACAAGTATCTCTCACCTGCTTATGATGCCCTTCATCTGCAGATCTTTGTCTTCCTGTTGCCGTCTCAGTCTCTCCTCAGACTCGTCCAGTCGGGTCTGATACTCCAGCAACATCTTCTGCGCCTGCTCCTCTTGTCCCTTGATCCGGAGCTCGTATTCCTCCAGCCTCTGCACCGACACACGCAGTTGCTCCTGCAGCCTACTGATCTCCGCCTGATACTGCAAGAGACCACATCATTCTTCTTTTTATCCTTCACCTCATTTTAATCAAGTCATATCATCAAAACAATCAAAAGTCATTAAAAAAATGTACCTATGAAATGTATTTGTATTCTATTCGTGCATCACGTGTGGCGTGCCAATAGTACACTATTGATGACTATGGGAAACCTTTTTACGGTAAGGTTTAAAAAACGTATTAGGTGTCATAAATTAACAACTAAATCTTTACAGCATTTTTAAATATCCTTTTGTTCGTTGTTAATTTATGTTCATTCATAATATATTTACTAATGTTCATTTATAAATCTTGCAAAGTTAAAAATGCATTAATATATGTAGAAATGACCTTTAACCTAGATATAGAATAAATGCTGTAAAAGTTATGTTAGTGTAGAAACATGCTAACATCAGTTGTTAGTCGAGTCTCTCGATGACTGTAAACTGTTCGCATGAGGCACAGAATCACTAGTGTTGTTATGTTGTTAACTTGAACTAGTAAAAATTGCTTGCAGTAATTGAAATAAACCGGAAATAACATTTAAATATTTGGTGAAAAACAAAAATAGAATTGTTGCCTTGACAACTAACCATAATAAGTTTATCTACTAAAATTACAACAACAGAAATAAAGATAAATGGACGCTAAATAGAAATATTTAAAAACTACTTAACCTTAAAAAAATGACAAAAACACATACAATTACTACAACTAAATTAAAATGGAAAGTATTAAAGTATTAAAACTAAAAACTGCTAATTAAAAATATGAATTAATACTATAATAGTAAATAAATAACACTAAAATAACACTGAATGTTACTGCCAGTTCCATACCAGTCACAGGACAAGGAAAATAGAAAGAAGGACAGATGTACAAAGAGTAAGAACAGCAAAAAGGAAGCAGAGTATTACAATATATCTCTTTTCTTTCACACACACAAGTCTGAGAGAACTTGTAGAAATTGATTCTAAGAAGTGTGAACTTTCTGCACCACTTCTGGAATTAAACAGAATTTCAATCATTCCCTCCAACTCTTCTGCCCATTCCCTTTTTTTTCCATCTTCAGTACAGGAGGCCAAACTACAGATTAAACTGAGGGTTTAACAAAAAACCCTAAACATTTCAACCTTAAGTCTGCATGCAAAAACATCAAATGAATGCTGGATTGCTGACACTGAGAGAATCCTCCTGTCTGAGTGATATTAGTGCAGGATGATGATTCACTTCCCTTCCAGAGTTGTGTTTGCATGAGCCGAAATGTCTACTGCTATGGTGTGTGGGTTGTCAGTTACCTTTTCAGCTTGTGTGTGCTCATCTCTGCAATGCTCCGTCTCAGACTCCTGCTCTATATATGGCACATTCATCAACCAGGCAGCGGTGCGGTCCAGTGCACTGGGGTTCACTGGGGATGGGGCCTGTGGGACACACATAAAAACACACACATATGCATGAATAAACTGAAGATGAAACAAGATGCACACTCACACACACACACACAAAGAAGTCATGCCAGGGGCATCGCTTTCTCAACAGGCAACATGGACATGATGACATTTAGCATGACATAAGTCTGAATAAAAAAGAACATGTATGAAATGTGAGCATGATTATATATAATAGCATGCTAAGCTTGCTATGCTTATTTTATAAATTTAGTTAATGCAAATTGTTTATCGTAACATCATACAATTGCCATTATATCTGTCAATTTTCTTAAACAGCATTTTGTTGTTTTCTAAATAAAAATACTTAAACACATCCTGGGACTGTATCTTAGATTTGAAATCATAGCTCTGAACTTCATATTTCCCCCAAAAAATATTGAAACATCTTTTATTTACAAAATAACTTTACTTAAGAAGTGAAAATATGCAAGGCATTAAGATTTGTTTTCAAAGAAAACATCTGTGTTTTAAGCATCAATTATGTTAGATTTATACTAGGAGTCAACATAAAAATGAAAATGTACTATTTTCTAAATGCATGTTTTTGATCTTATTATAAACAATTCATCCATGCATGTTTAAATTTTGACCTCATAACTTTTAATGCAGAAAAACAATAGTTCAGCTAGAGCTTTCAGCAAATGTATAATGCAACTGATTCTGAAATCAACTACAGTATTCACAGAAAGTCCACAGATGCGACTTTCACAGTCAGAGAAAGAGCCTGAAGGATCTCTGCGATGTAATAAAAGTGTGCGCAACATGTGGTTTCCATAGACACGCTTCCAGCAATCACGTCAAGCAATCAATCAAATCCCAAGAGAGACAATAATGCATTGTGGATATGGGAAATGCCCTTCCTGTCCACTTCATTGTCAAATCGTAGAGAAAAATGACTGCCAGTGGCAACAGTCAATGTCAGGGGGTTGATGATTGGTAGCAGGCCAAGCCCTCTGATTCTTATTAGAATCAATAACTCAGATTTCCCACAAAATATATTAATATTACTAGGTTAAAATAAAGATACATGATAAATGACACAGATTGCATACAGATTTGCCTGAAACAGATTTGCATGAAGCAGAAATTGTGATAGTCTTTTCTTCCCTGTTTTAATGTATACCCACATTGATTTTTTTCCATCAGGATTGTATGCTGTTTTGCACATGAAATCTCAAAAAAAAAGTGCTTAAATACATTTTTGACATTAAACACTGGCAATACTCCTTTAAAAATTAAGAAAGGTCACTTTTTATTTCATGGTCACTTTAAACATTCCCAAACAAACAAATGCGGAATCATTAGTGTAGGATCTTTTTTTAACTCTATAAACATATACGCACCTGTTTATGTGGTGCGCGATGCTTCATTTCCGGACTGTCCCCTTTAGAGGAGGAGCTCTGCTGTCGAAGCCGTGCGCCACTTCCAGGCCAGTCAGGTGATGATGACATCACAGTGTTATTAGGAGGCCGTGGGTAGGGCGTGGAGTTCAGTAGGTTGGGTGGAGTTCGTCCTCTGGGTGCAGTTTGTGTGGGTGGTGGCGGCTGGTCAATCCGACGCTGAGGACCAGCGTTGCTCTGTCGAGGAACCGTAGGCTGGTTTCCATGCTGCGCGTCAGTTAGCGATAGCTGTCGTCTCGGGAAATCTCCTGAACGCCTTGCAAACTCCTCCCCCACCGAAGCTCCCTGGGTAAGGAACGTGTGCTTGGTCCCTCCAAGACCCTCCTCGTTGTTGCTATGGGAACTGACGGAGCTGTGACACTCCGACCCAGAGTCCCCACTCGCATTTCCTCTAGCTGACACGGGCAACCCTGCTGCCATCTGGTACACTGGATTCTGAAAGGATAGTGGGGCCAAGAGCTGTGTAGGTCTGCCTGGGGCCCCTTCTGTTCCTTGGGTAGTGGGAGTCTGTCCTGGCCTGTGAAGAGAAGGGCCTCCGGCAACATTGCCGTGGGGAGTCCGTGCATTCCAGGGAACCATGGCACCCTCACCCAAACCTTCTGAAGTGATCCCTGCCGGGATAGCAATGGGTTCTAACACCCTGGCCGCTTCCTGCAGGTCTACCATGGACAAGCTCTTGCCACCATTGGCCATGCCCAGTTCGGGTTCGTTGGTCTCGGAGTAGCTAGAGCTGCGGGCAGGAGAGCCCTGGAGGCCAGAAGAGCGTGTGACGAAGAAGAGCTCTTTGTTTTCAGGGGTGGGGGAAGGAAGGCGAGTGAAGTCCATCGGGCTACTAAATAGAAGAGATGGAAACAAGGACCAGGCAGAGTGTAAATAATTAAACACACACAGAATAGGAGAACAGTACACAGATTGCTCTGTTCCTAATCTTGCTGCTGCCTTGTCTACATAGGAAGCTCCCCTAAGGCAGCATCCTAGCTGAAATGGAACCTTCTAAGCTAACACCTTAACACTCTAAGCTGAAATACCATGCATACATAAATGTTGGGTTAAAAGAAGATAACAGAAGAAAGACAACACATTAGCTCTGTTCAAATCTAGCCTTGTTGTCTACACACAGACAGCATTCTAGCTGAAACAGCCTTCTGATGGACTGATTTGAAATACCCTATATAGGCAGCAATTTAGTGTGTCATCCATCACTACTTTTGAGTAGAGCATGAAAGACTTGACTCACAATGCTGATGTTAGTATGTTGCTAATAATAATAAAAAAAAATCTCGGTGACACTATTTATTTAATTAATGTATTGCATTTTTGGTCATTTAAAAAAAATGAATGTAAAGACATGGAACTGGTTGAAGGACATTTATGAAACATAACCCACCAAACTAGTTAGATGATATGTGTTACCAAACATTGGTTGGAATGTTGCCAAGATAACACATTTATAGGTAAAATAGTATAGCTTTGTCTGTGGCTTTTATACTTTAATTACAGCAATGCATTCTAAGATTGCCGTATCTGCATGTGATGCTGTCAGAGATGGTATCTTAGAAGTCAGCACCATTTTACTACTGATCTTTTGGATCAGCATTGGGAATAAACCAGATGTCTTAAATGCTGCCTACCTAGGCAGCTCAGGCTGTGGAACAGAGCTATTATCTATAGATATATCAATCACAAGTCCCTAATAATGTAGTAGTGTTTGAGAAACAAAACTTTTCATAACCCACAAGTTTTCTTCAAACATGCATAAATGCCCCGCTTGACAGTTCCAGACAGGTAGAAAGCATCAGAGAGAATGCAAAGTTATTATGCGTTTCTTTCTGTCTTTACTTCCACCCAGATTGTGTTTATTGTCTGGATATCTGAAAAAAAAAAAGCTAATTTATTTCATGATAATCTCCTTCCAGGCACCAACCAAAAAGCTTCACTCGATGCCTTCTCCTTGCAGCCTCCATCTCTTTTGATCCCCCAGTATATTTATCTTCCCTTTCCCTGAATGTGTGTGTGTGTGTGAACTAAAATTAAAGGCCTCTCATTCTCTCTGGTTCTCATAAATGTCGGTGGGGAATTAGCAGAGAGCTAGACAGATAAAGACGAGCTGCTCTCTTTAGAAGAGCAGTCTGCTGGATAAAGTAAGGGCACACTCTTTAGAACAGAAATGAGGACAGTCTTTGTGGCTGAAAGTGACAGATAACGATGATTACGTAAGCAATACAGCTGTACTTCACAACTTTGTGTCATTGCCTTAAGTAACACGGAGCTTGAAGCAGAATTGTCAGAATACCTCTCCATCATGAAATCTACAGCATGTTTTTTTGCACAGCCATGTACAATTATGGACATATTTAATTCTGATTGGTTACAGTTGAACTAATTTGATGCAGTGGATCTGATTCATGGCTTACCCTGGCAGGTCGCTGTCGATGGCCATCTTTTGTAATCCACTGGAGATGCTGCATCCAGGGGTTGGAGGGGACGGCACACGATCAGAAGGAATGCTCATCTGTACATTCGAGGGGTTTGTTAGTGATCCATGTACGTCCCTCAGTATTCTAGGTAACGGGCCAAGCTTGGAGATAGCACTCTGAGGACATAGATGAAAGACAAGAAATGAGATCCTGTAGCTGGGCTGATAGAGCATGGAGCTAGCTATGCCAAGGTCACAGGTTTGATTCCTGAGGAACAGGGTTACTGATAAATGTATAGAGTAACTTTACTGCACTAAAAGCTGTTCTGGACAAAAAAAGCATCAGGCAATGTTTTAAATGTAAATGGTGTATCCATCACTCAACAATAAAAAAATTCATCCTTATTACCTCCTAAAGCACTACAGTACATTAGTGAAAGACCGAAAGACACACCAGGCAGATGAATCCATCAATATTTAGCCACAACTAATAGTATCTGCTGATTTACAAAAGCCTGAACTGCAAATGTCCCATTTTAAGTATTTTCAAGAGTGAATTTTGAGTAATAGTTGTGCAAGTAAAGCTTACTTAAAGCCATATATGTTTTGTACACCTCACATATGCATTATTGTTCAAAACTTTTGGATCAGTAAGATTTAATTAATACATGCATTAAATTGATCAAATACAAAAGCAAAGACTTACTATTTCTATTTCATATATTAAACTCTTTTGAAAAAATAAAATAAAATAAAATAAATGTGACAGTGAAGATTACAGAAATTCAACTGTGCCATCACAGGAATAAATGACGTTTTAAAACATGTTAAAATAGAAAACAGTTATTTTAAAAAAAATTTGATCAAATAAATGCAGCTTGGTGAGCACAAGATACTTCTTTAAAAAAAAAAAAAAAAACATTTACCAAGATAATTATAATTGATCTATAACTAGATTGTATTCTGTAATTTTATGTTTTATAGTGACTTCACAGAGCCCCAATCAAAACTTGCTTCAATGTATTCACGTGATGAAAATGAAGAAACATGGCAAGAGACACTTTTTCTGCACAAGTACAAAATTTTTTTAGACTGATTTTTCCAAAAGCATTTAATAATGGAACAGGCAAGGCCTAGATTAATTCAAATTTGACTGATTTAAATGTTTGATAATTGGCTGATTCTGTGGCATTCTGGTTGGCTGAATCTGTTTGGCTTTAAAATAATTATGTTTCACGATCACAGCATGATCATGGATGCATGGCAACAAATGATCCGTGAAATATCAATGAACAGTTCTTATGCACACACTTCCCAGAAGGCAGCTGTGTCTGACCACTGTCAATCTGTGGCAGCCTTAGGGACTAATGGACTTCCCATGTAGAACTCAAACACTGAGAGGGCACAAGCTCTCAGAGAACGTTCACCTATCGTGATCTGAATAATTCAATATAAAGTGCTGCTATGAGAATATTCAAAGTTTACAAATTTAATTAGAAATGTTTGTATAGCTGTAGGCAGAGTCTGTGGTGTGTGATCTGTGCATAAACACACAGACACACAGGCTTGAAGATAAATGCAACTTTGTTTAATTTTGCCTGGAAGATTTCTCTTAGTGTGGAAATCTGGCCAAACACAAACTAGGCTATATATAGCATTTGAGGAGGAGGGGGGTTAGAAGATAATTTCTTCCAAAAATATGTATAAAGTAAGATATAAAGGAACAAACACACAGTGAACACATCTTTTAAGGTCTGAACATTAAAAGCAACATAATGAAGGATTTTAAAGTCAGCTGCAAGTTGGAGTTCAGCAAACACTACACTGAAGACATGGCGAAATCTGAATGTCTAATGATCAGCAAATAAATGATCACTGCAAAAACTCACTTGAGAGCAAAAATGCATGACCTATCTTCATTTGTAAAAAATTATGTATACTTATATTAATATTATACTTTTTAGATTTTTGCAGTTTATGCATGTCTCAAGTGAAACACTGAGCTGCTGAAACACTTTACACTATGAAAACGATCAGCTACAGGATGAAGAGACTAACCTGGTCCATTTGGGACACCACCTCAGCTAGCAGGGAGTGCAAGGTGGAGAGCTCACGGCCCAGGTCAATATAGCCCTCGAAGCCTGCAGTATTTGAGATGGTCTCCGGGTTGGAGATCTCCAGCAGGAAGCGCTGCATGTTGGTCCACTCCTGCTCCAAGAACTGATTCATGAAGGACATGTACTCCTCCTTATTACCAAACCTGACAGAAAGCAGGAATAAGAATGACTCGTTGATGCGTTTAATAACTCAATTAACCACGCTAATGACTCTATAATCATAATTATATCGATTAACTTCATTTCATTCTTATGAATCGTATTTGTGCTCATAACAACATGACAAGCTATCAAACCAAGGCATTTCTAAACTCATTCGTCAGCTCTGTCATGAAACATTAAAGCGCTCTCTCCCTTCTCAATCGCACACACTCACACTGGAGAAAATGAAATGCTTACTTGGTAAAGTTTGCGAGGTTCTGCGTAACCTTGGCGATAAGAGTGAGTGTGCGTGCAGTGCGGTCGTCTGGGTACTCCTGCGTCAAGTTGAAGAGAGAAGGCGACATGATGGCCGGACACAGAAAACGCAAAAACAATGAGGCGCTGATAAGACGCTCGCTGATATCTGGCCGCCCTCGGTTACCACATTCGTGTCTCCACGACGCAAACACCTCCTTAAGTTCCCGTGGAAACACACTGTTGAGGAGTGGAGAATTATTCCTATTGGTAAGAGGTTTCACAAATGATTTATCATCCTTTTATCCCATTCATTATTATTATTGCTCATCTCCCCTGGTTTGTTTTATACCTCTACTCTCATATATTGTTTTTCTAGTTTGAGTTTAAGAGAAACACCTGAAATAAAGCCGATACTTATCTGAAACATAACTGAGAAAATAAGAAGCAAAAACGCATCTGAGCAATAAACTGTATCACTGGCAATGACAGCACATTGTAGTTACCGGTAAGACTCAATGATCTTGCAGAAGGCTAGCTCACAGCACATCCTGAGGTTGCTCTGATGTTCAGCTAGATCGCTAGATGAACATTTGGATGGGTCCACCTCACAGTTCTCATCAGACTCATACAGAGCCTTTATAAACTCACCTACAGTGGAAGAAAGGGAAAATACATTAAACACACTGGCACTTTGAAATTCATCCGGTGTAAAGTCTAGCTATTTCAACATAAATAGTATTTTTCAGGAAATCAATAAAGAATGGTGTCATCTATTGATTAATCTTGAGATATTTCCGTATTTCACACATGAACGCTTGCCTTCCTGAATGTCAGTAAGGCAGCCTGTCATACGAACCCCCATCAACTTTCCTTCAAACGAACCGTCTCACAATTATTAGCAAGAATGAAAATCAGCACCCCAGAGCTCGTCCCCATTCCAATCTCTTTCCACTACAAAGCATTTAGTGAAAGTTCTGAAGTTTTCTGACTCAGAACTAATGAAAGAACCTGTCCTGGGAATATACAATAAACTTTTTGTTGATCTCAAACAAACAGCACAGCCAGATCCCTCTCTACAGAGACTCAGAGCAGGTACTGGTCGATTTCCTCCCCTCCGTTCTGTTTGCGCATGAAAGCATCAGGGAAAAATCTAACTAGTGTAGCATAAACCATGTGGACGTCCAACTGATTCAGAATGGAAGAGACCCCTCTTTCTTCAGCTTCCTGTTAGAGACACTCAGTGGCCACATTATTACAAGGCTTCAGACCAATAGAAAACATACACTACCATTCAGTAAGCATTTAGAAAAAAGTCTCTTATGCTCACCAAGGCTGCATTTATTTAATAAGTTATACAGTAAAAACAAGTATATTGGGAAATGTTATGACAATGTGAAATAACTTCAGCAATGGGAACACAGATAACTCAGTTAAGTATGATTGTTGGAAATGGTTGAAGTAGCGATTATATTCCAGCAGCTGAATACAGCTTACATCACAGTACTGCCACACACTCTTATCTCACTACATGCGGCGTGGCAGTTCTGTACGGTAAACCCCATATAGTTTGAAAAGGTCAGAGGAAAAGCCAGAAAACTCATTCTAGGCCACAAATACAAAACTAATCTGGTTGGGCGCAGCAGCAAAAGAGCATGCTGGATGTCACTCTTACTGCTGAAAAGCAGATCAAATGTGTCCTGCTCTGCCCTACATCAACATCTGGTGCAACACAAGAGTTCTTCAATGGTAAAAATAAACAACATCTTGAATATAAACCAATTTACCATTCTGTGCAAAACAACATGTATATTTTGTGTTTTCTTAGCTCAATAAATGGCTTTTTAGTATTCGTCAATGAGAGATTTAATGGCAGAAATGTAATACCACAACTTCCTTAAGGATATTTGATTATCATATAACTGTATGCACATTTTTGTTTATTATTTTAACATATGTTTGTGTACATATGTGTGTTTGTGTGCTAGATGTACAGTATTTCTCATCCTACAAAAACTAGTAACTATACACCAAAAGGGCCTTAGTGATAGGTTATCACTTTTTCAGGGGTATCTTTCAATCTGATCTGAAAATGAGAGCACTTAAGTACTCTAGCTCTCGAGTAGATAAAATGACCAAAAGGTTCGTCCCTGGTGCATATGTGCTGTTTATGTAATCATGTGGTGTAATCCACTCTCTTTGCTGTCCCTCTCTTACTATGATGTCTGAGGCACTTAGTCAGTCTTTAGGAGTGAACCATTTAATAATTTAGCAGCACTTCACAAGTCATATTTATCTAAGAAAACAACTATACATTATTCAGCACTACCAAATGGTTTCTTAATGCAAATCTAAAGAGAGATTCACTCTCTTTGGTGTATTCACTCACATTCACACGTTCGCTTATTTAATCGCCCAAAGTCCATATTTATATACAGTGTAAAATTTGCAGCATGTATTTTTGTTTTGCAGATAAATTGCTAGTCCAGACATATAAACATTTCATTCCTAAACTATGGCGGTATTAATAACTACGAGCCTTATCGGACACAGAGTAAGCCAACAGCAAAAGTGTCCAGGTGTGTGCGTGTGTGTGTGTGTGTGTGCATGTTTGTTTGTGTGTGTGTGTGTTTTCACGGTTGTTGAGTCTTATCGAAAATGAATACAGAGAACTTAGGACAAACCAAACTTTAGAAATGTCTGTTTAATATTACCCAGTGCGTCTTGCAGGTATCTCTGTCCGACCAGTTTGAGGTACTCTTCGATAGCTTTAGTGCCCAGCGTGTTCTCTCTGAAGATCAGGTGCTCGTTCTCCCCGCACCGATCCACCTCTGACATCATCAGATCAGTCAGGAAGTCCTGTGCCAAAAAACAAAACATGCTGATGTGTGAGCACTTTTAGTCTAAAAAGGAAAAAGAGAGCAGAGTAGATGGAGAGATTGCATGGAGAGAGTCTGTCATTATAATCGAAGCGGTTGTGCCGCTGATGTCTGTCAGGACATGAAAGAAAAGAAAGAGACAAGGAAAGAGATGCTAGTGTTGAGGTGAAAGCTTCTCCGATCAAAGCTATCTGACATGGGGCCTATCAAAACCTGCAAATAGGAGTTAGAAAAATCTGTCTACTCGCTGTTGACGTGCGCACAAGCACACAGCCCAGAGTTCAGCCCAGCGTCCCAAATAAGATTCAGAGTGTGTGTGCGTCTCAGTCTCTTTTTACAGCAGTGAGTCATGACTGGCTCCATGTAGACTGTGGCTGAAAGCCTTTTGTCTGTGAAAAAAACTATCACCATATATTTCTCATTACAGAACATACTATATGTCCTCATAATTCATGCAACAAAACTCTCTTCTCTTTCACACAAAATGTATCCCACTCTAATCTTTTATTTTTCTAATCATATTTGACTCAGTGGAGATGATGTATAATGCTTTATTTCTTTTTCCCCTCACTATTGTGTTGTTTTGGCCAACAACTGGCTAAATAAACAGACATATAAAGACTTGAAATTGAATTTTGGGTCTGTTTCTGCATGATTCAACAAGGACATTTCAGTTAAAACATTACAGTATAACAATTAAAACATTTAACTAAATACATAATTAAAAGTTAACAGTGAAGCCTGTGGCGTCTAGATGTAATTTAGAAAATAAAGTAGACTTGGCAGGGCCCTACTTTCAATATCTCTTCCTCTCTCAAGCTAGGATTCATTCGGTTGTGGTTGAACAGAGGTCTGCACTGGGATTAAAGACCAAGCCTGGCATAAATGAGACCCTGCACCCTGACCAGACACCTGCTGTCAAATTTTAACACTACACTTCAAGGCACTCATTCTCATTATTTTCATCTTTATGGATCCATATGCTTGGAAAAATTCATCCATTACCAACAACTCACACACTGAATATTTCCAAGTTTTCCATGATTGTGGTAACCCTTATTTTAAATTAGTGGCACTAACCTATGACTTAAATCCAAATCTTCTAACAACTTTAACATTATTTTACAATCGTAAGTGTATCTATAAAAATTATTATTATTATTATTTTGCATACTTTAGAATTCTATTAGGAGCATGCTTCATAATCCTCGCATTGCACCATTAAACCAAAAACATGAGAAACAAAATGAGGTGCCATTTTACAGATTGCACATACAGTATATAGAGTAAAATTATTATTAATAATTTAAATTAATAATTTAAATTATAATAATTGTCAAGTTATAAAAGGTATGATCAGCTCTCTGAGTCAGATCCATTAAGATATGAGACTAGTCACACAGAGGAAGATCTCATTAGCCTCGAGATCCTCCCCTTACATGCACACACAGTAGTGGGCACTATTAAGAAAATTGTCCATTACTGTCAGAGTTAATCAGCTAGACTATAACTCACCCTTAATCAGAACGAGACGAGAGAGAAACACAGGAAACAACAGAGACGAGAGAGAGCGAGAAGACATTAATCACAGTAAGACATAAATATAAATCTAAAATGGAAAGGAAAGCATAAAAATAAAAATAAAACGGCTGCATAAAAATAGGTGGTCCACAGGAATGCAAAGCCATTGCACAGGGGAAAAGAAGAAAACAGAAATATATGTACTGTAGCTCACAGGAAAAAAATGATAAAGAGAGGATGGAGGGATTAAAAAGAAGACATAAAAACCCTCAGGATTCACTGCATTCCCTGGAAACAAAAACTCATAAAGGAGGAGCCATCTAACCGAAACAGAAGTTTGTGTGCTCTGCTGAGAGAGAGAGGGAGAGAGAGAAGTTTTGTCTACATTGTCTGGACCAAATGTCCCCACAAGGATAGTAAAACCTGAAATCACCTAAAGTATGGGAAGCAGCCAATGCCCACCATTTGAAAACAGCTTAATAAACATATTAAATAATGTTTTAATGAAAATGTAAAAATGCAGAAAAATGCTTTGTGTGAGGGTTGAGTTTAGGGTTAGAAAATATGGTAAACTCTGAATGAAGATTGAGACAGAAAGACAGATAGACAAATAAATAGACAGATTGATAGATAGACATATAGATAGATGGATAAATGGATAGACTAATTTAAGAGTTTTGCTATCAAAGGTCACTAAACCTACAGCACACACAAACACACACACACACAAATCTACAGACAAAAGATGACTCATTCACTTCTGCAAAGATATTCTGAGGGAGTGAGCAACAATACTAACAAGAGGGAAACAAAGAGAGAGAGAGAGAGAGAGAGAGAGAGAGTTTGTAATTCCTACACCTTTTGACCATTTAGCTTTTCCATGACTTTGCCATTAATGCATAGGAAAAATGTTTACAGAATTATGAATAAATATTTTAGAGCTGAACAATCCTTGTTCACTACAAACATTTCTAGCAATGTATTGATACTGAAATTCTGACTGACACAGATAACAAATAATTTAATAATTATTAATTAAATTCAATTAAATAATTGGTTTGATGAACAGATGATATCCTTTCCTACTTGGTTAAACATAAATGTATTAATGCAAAGTAATGTTAATAAAGATTTATTTTATTTTTTTCATGGAAATGAACTCATTTTATATACCGATGCATGTTCAGTAGTGCTGCTGACTTGTGCTCTTAAAAGGAAGATGCTCTTCTTCATGAGATTAAAGGGTAAATCTATCATTATCCCTCATTATCAGTGCTAGGTGATAAAAACAAATTAATAATTAGCTTCATTTCATTTGCAAATGTGAAATGTCCAAAGTGGCCTTACAAAGTGCATGGGTACCATTTAATCCCAGTGTTTTCCACGTGAGCCATTTAAATGCAGCCAAACAGTTTTTCTCTTCCCAAAACCCCAAATGGCCTCTAAACTCTGTCAGACACATAATAATTCAACATGACCTACTGAAAAACAAAAGTGAGCGATTATTAAATGTCAAAAATGAATACCTTTCCTCCAATTTCATCATTACTTGTGTGTCATTCTCAGCACATTTCTCTTTTGATCAAAAGCCAAGCTGTAAACTGAAACACTGTTATCTTGCTCCTTCTCCATCTCCAAAAAACAGAGGTCAGAGAAGGTCAGATGCTATTTAGCAGACAGACGGCAGGAGGGTCAAGTGAGAGAGCGAATGCTGTAACACGTGTGAGAGAAAGAGAAGTCAACAATCACAGAAGCGCTGAATTAAGCTCTCAGTCCCACAGTCTATAACCTTGAGTTTTCTCTGCTGCATGTGTGCAAACATGTGCGTATGATTCTATTTGGTGCAAATGTGTGTGTTTATGTGCGTTCACGACCCTCAGTGAAAGTAGAAATGCTCTGCTAGTGAAATGCAAGGCTGTGGGGCAGCTTTATCCAGCGTGCTTTCTGAGATAAGACTGATTGTTGTGCTGTTGGACTAAAGTGGGTCAAACAGACATCACTTCTAGGATCATACAACAACATGTCCTCAACATTTACCTTCTTATCCGTTCTAAACTGTCTGCAACTCATCGACACCATCTAGAAAACGAAAAAGCTGATTTAAAGACATCAATTTAACTATTCATTCTGTATTGTATGTTTTGTATAGCATATATTTTATTAGGCTGTCGCAATCATGTAATTTTGCCTGATTATATATATTTTCAGATAATATTTTGTAATTAATGACAGTTGCTATGTTAATGTTACTTGTAAATGTAATACATACATTAAATAGTATTTTTTTTTTCATTTTGAAATGGCTTAAACTAATTTTTTTATAATTATATTTTATGTTAATTTTATTTATTATATTTGTGTGTTTTATACAATTTGTATTCATATTATTTGTGCATTAGGTGTAGGTTTTAGATTTTGCTTCATTTCACAAAAGAGAAAATCTGTCAATTTCATATATTCATACAGATTTTTTTTTCAACATTTCAATTAATTGCAGGTCTCATAACTAACGCATAGTATGTACAAAATTTTAATATAGATATCACGGGGCCTGTAAGCGCTTTACACTTTTGTGCAAGGATCAATTCAGATTGATCAGGCATCAAATAATTGTAATCATATGATTATGTAATGATTGTGTTTTGTATTGTGAAGTCAACATCTGCATACTGGGTCTCAAAAATGGCAGTCTATGTGATCATCTCTTGCCAGGCATAATCACGTGTGTTGAAATGACATCACGCTTACATCATATCACAAAACAGCTAAATACCTTGTCTAACCTCAAACTTTTGAGATGCATGAAAAAGTGTTAAAGTGTGTGTGCATGGAGAGCCCGCTGAAGTGGATGTCATTTCTACGGCGAAGCACGACTTCTGTAATAGCTGTCAGGGCAATGTGCTGCTTCAGACCAGAAATGACATCCTTTCAGAGCCATCCTGCCTTAAAGTGCAGCCAAGCGAGATAGAGAGAGAGAGACTGGCAGAGCATGAGTCTATGACAAGATAAGGAGATAGAGAGGTGAGGGAGATAGAATTCTCCTCAACTAATTGTATGTTTAATCTTCTTCCAAAGTTTATTTAGTGGTGGAGAGACAGAGAGAGAGAGAGAGAGAGAGAAGATTGCACGATAAAAATCACACCCACATGAAACTCAAACAAGAGATAAAGGAGTGTTATTGTGTCCTCTTGGGCTCGTGGTCTCAGTGGGATATCTTTTCTCCATTTTTTACATCACGAGCACACTGGTCTCAGGTTCAGTCAAGGGAATACAGTGACCCTCTGATGTGACCACTGCAACATTACCTTAACAGAGTGAGTGCATTAGCAGAGCGAGAGACATTCGGCTGTCAAGATTCCATCAGATGATCCTTCCCAGTGAATCTGTCACTGCAGGCTCTGTTTGGTGGCTCAACTAACCGTGTCCAGACTTTTCAAAGGAACATAAACAGACAAGCTCTGTTATACACACAGATGAGTCTGCTTCATCTTCATTTGAAGCTAATTTAGTCCAATTTAATTTTGTTCTGTCAACTCATGCATCTGTCAGAAACAGACAAGCCAGCTGAAGTAGAACAAAGAACTCTTAAAATACAAATCTTCTACATCTGCTTTGAGTGCTCATAAAATTACTATTCAACTATAACTTGAGTGCTTTAATTACACTGAGAATAGAGGCATGATGTTAGGAAAGTAAAGCACTTAACTGAGTCTTCATTCCTATGAAATGCTCATTTAAAGTCAGAACTAGGGTTGGCCAATATAGCTAAAATATCTTGATATTTTCAGCATTTTGGAGATATTCAATCTATATCTTCATTTGTAAAGGAGTGTTGTAAAGGAGGAGCCATGACCACACATGATTTTCATTAACTGGTACACACCACTAATACATCAATATGTACTGTAGTACTATTTATACTTCAACATAATACTGTAATATACACTATTCAGAGTGTGTTAAAAAGTTTAATGTTTTTGAAAAATCTTTTGCTCAGGCTGCATTTATTTAACAGCAACAACTTAACAGGTTTTTCTTTTAATATATTTTAAAATGCAATTTATTCCAGTGATGGCAAAGCTGCCAAGTCTTTAGTGCTTTTTTTACTACCAAAGTTTGAATTAGATTTAGCTTTTAAAACATTTATCTTAACACTCAATCTTAACAGGGAATTAATGACTAAATAAAACTGTGATATTATTTATCGCTGGTACTGTAAGTATATTTGGACTATTTTGTAAACCACAATCTTCTAGTGAGATTCTGCTCAGGAGCTGCTTTTCATTTGGACCGAATGCAACACTAAATCGTTGAAAAAGAAATCAGAAAGCATAAGCTACATAATTGTCACTTGTGTCCCATAAGGTATCTGCATTAAAGTGCATATGATCAGCCGGTTTAATCCGAAATATTGATATCACAAAAGCAAGTAGACTGGATTTTACAGCTGTCCTCAAAACAAATGACCTTGGACAGCCCGGATGATTCCATCAGTGTTACAGTTTTAATGGCCCACATCCCTCAGGGCTTCTTTGAGAAGCAGGGTAATTAAGAAGCAATAATTAACAGCATCTGAATCTGACCCTAATTTATTAAAAGTACATTTTCAAAAATGTTTGTTCTAAAATATCCTTGAACGTCTGACGTTATAAATACTGATAATTAGTGTCTGACTTATACATCAACAGTGTGGGTGTCCAGAAACATGGCCCAGCCAGCCATGGTCAGGCAACAAGGAGAGAATAGGATATATAAATATATTCACACTATAATTCATAAACACTGGAAGAACTAATGGGAGTTGTACAGTTCCTGTCCTGTTCCATGTACTGTTCCTGGCTCTTTGTAGCAATAATCTACAAACTTTTTAAAGGAATTGGTGTACTGTATATCCCAGTGGACTTTGTCTATTTCAACGAACCCTCTAATTCCATGTGTAAAATGTAAGGCACATTTGAACAACAGCCTAAACTGACTGATCAATCTGACGTATTTTCATTCTGTTAATTAACAAAAATCATTTGGCTCTAAATGTTACAAGTTTTTATTCTCAGGTGATTTTGTAGTCTGGAAGCAAAGGGACTAATAAAGGATACTCTTTGTGCCTCTAAATTCTCAACAAGCAATTCACTAACAGATTTGATGTTTCTAAAATGACTGCGGATGTTCTGCTGAAATTATGCCAACAAAAACCTGAAGCCGAATATATTATATACGTAACAATGAACAAATTAAAAGACCAAAGTTTAAAAAAAAAAAAAAAAAAAACCTGTTTCACACTTCATTTCACTGATTCTCCATGGCTAGAGGTAATGGCACCAGAATAACTACTTGATGGGCAAGATGTTAAAGATACTGGAGTGTAAGGCAGCATAAATTCAGTTACTTGAGAGCTGGCCACTGAAATTACCCTTATGGCCAGGCACTGATTAAAAACATAGTGGTAGATTTGCTGTCTGAAAATCTTGTTTCATGCTTAGTTTGTCTAATTAGACTCCACACACAGGTTACAATTATGAGACTATTCAGCTCAACTACATATCTAAAAAATAACCAGCAAAATTGTCTTTCGTCTCTCCTGTTCTTCCTCAAACATTGAACACTGACATTAGTGCAGTCTAAACACGCTTTTCACTAAATGCCATATATACTAGAGGCTTATCCGACTCCATCTAAGGTCATTTTGCCTTTGTGTTTATACCATCCTGTGAGTCACTGCAAACATACCATCTACAACAACCCTGGATCTGCCAATCAGGGCCTGACAGACTTAAAAGCCAATACAGATAAGAGCAGCCATATTAAAGGACTAGCTCACCCAAAAATTCAAATTAGCTTTTTTTTTTTTTTAAGTTTTACTCAATCTTGAGTCAGCCTAGGTGTATATGAAATTCTTATTTCAGACAAATCTAGTCAAGAGTTATATTAAAAATTGTCCAAATATGAAGCGGCTTCCGCGTATGACAGATATCGGAAGTGAGAGAAAAGTATTTATTACGTTTGAAATATGGATATTTTTCTTACAAAAAAGCATTGATTCGCTACAGAAGGCCATTATTCACCCCCTTGAGCCGTGTGAGGCACCTTTTATTATGGATATGCGCGTTATTTGACGACTTGTGAACTGTGGACCGCTGACTGCAATGATAGAGCTTGAAATACGCACAATCATAGAACGTCTATGACCAGAGTCACGCCCACTTTTAGGGGAAAACAAACCGCCATACAGTATTGGATCGAGGAAGTGGACTAACCTTACAACATGCCAAAGAGTTTTTGTGTGGTTGGGTGCACCAATATTGTTTGTAAAACCCCAAATTTGAAATATCTTGCTGTTATGGAAATTTCATGATTTATGTATGATGCTAATCGAAAGCTAAGCCAGGCTAGTTGTATGGCTGGACAGAAAAGTGCACTCAGTACTCTAAATCTAAAGACATAATATATACATTTAAAGAGGTTTACTTTCAAATACGAAGTAAAATCATTCACTGGCTCACCTGGTGACTCGATGAGGTACGAGTAAATGTCCCGGTAAGACACTTCTGGCCACTGCTTGGGGTTGTTACACCAGTTTGACACTGGGAGAATGAAGGGACGTACGTGTATTTAAATTAACCAAATTAAGTTTGTGGAAGTTATTCACGCCTGCCCTCTGTGTACGGACGTTGCGTATAGCCAGGACAATTTTTAATATAACTCTGACTGGATTCATCTGAAAGAAGAAAGTCATATACAGGATGACTCGAAGTTGAGTAAAATTTTCATTTTTGAGTGAACTAACCCTTTAATACCTCCCTTATGATATAATGGGAAGATTTGCTATTTTGCTCTTTGGATCCCTGAATTCTAGGCTGTGAGAACCGGGGAGATTATCCCTCTGAAATACCTCTCAGCATGTGAAATCCGACAAACATAAATACAAGATTCACAGATGTAGCCAATACAAACTACACACAATCTTTTAGATGTACTAGTCCTTTGTTAACCCAAACAGCAAGGAATAACAATGGGGTACTAAAGCGGAGATAACAAACTGGAATTGGATAGATTTTGATTCACCGTGACCTCTGAAGTTCAATAAGAGCATCAATGAAAAACAAATGCACAAGGAAAACACACAATGGACAGAAAAAAAGCAAAAATTATATGCAAAAAGTAAACATACAGTCACATAAACAATTATTTTAAATGTTAATTCATACATTTTAAACAAACAATATTTAATATTTTATAAATTCATGTTAAGATTAATTATTTGTTTTAATAACGAATCAAAATTTATAAATGTATGTTTATGTATAATGCTTAAGAATTATAATTTATATGATATGTTTAGATTATTTAGATAATAATTGTGAATTCATAATGAACAAAATTATATATATATATATATATATATATATATATATATATATTTTTTTTTTTTTTATATTATATATAAACATTTTGTTCATTGGTTTCATTGAATCACAAAATAATGTAAAGAATTACATAAGGTGTTATTTATGTTGCTAAAACATGTGACAGGTCACGTGACAGGCTTTTCCAGATGAACATATGCACATTTGGTGTAACAAAACCAATATTCAATGACCAAATTCTCCATCTATTAGAATAACGGATTGTAAGTGTGCAGTAGATAAATATATGTCTTGCAGCTTATGATGATGAAGCAAACTGGTTATAAATCTGGAAATTAAAGCACAACGCTGTAGATATGAACCATGATATGGTCAACTAATTCCAGTGTGTGTTTTAGCAATGCCTTTAACACCATTATTGTCATCATCTCTGAATTCTCTGAATAAAGGTGTCTATATATTTTCATATATAAAGATCTAATTTATACTGTGAAAAACAAACAAAACAAAACAAAAAAAAAAAACTTTAGAGGCAGAATGAAAAAGTATTTATTTTAAACATTTTTTTCCCTTTTATGTTATTATTATTATTACTGTTATTTTCCTTAACATTATTATGTTCTTCCATATTGTCTAATATTATTCTTTAATATTTCCTTTTATGTAGACCCCCAACACTTTCCTGGAGCACAGTTTGAAAACCCTTTGCTAAATGACAAAATCTGTTAGACTTTGACAATACCTTGGCTTTCCCGGTGCTCTGTAAGATGTGCACCAGAGCGCAGGCCATCTCCTCTTTGTTCTTGACGCTGATGACTGGCTCCAGCACAGAGCAGAGCAGCATGTAGTTGTTGGTGATGTACTCGGCAAACTCTTTGTAGAGCTCCATGGGCAGGATGTTCATGCTCTTGTACCGGGTCTTGATGCGGACCATGGGACCCGCTGTTTTCCCTTTACCTGGATTGGGTTGGCTAACTGGGTACCATTTCTCGACCAGCTGCCTGCTCGTGACATTCACCACTGGAATGCTCACCAGCCCCACGTAGTTGTTCTTGTCCCTTTTCTTCTTCTTGTCAGAGTCCCTATAGAGATGGACGGTGATGTTCTGGACTGTAGGGAGGTTATTGAACTCAAAGTGTTCACCCCAGAAGACGTTATCGGTCTTCAGCTTGCAGGTGGTGCGGGCATAGAGGCTGTCATCCAGGCAGAGCTCACAGAAGTACTTTTTCTTGGCCGGAAGGTCCTTAGCTTCGATGATCCACAGCTGAAGCGTATTCTCCACCCGCCGACTGTTGTCCTAGAGATGGAAGGGTATTGTGAGGTCAGTGGACATGTCATGGCTGTAGTGGATTATTACCACATCAGTGTAGTAGCATCTAACAGGGTCAGTGATTTAGAGATGACATGCTTTTCAACTCAGTGATAAAACACCCTCTGCTTCAGATCACCCACCCTTGGCTGGAAATTAAAAGGCGCTTTATTTTAGATCACTTCATGTCCTTCCCATAAAGATAGCAGGACAGTGCTGTAAATACTGTGTGAATTCATTCAGCAAAATGTCATTCACTGGCCTTTTTTATATTATGGTCTTTCCAGTGTGAAGTCATGTGGGTTAATATACGAGGGACGGTCATAAAGTTGACCTGCATCATGTTGTAGTTAAGTTTAAGCTTTTGTTGAACTAAATTAGAGGTTAATTTATAGACAGCCCTCCTTCCTCTTATAACTTACGAGGAAATGGAGGATGAGATCAGAACAAAACTAAATGTCGCAGCTATTTCTGAGGCCACAGACCATCATGAATCACTGAGCTAAAAAGACTAAAGCTCTTGCTCACCAGCGGCATACAGCAATTCTTGTCCCCCACCCGCAAGCCACTGCACAGAGCCCTGCCCAAAATTAGAGATGCCATGCAGAAGCATCTGTTTCTGGGGTGAAATGTTACCACTGATAGGACACACTGATGAACAGTGATGATAGCCCTCTCCTAAACACTTCCTTCATCATTTTCTGTGTGGATATAGGTTTCGTTCATCTTTCTAGGTTTCTGTCATTCAGAAAGTATAAATTTGTCAGGCTTTAAGAAGTCTAAAGCTGGTTAGTGGTGTAAATTTAAAGCCGGTGATGTAGGTCACTAAGAACTGTTGCATGAAAAAAGGCTGCATCAGGGCTGCATGACTGCGACTGCAATGCAATAATAAAAACACCTTCAGGTTTGTTAGTATTAGTAGATATTAGTTGTTAGTTTGTTAGTGTTAGTGTGTTATTAGTAGCAGCAGAAAATTAAAATGTGTTCGGTATGTACGAATATACAGTATTAAACTATTGTTATATTCCACTGAAATAAAAACATTTAATATTTAAGCAAAATAACAACAACAATAATAATACAAGGCTTGACTGATGAATTGCTCTATAACAGCAGTTGACTGTACTAGGAACTACTGTAGGCATTGTGTAGGGCTCTAGTGTTCACGGATATTCCCACAGAAATAAACATCCACTAAGGCAATTGATTTCGCATCTTGGTATTGAGGTGCTCCATTGTGCGCCCTCATCACATATAATGAACTAATTAAGCAGGCAGACAGAAATGGGCCTCTGCTGCAGAAGCTAATGCCTGAGCTATGATCATCTTTACACTACTATAGCATCAACTTCTGTCTGAAAGCATCATCTGTTAGGCAAAGCTCTGTAAAGCCTGGCTCTGGTGTTCACCTCACAAACCCACTGAGTAATTAAAATGTAAGACGGAGCGAGGGGGAGACATTAAACACATCCCCAGGCAAGCTGTGAAGGCGGCAAATATAACTTGAAGGGTGTGTTTGAATTTTTTTCTTTTTTTATTAATAATTAATTTGCTTAATCATTGATTGGTGAAATGAGTTGTCGGATGAGATCTTTTTTTTCTTTTTCGCTGTTTCTCTGTATCTCATCTTACAAAGAGAGAGGGAAAAACTGCCCTGAATTTCATCATTCTTACAGGAACAGAAACATTATTTGATGTCTCTTCTTCCTTTGAATTGAGCTGCATTTCTTCAGTAATAAATCAGAGCATCTGCATCAGGTATGATTTTAGTCTATGCAGGTATAAAAGAGCCTCTGCAGGAAGGCAAGTTTACCTTATTAGGGTGGATGGCCCGTCGCAGGTTCTCCATCCATTTGTCTCTCTCTGCGGCCGAACGACAAGAAAAGCACTTACTACCTGTGGATGTGCTCACCTGGAAAAAAGGTTGATAATTGTCAGCTTTCTACAGAAATCTCACACTTTTTCACCATGTTTTACCGTCATTGGAAAATATGTTACTGACAGGAAACAAACTGCAAAACCGAATCACATTTACTGACAGATATTTTGGGTACAAATACAGCATTTAAAATATGTAGAATCACACACAATCTGACCAGGAATCACAAGCTATAAAAGAAGCTATAAAAAAGAGAGCTTGTGAATTGAATCAAAATTTATTTAAACTGAATAGATTCTGCTCTATCCAGATTTCCTGGTTTGATTCAATTATGATCAATACAGATTTCCCAGTTTGATTACATTCTGGTTCAATTCACAGGATCGTGATTTGATTCTGAATTTGATTCAATTCTGGTTTAATCCACAAGCCCTTACATTGATTTTAAATTTACATTTATCTTAGATTTATGTTTTTATCTAAAGCGACTTACAGTGTATTCAGACTATACATTTTTTACCAGTATGTGTGTTCCCTGGGAATTGAAACCATGATCTTTTGTGCTGCTAACACAATGCTCTACCACTGAGCCACAGGAACACTCATGATTTGATGCACTTCTGATTTTATTCAATTTTTTTTTTTTTTTTGGTGGAAAAAAAAATGTCTTCGATGAAATTCTAATTACTCTTTTATATATTATATATAAAACTATATATATATATATATATATATATATATATATATATATATATATATATATATATATACACATATATATATACATATACATACACACACACACACACACACACACACACACATATATATATATATATATATATATATACACATGCAATATTATACAAATTGACCCTTGGATTTAAAAAATCAATATTGGGACTGTTCAATTAAGATCTCAATTAAATTGAAATCACTTTTTTTTAAATGGAATTTAATATAATCAGACAAATAGATTTTTGCCGAAAACGTATCATCTTTTGAACAGTGTTGGGAGTAACGGCGTTTAAGTATAACGGCGTTACTAACGGAGTTAAATTTTCAGTAACGGAGTAATCTAATTAATTACTTTTCCCATCATTGCAACGCCGTTATCTTTACTGAGAATGTAAAGTGTCACGTTACTACAATTTGGTTGAATAAAGCGCGAGGTGTCATGCTTTGGCTAGTGGCTACACATCAGCTGCCTGACACCGTTGCAAAAAAAGATGATGATTGGCTGGGTGGGCGGTGCCCTGCTCACGCTGTCTCACTGCACGCTCTGACAACCACTAAACACAAGACTGCGTCAGCGATAATGGCGTTCTCGAATTGGAAGTACCGGGAATTAAAGGCAAGAATGTTTCTGTAACATGCACGGTATGCCCAGGAAAAAAGACTTTATCCAGGTCTGCCTTAAGCAACTCAAATCTTATGAACCGCCTCATCAACACATGCTAACATGTTACTGTACTGAATATTTAATGCTGTGTTCACACCAGATGCAACTTGCGCATCTGTAATAATAAATCTAGTTGTAAAAGTATTTCATGCGAGAATGTAGTAGTTTTAAACTCAAATATGCGGTTTATTTATAAAGACAGCGTCTATTTAAGAATGTGTTTCGCTGATTTTCGGAGGTTGTCTATTCACGTCTTTGCATTGACTTAACATTAAAATCACTCGCGCCAGACGCTCTATTTGCGTTTGGTGTGAACGCACCATAAGAGTTGGATAGTGTTCTGTTTATTGTGCAGTAAATTGAGGCCTAATATACAGTTACAGAGATTTGCACTAATGGCCAGGTTTCCCTTTGTTTTTTTTTACCCAAGTTTAAATTTGTTTGTCTTAATTTTGCACTTGAATTTTATTTTCAATATTTATTTTTTATATGTTTTATTTCTATGCATATCATATGGTTATGATGGTTATGATGGTTGAGAAAGATCAGATCAGTGAATGTATTGATGTATATAATGTAAAGTGAGTGAAAGAGGTGTCTATACCTCAAAGCAGTAATCTTGTCCGAGGATGGAGCTGTGCACTGGTTTAATAAGGACCTCCTCCTCCATGCTGAGGTCCAGAGCTTCTACTGCACTGCTGGGACTGAGCAAAGACTCGTGAGAGCGCGACTCCTTCAGCCTGGGCATCAGATGAGACCTGAAACAGCAACACACACCAACCAGTGACACAAGTGTCTCTCTTGTACACACAGTCTCAAGCTTGAAAACAAGATAAGATAATCAAATGGGATTATTTTTGGCAACCACAAAGCAAGAGTTAATCACTGCCTAAATTGCAGGAGTAATATGAGGACACATGTTCTGGTCCTATTCAAAGACATTCACACAGCTTACAGTATGCTGAGACAACAGACTCTGTAGGCAGCCTTAAAGAGACACACAGGACACAGCAGTTTTGAGGATCAAAGAATAATAGATGTTTGAAACTCAACAACATAGTTTGAGTCTCCAAAGTGTGAAGACAGCAGTGATAATACAGCAATAATAGAGTTCATACAGCAAATTTTCTATAATCTCACTAATTCAGTGGAAAAAGTGGAAACGTACTCGGTTACTAAACGTAACCTCGGTTCTCTCTAGAAGAGCGAACGAGTACTGCGTCTTAGCTAAGACGCTACGGGAAAAGTCTCTTTTCACGAAATACTGAAGCAAAAAATTATCCTTAATTTTGTATTTTTGTAAAGCGCATTTGCAGCAGTACACAGCCATAGGCGAGACGGCTCGTTCGCTCATTGGCTTGTTCTGCGGCAACTGCACAGCCTATCAAGCGCGGGCTGATGCAACATCAGACCATTAAGAGCCCGCCGAAACGGGTGTGGCCCAACCTATAAAAGGAGCTCGAAAAGGTTGACTCACCTGATTTATTTCATCGCCGAAGCGAACCAGAGTGAATCGTGCGCACGGCAGAGAACGCAGTACTCGTTCGCTCTTCTAGAGAGAACCGAGGTTACGTTTAGTAACCGAGTACGTTCTCTTACGAGAGCTCTCTCGTACTGCGTCTTAGCTTAGACGCTACGGGAACCCAATGTAAAACGCCGTGCGCGCAGGGATCACACACCAATAAACCTGAAGCAACGCCCAGGATTTACAGTGCACAGTCACCTGAGGGACTCACAGAGAGTCCAGGACAGAAAAGGGAAAAAGCCCTCCGTCCTATATCTAGCAGCATCCGTAGATGCGGCAATATGACATCACACAGCCGAGGCAAGGCCTGACCAATGTGGCAAGGCGGGGACCTCCAGGTTATAGAACCTGATAAATGTAGACGGCGAGGCCCAACCTGCCGCCATACATATATCCTGCAAGGAGATCCCAGTAGACCACACCCACGACGAGGCTACGCCTCTTGTGGAGTGTGCTCTGACGCTCAACGGGCACTGAAGGCCCCTGGAAGCGTAAGCTAATGCTATCCATCTGGATAGAGTCTGTCTCGAAACAGCCATTCCCTTGGAACGTCCACCGAACGAGACAAACAGCCGCTCCGTCTGCCGAAAGGCAGCAGAGCGAGACACATAAGCTCTTAAAACCCCCAGACAGGGCAAAGAAGACTCGAGTCTCCATCCTCCCCTGACACCGGCAAGGCAGACAGGGCAATAACCTGAGCCCGAAACGGTGTGTTGAGGGATTTCGGCACATAACCGTGCCTAGGATTGAGTATGATCCTTGAGTCATTGGGCCCAAACTCCAAGCACGACTGGCTCACCGAGAGCGCGTGCAAATCACCCACACGCTTCACAGAAGCGAGAGCCAACAAGAATACTGTCTTGAACGACAGATGCTGAAGGCTAACCGATTGGATAGGCTCAAAAGGGGGACCCCTCAAGGCCTCCAAAAACCGCCGCGAGGTCCCACATAGGGACTGACGGAGGTCTGGGAGGATTCAGCCTCCTAGCTCCTCTGAGGAACCGGATGACTAAATCGTTCCTTCCTATTGACTGACCGGACGCCGTTTCAGAAACAAACGTCGTGTCGATGGAGCTCTAGCCTGAGTGATGGTATTTAGCACTCCCACTGCGAGATCAGCGGGTAACCGTTGAGCGCCCACACATGGAGGGACCACAACTCCGGTTGAGGGTGCCAAATCGAGCCCCTGGCCTGCGAGAGGAGGTCCCTCCTCAACGGTACCGGCCACGGGGCGACATCTGCTAACTGCATCAAAACTGGGAACCATGGTTGGTTCTTCCAAAGAGGTGCTACAAGCAGTATTGAACATCTCATTTCTCTCACCCGTTCTATCACCTGCGGAAGGAGGGAGACGGGAGGGAACGCATAAAGCGGGCAGCACGGCCATCTCCGTGACAGCGCGCTTTCGTTCTTGGAAAAGAACGCGGGGCAGTGAGCGTTTTCGTGGGACGCAAAGAGGTCCACCTCCGCCATGCCAAATCTCTCCCACAACAGCCGGACTGTTTGTGGGTGTAGAGACCATTCGCCCGTAGGAACATTGCCTCTGGACAGCCTGTCTAGACCCAGATTCTGCAGTCCAGCCACATGCACTGCTCTCAGCGAGCGCACGTTGTGCTGAGCCCAAATCAGGAGGCGTTCCGTCAGCCTGCACAGGTTTCGGGACCCGAGACCGCCCTGGCGATTTATGTAGGACACCACGGACATGTTGTCCGCACGGACTACGACGTGGTGATCCTTGATATGGGGATAAAAGCGCGTCAGCGCGTTCTCCACTGCCAGCATTTCCAGGCAGTTGATATGATGGAGCTTTTCCCGTTCTGACCATAGGCCAAAGGACGGTCTGCCTTCGAGCAGCGCTCCCCATCCTGAAGTGGAGGCGTCCGTCGACACCATTTTCACACTCGGGGAAGTCCCCAGGCTTACACCTGATCGGTACCAGCCGTTCGCTGTCCAAGGTGCTAGAGCCGCAACACAGCTCTGATCGACCTTGAAATGCAGCCGGCCAGACGCCCACGCTCTGCGCGGCACCGGAGCCTTCAGCCAGAACTGCAGGGGGCGTATGCGGAGCAGGCCCAGCCGCAGAACCGGAGATGCTGAGGTCATGAGATCCAGTATCTTTTGACAGTGTTTGAGCGACACGGTCACGCCGCAGCGGAAAGAACTCGCTGCGCGCTGAATGCCCATCGCGCGCTGTGGTGACAGCCGCGCCGTCATGGAACACGAGTTCAGAACTATACCCAGAAACAGGATCGTCTGACTGGGGTTCAGCAAACTCTTCGCCCAATTGACACTGAGGCCGAGCTTCTCGAGGTGATCGAGTAAAACGGCCCTGTGGTCCACGAGCTCCGCTCGTGATCGGGCCAGAACCAGCCAGTCGTCCAAATAATTCAGCACTCGTATGCCTCCGAGTCTGAGAGGAGCGAGCGCTGCATCCATGCACCTCGTAAACGTACGAGGAGCCACGGAGGACTGTAAACTGGTATGCCTGGCCCTCGAAGGCGAATCTCAAATATCGCCTGTGGTTTGACGCTATCTGTATTTGAAAATACGCGTCCCTCAGATCTATTGACATGAACCAGTCCCCTCTGCGAATCTGCGCGAGGAGTTTCCTGGTCGTAAACATTTTGAAACTGCGTTTCATCAATGCCTTGTTCAGCTGTCTTAGATCCAGTATGGGCCTGAGACCCCCGTCTCTCTTGGGCACCAGAGAGTATCTGCTGTACAGCCCCCCCCTCGCTTTGAGCTTGAGACACAGGCTCTACAGCCCCTTTGCTCAACAGTTTTGATATTTCGGCCCGAAGTATGTGTGCTACTTCTGTTTTGACCTTAGTTTCGACGCGCGCTGAAAAGCGCGGAGGGGGTCGAAAAAAACTGTAGCGAATAGCCTCTCTTTATAATGCCTAGCACCCAATCCGAAACCCCTGGAAGCGCTGACCATGCACCTGCATGAATGGCTAAGGGCTGGATGCGAAGCGCGCTCTGTTGACCGGGCAACGGCGGCGCTCGGGTGTGCTGCGCATTTGAGGCGGGGAGCGCGCTGATCACAGCGGGCAGATCGCTCCTCCTCGACCTCGTCCCGGCACTTAACCGACTGGGGGAAGGCTGAGCAGGTCCCGTGGGACTCGATATGTCTGCGAGTGACTGTGGGCTGCATATGCCACTTTCAACTCGCTGTCTGCCTGTGCAGAGCGTACGTGCACGGGCCTCGTTTTTACAGAAGCCACGTGCCGTATGTGACATAGTGTATCTCACCGTAATGCTCTGCCGCGGTCCCCGTGGCGCGGGGCGACGGCCGGTAGAGCGAGAACGGGGGTCTCGAGCTGCGTTGCTGAAGCTGTTGTGATAACGGCTTTTGTGTGCAGGCAAGCGGGCAACTGTGCAGGCTTGCACATTGCAGAAAACGCTGAGACAGTCACAATTCCTGGAACTGAAACAGCGGCGCGCTTGGGTGAGAGCTCGGCCACAGCGGAACTCGTACACCTGCGCTTCGATGAAGCAGCCATCGTTAGTAGTACCGACGCAGCGTCACACAGCAGGCTTTAGATGGCAACACCGCTTTTGCCGCCGTCCAGCAGAGGGCGGACAAAGGTGCGTCGCTATCGCCTGTTCCACCGGCGGAAGTGAGTGGTAGTTCCTGTTTTTAGCATCATCAGTGTGGAGAATGCTAGTGAGACAGACGAACGAGTTCGCGCTGAATATGGAGCGTTCCAAGCCTTCGCCACCTCTTCGTGAAGCTCAGGAAGAAATGAGGCGGGCTTTGAGAAGTACGCTCATCCGAAAGGGAAATACCATCCAGCCGGGAACGAGAGGGGGGGTGCTGGTGCAAACCACTCGCGGACGAGACTCATCGCGGCCAACACGAGCATTCGCCCCGGCTCCTTCTCGATGTCAGCTCGTCTGCTGGGCTTCTGAGCAGAAGGCGCGAGATCCTCGGAGCTCGCCCAGCCCTCACTGCCCGAAGCTTGCAGAGAGCGCGTGTCCTCTTCCTCCGACGCGGCCCTGAGATCGACTTCCTCGGACGACGCGCCGGCAAACAGCGGGCGCTGCCCACCGGGAAGCGATGCAGGGGGGGCCGGTGAAGCAGGGCGAACCGGCGAGCTCGGTTGAGCTTAAGACGGTTCCGTAATCCGCTGGAAGCGATGCTTTTACGGCGCCTTAGCACAGCGGAGAATGCAGGCTCAGAGAAAAAGGCCAGGCGAGTCCTCAGAGTCACCATGGCAACAGCTCGCAGTGGGGGCATCCGCCGTCAGCGAGCGCGAGCGCTGCATGATCTTCACCCAGGCAGGAGACACAGATGACGTACCGGTCTCCCTCGCTGAGTGGGGCTCTGACGAGCCGCAGGAAGGCATCTTAAAAAAGACGCGAGCTCTTTTACGAGTGTGTGTCGCAGGGCGAACACACACACACACATAAAGAACAGCTTGGATATAACAGAATTGAAAGGATATAGGCGCCGGATAGCGCAGCAGGAACGGCAGTGGAAGGCGGCGATGCCAGCAGCTTCAGAATGGCTCGTCCTGCTGATGTGCTTTCTCAGACGGCGCTTGCTTCCTCCGTGATCCAGCGATGCGTGAGCTTCGCTGAAGAGATGAAAAATCAGGTGAGTCAGCCTTTTCGAGCTCCTTTTATAGGTTGGGCCACACCCGTTACGGCGGGAAGTGGCAAGAAGGGCGCAAAGTGCCCTTATTGGTCTGATGTTGCATCAGCCCACGCTCGATAGGCTGTGCAGTTGCCGCAGAACAAGCCAATGAGCGAACGAGCCGTCTCGCCTATGGCTGTGTACTGCTGCAAATGCGCTTTACAAAAATACGAAATTAAGGATAATTTTTTGCTTCAGTATTTCGTGAAAAGAGACTTTTCCCGTAGCGTCTTAGCTAAGACGCAGTACGAGAGAGCTCTCGTAAGACAACTTCATTTCCAATTGAGACAATTGCAATTTAAACTTAAAACTAAATGAATTACTTGCAGTAATCAATTCTGTTTTGTAAATAAAAATAAACCATAAAATATATATTTATGATGAATGTATAGTGCAGTCTTTTTGCTAAAAATGAAACTATACAATTAAAAATAGATAATTTTATATTTGTGGGGGAAATGGAAATTGTGGCAGGATGAGAGAATTTCTGAACGACTGAGTCAGAAAAAATATTGAGTCCTCAACATGTTCTGCATAATGAGACATATATATAAGGCATAAAGGCATTAATTCCTCATTATAAAATGGATAGTTCCGGTCCTTGATTCTGATTGGTTGAGCCGCGTTCGAAGCTGTTACACTACAAATATACACCTTTGTTTACTTCTGCGTGTTGCTCCGCAACCACTTTGTTGTAACCACAACTGTTTCTGAGGAACTACATTGTTTGGTGGAAGAATACTGTTTTTATTTATATCATTACACTTTATTTGCGCTGTTTTATTTTGTGAAACCTTAATACGTATATGGAATAACCATTTTATTAAATCAATAAGCCCTGTGAAGCTGTGGTTTACAGTGAATTTATAACAGCTTAAGGGGTCTTAAGTGTTAGCGCTCTGACAAGATAATTAGTGCCTTTCTTCAAATTGCTAATTATCTCCTAATAATCAAAAATAAAGTTTAGCAAATCTCTGCCAACCATTTCAATATCTGTTAACTTGCAAAGGAAAAAAAAGATAGAAAGGTAGCTCATCAAGCCATTTAAGTTGCCAATACCACTTGTGTAACATCAATTCAACACGTTCCGCATCCATAATAAACAGTGATGGGAGATAGCAAGCATATCATTTGAAAATCCAACACGTTTACAGCTGTAATTAGAGTGGGAGATCTCATCTAAGATGAAGCCTGTGTTGGTCTGAACTGACGTTAATTAGTATTTGCTACAAAGCAGATCAGATTTGGGAACAGTTCCACTACTCATCCCTTCACGTCAGCTGGAGAGAGATGTGCACAGAACACTCTCCATCTTCTGATCTCCAAGGAATACATCACACAAAAAGGAAAATTCTGTCATTATTTACACACCCCAGTGCTGTTGTGCAGCACATCCCCTAAAAATCGGGTTGCTGTGCATCTGGCTGTGATGAAGGTTTAGTAGAGCAGATTAGGTAAGGTTTTAGAATACAGAATAAAACGACTTAAGTCATATAAACTACAATGCTTTCTAGTTGTATTTAGTAAACATTCATTACAACTGGAGCTCAATAACCAATATTTTTGTATCATATTTTTTACTGAACATTATTTATAGAAATTATATTATTTACATATTTTATTTATACAATTTTTATGACATATATTTTATTTAAATAGAGTATGTACATTCTAGGAAGCCTCTCTCTCCATAAACAATCATCATCAACCTTTAGTTGCTGTGTGTATCTCATAAATTATTTACTATTCTCTATTACCCTGAACTCTTTATTTACCTCCCTTCCCCCCTCCTTTGTTTTCCTTTCCTTGTTTCTTCCACTCTCCTTCTTTCTCTCCTCCACAAAGATCTTCAGAGGTTAGACTATACTCCTGAGACCAGCCTTGTCTCCTAACCACTGAGGCTTCAGAGCACACAAAACGTACATGTGTGTGTGTGTGTGTGTGTGTGTACAAACTGGTTATTTCTGATTGGCTGAGGTGAAACGAAGCAGAGGAGTCTAATTGGAGCAAAGGGGATTGTGGGATTGATCCATGCTTGAAGCGGCCTTGGAGAGACGGAGCATCAAACTAGCAGTCTGAACGACAGGTTGAGTTTCAGAATGAGGAGAAACCGGCATCAGTTTTCCTGACCGGAAAACATTGATGGGATGACACTGACAGGAAGCACTGGGAATAGCTGTCAAAACCAGCTTGAGCGAAAGCATTTTAGAAGAGAGAAGGAAAAATCGAAAGAAACTGTGTTGGGGGTTTTATTCTGTGATGTGTTCGATTCAAACCTGCATGCATGGATGTTATGCATTAAACTACATAAAAATCGTACTCATCGTCACTTGTATCTAATTTTAGAAATAATACTTTTAAAGGACACTCAATAAGAGCACTTTCCCATTAGTACTAATATGATGTAACACATTCTGGATCATCTAAATATTGGCACTGGGCAAATCAGAGTGAAGTGTATTCTGGGAGTTACAGGTGAGCCTAAGAGAGGAAAAGGACATGTTCAGACAAGAGGATCATGCTGAGGTATACCCTGTGAGGAATGTGTGTGTTTACGCATCCTTGGCTGTCTATGTGTTGAAATACGTCTGATTTAAAGGCAAGTGAGATAGATGTAGAACAGCAACACATGGAATCACACCCACTACTCCACACGTAGTGTGCCTCTAGAAGGTTAACTGTCACATAAGTCTAGCAGAATGAATGTTAATGCCAGAATTGGAGGCAATGAACGACACTGTATGAATGATAATACATTGGCTCTAACTGTGTTTACTGTGTGTGTGAAAGAGAGAGTGTATTTTAGAATGCTACTGTGATGTTAGCGTGCTCAGTGATGTGATGTGCATGCTTAATGGCATGTGTTACAAGCTCTTTCATGTTATGCATCTCCTACCAATGAAAGCGAGTGTGTATGAGTGTGCTTTAACACAAAAACCGAACTGTGAACAGCTCACCTCCAACATACTTATCACCTCAAACAGAGCAGCATGCACATCCAGTCTACTGAGAAGCAAATGACCTGTTTGTCCTTGGAAAGAAATCCTTTTCATTATACTTTGCCATATTTTCTGTCTTTATCTTTCATATACTCTTTTTTTTTTCACCATATTTACCCAGAATCCTCTTCTTCCCAAATGGATTCATCCCCTGCGCGCACACTTCCTGTCTTCACAGCACTCTGTATCTCTGTCTCTGTAAATATTTCAGACACCGCACCAGACATAAGTCACACTTCACCCTCCATCACTCCATTCCACTTTTTAACTCAGAACGCTTCATAAAGTCTGAAAATAGACATGGGAAAGATATGACAGTGCCATGATAGAAACATATTGCAAATGGGTTTTTATTATTATTATTTTTAATTTCCATGATAGAAATTAAAAGTAAGAAAGGAGAACAGAGATAGAGATGCTCTAAAAAATAACAGACAGACTGATAGAAGAAAAGATGATTACACTCTCAGGGATAAAGACTACAACTTAGGCAGCAAAAAATAAATATATATATATATATATATATATATATATATATTTGTGACAATATTTGGGATGAGAATCATGATTCTGGATTCTTGATTATTTATTCCACTGTTCAACAATGAGATCATTTTGATACTGAAATCAATTAACAAATAAGCAGCATAAATTCAACTCAATAACTATATAATTTATAACAATAACAAATAAACGTAAACATTTAATTTCAATCAATTATTCAGTTACTACACTGATATAAGTCTTAAAAGCTTCACTGGATAAAATTCCTGCACTGTTCTGTCTGGTACATAAGAGAACGGACCATCAAATTAATATCTGCATCCAAGTCAGAGAAGAGAAACATAGCAACCCGTGGCTAAACAACAAATACATGCAATGAGGTCACCCAGCAGTACCAGACTCAAAATCAATATGTAGCTTTTTATTCAAGGGAAAACCAGGAGAGAGTCAATTGTCTTGTTCTCTAAATTTAACAAAAGATTTATAGCCCATGAGGAAAAAAAGATGGCAATCCCTTGTCATCATCTCAGTGAGAGCGTGAAGAGAGTTCACACCGTGATGTTAGATCATGTAAGATCTCCTGCTATGGATCAGAAGACTAAACACATCTGACAAATAATAGAGACTGTCTTTGATGCCACTTAACATCTTAATAATTCAACATAAAATCAATAATAAATCTAGAAGAATCTATTCATACATCAATAACTTTGCAAGAGCTGCAAATCCATTAATTTAAAGATTTTGATTCAAAATTAACAACTCACACAGTCACAAAAAATTTAAATAAAATCATCATTCACAAATATATGAAATGCATTTTTCACAATAATTACTGCACATGCGCATTTAATAAAGATATTCCCTAGCCAGTAGCAACACGTTGTTAATTCTAACAAACAGGATAAGCTGCTCATTATGTCTAATTATTACAGATAAAAGGCAATATTACAATTTTGACATTAAAATATTGTAAATTATTATCATATCTAATAATTGTATACTATTTTTTAATGTTTTTGAAAGAAGTTTCTTCCGTTCATCAAGCCTGCATTTATTTGATCAAAAATACAGAAGAAACAGTAATATTGTGAAATATTATTACAACTTAAAATAATAGTTTTCTATTTGAATATACTTTTAAAAAATAATTTATTCCTGTGATGCAAAGCTGAATTTTCAGCATCATTACTCCAGCCTTCAGTGTCACATGTAACATCCAGTCTATCACATGATCATGTAGAAATCATTCTAATATTCTGATTTATTATGAGTGTTGGAAACAGTTCTGCTGTCTAATATATTTGATGAATAAAAGGTTAAAAAAGAACTGCATTTATTCAAAATAAAAAAACAAAATTCTAATAATATATTTTCTTTACTATGACTTTTTATCAATTTAACACATCCTTGCTGAATAAAAGTATTGATTTTATTTAAAAAGAAAAAAAAAGAAAAAAAAATTACTGGCCCCAAATTACTGACCAGTAGTGTATATTGTTATTACAAAATATTTATATTTTAAAAACATAGCTTCTTCTTTTTTTTTTTTTTTTTTTACTTTTTATTCATCAAAGTATCCTAAAAAAGTATCATATGTTCTGAAAAAATATTAAGCAGCAGAACTGTTTCCAACTTTGATAATGAATCATCATATTAGAATGATTTCTAAAGGATCATGTGATTATGATCCTAAAAATTTAAAGTATAATAAATTTAAAAACAAGTATTTTAAATTGTAATAATATTTCACAATATTAATTTTTTTTTCTGTATTTTTGAACATATATATGCAGGCTTAATGAGCAGAAGAAACTTCTTTCAAAAACATTAAAAATAGTAATGTTTCCAAACTTTTGTTCTGTACTGTATATATTTAGGCAACACAACATTATAATGAAAAGTATGCAAAAATTGATATATATTTATCAAGATTGGCTAAAGATTACATTTAATAGTGTTATTAAATTTAGTGTTTTTAAGGATAAGTCTTCACATTAGATGGTGAAGAAGATATTTAAACAGAAGAAATGAGTATGAACAATTATCCATATATCCAATATCGACTGATACGATGGAGGGAAAGAAAGAAAGAAAGAAAGAAAGAAAGAAAGAAAGAACATTGGCTGTTAACAACTGTTATTGTGCATCCCTAATAAGTAGCAATTAAATGAAATGTACTCTTGCAACAAACCCCAGTTCTCCATTGACCTCCCAGTAGAATGAGTTAAGTGGCCTTTTCCTATCATGCCAAGTATGTTTTTGGGAAACCGATAGGGCCAGTTTTGTAGACACTGAAAACAGAAGCCAAGCTAATTCAACTTTGAAGCCCAGCTGATCCCACACTGAAGTCAGAAATTGTACAACTTGGATTAATCAGTGTAAGGAACATCTGCTAAAGATCCATCTCTAATTGCAAGTATGGATTTACAATTGAACTGTTCAGGGATGCATAATGTGGAAAAGATAACAAAAAACCAAATGTGCTTTGCACATTTCAATTCATCAAGAAACTCGTCATCCCCTGCACTCATAATATTGTCACAATGACCTTAGCAAGGGCAGAAACACTTCACTTACAACAAAATAGTTCACAAATCAAAGCAACCTTGAACACGGACATGAAAGAAATGGGAGGAGAAAGAAAACAGGATGATGTGCAGGGATATACCCCCAAACACACAGGCCATCACAGCTCTTACACACACTGCTTGGTACACAATTCAGCCTTTCAGAGCACACATCACAGGCTCTTTTCAAATGCATGGAGTGTGGTTGTATGGAGCTCACACAGAAGCCAAAAGTGAAGGTCATGAGCACACAAACACATCTAGCACGGTGGCTGGAGACTGAAATGGCACCGTACAGCCACACATGTACGTATCTTTACACTCACAATAATGACATTTCTCTGGTCTGATAAATGATAAGTTATGTGAGGTCACTGATAAGAGTGATGTCACAGCTGACAGAGTGACAAGTGTTAGAGGTGACAATGTAACAGGCTTTATAAACTGTCCAGGACACACGCACACACACACACAAACACACACACATATTAAATTATATTACATTTATAAAATGTAATATAAATTCTATGGTTTAGGCTCATTTTTAAAAAAGAAATTTGATGAAGTTTCATAAGACACTGAAGACAATAAAACAGCCTTGTATCACAGCATTCTGCAATGGCTAAAATGTCAATTAATACAGTATATGATTAATCATGCAGCCTGAGGCTTTGCTGTCATCACGGTGTTCCCATTTAGAGAGAGAGAGAGAGAGAGAGAGAGAGAGAGAGAGAGAGAGAGAGAGAGAGAGAGAGAGAGAGAGAGAGAGATCAATGTCCTAGGCTGTTTCGTTGCTTGGGTTTGGCTCTACCCTTGAATGGACCGCAACTATGGAAAGGTGAGTGTTTCCATGGCAACTAGCCGACAGGTACAATTTTAGCCCACCAAAAAAAGCCCACAGCCCACAATGATCTACGGCACTTCAAATCATCACATTTAGTGAAGATGAAAATAAAAACATTCGATAAATCTATCCTGTTTTTAGCTGTCATTTGGATGGTGTGTAAATCGTAATCAGGCAGTAAATCTTTTCTGTACTGCACGTGTATGTGATGAAGGGTAACAGCGGTTCAAATCAATAAACAGTTGAAATCTGACCCTAAACGGGAAGCACACTGAAGGAGCACAGTACAGTAACCAGCCTATATTCACATTTGTGGTTCAACAATGTGACTGTCAATAATTCATTCCAAAATTATCACATTCATTTCCCCAAACTGAATATTTAATATTTTATTACCTAAAATATTTGTTTGAGGTAAGAGACAGAAAAAAAAAGAAATTCATTGACAGAATGACATGCACAAATATGAATGAACATCTAAAAAAAAATTTCACATTTAATTATCAGACATCTATTAAAAATAGAAAATAAAATAAAATGCAAACAGTGTTTAGGGCAAATGACACCAGCAATATGATATTACAGTTTGATAAGGAAGATATTGTAGGCTGCTTTCAAATAAGTATTTCTTTACTGAATATAAGCAGTTTACATAGAGGCACTTTTGTAGCTCAAATGTAACGGTTTCCTTGCCCACTCTTAATGTGCTTTAAAACACATTTTACGCATAAAAGATAGACCTAATAAATATTTTTTTATTAAACCAGATGAACAAAGGTAACAGTTTATGAAAACCAAAATGCAGCCACTAAAATGAGCTATAAACCATATCATAAATTTAATTTCAAAACCATTCATATACAGAATTTCATAAAACACTGGACAGTATTCAAAACAAGCTCAAATCCCAAGCCTAAAGAATAGATAGATTCACTTACATTGAACTGTGAGGAAACCCAGCTCCATCAATCCATTCTCATGCCACTACTGTATGCAAGCACATTTCTGTTTCTCCGATCTGCTACATGCACCGTTAAGGGGAATTCTGTGGGATCTTTGGCTTTTGCACTGCATGCTGGAGAGGGAACTTCCCGTGGGATAACTGATAACACACCTCCTCACTCACATGCCCTATTTAAACACATAGTGCTCCCTTCCCCACATCAAACTCGATCAAATTTGAACTTTCCAGTGTCACATCACATGCCTCTTTCAAAGTTTCAATCTTCCCAATCATTTACTAAGCATGTTTAGTTGTATTATCCCAAATTATGTAGCTAATTCTTCTACAGCATACGAATTATTAGCTAAAGTTAGACATTATAGACATAGATTTGTAACAGAAAAAAAGGAAGTGTGCAGGGTCCAGGACATAAAGCATTCACTGATCTATTATTGTGTGCCTAGCAAAAAAGGACTTGACATCAAGACTAAAATATGCGGAACAAGAGGAGGGAAAGGCACAGCGAGACAAAATAATGTTTGAAGGAGTCAAAAGTCCATTCAGACGTTCAATATTTTGGGGGAGTCAAACACACTTACACAACTGACACTAGTTGGATATTTTCATAGAAAAGATTCATAACTAGCAGGTGTTTCAGTTAGCACTAACACAATAGCCCGGAGGTCTTCCATATTTTTAGGCCAAGGAGCCACTGATGGATAGAAAACAGAGCAGAGCATATATTTACATTTTTGTTACAATGCAATTCCATTAAAATAACCATCAACGTGTACATGGACATTTTTTATTTTAATTGATAGGGACAGCAAACATTTATTTATTTATATTTGCATGGTTGAAGTTGACTTAATATTAAATGTTTTATATTTGGAGATCAAACAATACTTGGTGGATACTTGGAGCAAGAGAGGGAGGATATGATTCAGCTTTCATTCAAACTCTTTACACACAATCTCCTGCCCTCGCATCTAACATGAATACACGGGCCAAATGGACGATTTCACAGTTATGTCATGACAGAAAAACGCACAGGCATATACAGCCTCTCCATATGCATATAAAAAGGAAATAAAGATGCAGTTGATGCCAGGATGGAAAACAGAGAGTGAAGGATGGTGGGAAAATTCAACACAACGAAAGACTGAGGGACTTGTCATTCTCAAGAGAAATGGGCTAAATGTGCTAAACAGCAAACAAATTAGCCTTGTCCTGAACGAACCCTGTCTGAATAAGGAAATACCACACATACACACACATACGCCTTAGTCTTATTGCAAGAAAACAGTTGAGCCCTTATTGTTTACTGGGCATCTGGTTAAAGGCTAACCAAAGGTTGTTCTGGATTAGCCACTTCCTTGTTTCATACACACATAAATAAACAGACACACACACTCAATCACTTGTCAAACTAAAAGAGATTATGGAACATAAATCTATGACCCTGGTCTTCATACTGGGAAATCATCATTTACATATAGAATAACTACAGAAAGAATCACATAACTGATTACAGTTGTCAGACTGATATGATATGATTATATATATGTTTAAATAAAAGTGCTTGTTGTTTTCCCTTGCTATTGTGAATCATTCATTTGTGTACATGTGTAAATTTGTTTACATTGAGTATCAAATTAATGTATAATCAAAGAAAGTTTTTTCTTTGCACACTTCAGTGATTTCTTTTTCTGAAACACTTTCCTCTGAAATATTTTTTCCATGGATGAAAACAAAGCACATGCACAAACATGCAACCTTGGGAAGGAAACATTCCAGACAAGTTCTTTCATGCTCATGAAAACATAAAATGGGAACATAAATAAAGAGAGAGGAGAGAGAGAGAGAGAGAGAGAGAAGCAGAACTTGATGAGGTTGATGCATGAAGTCCTCACTGACCTTCAACAAGAACAGGACTTACAGTGTAGAGAGAACAGACATGACAGAGGTGGATTTCATTTTTTATACATGATGCTTTTTTATATAAAGACAGGAGACTGACTTCTGTAGAAGCTTATATTTTTATACTTGACTTGTGAGCATGCACTGTACTTGTCTGTTTAACTGGCTTTGGTACCAGCATGCTTTGATGAACTCCAGCATAGAATATGAAGACAAAACAGCCAGCGCTGAAGACATGATGGACAGTGAGTGATCTGAGTAGGCCCTTGACTGTTGCTCTTATTATTACCATTTGAATATTTTGTCAACTATTTTTTATTATTAATGTTATTTTTATTAATTTCATCATTATAATTCATGTCAAACTTGATGTTTTAATAGTATCCCTGCGAGGAGTGTGTGCGCTGTGAAATCCAGTAATTTCAATAGGAATTTCACACAATTAGGAATGTACATAAGGATTAGTAGCTGATTATTTCCCTGCATGGATTTCACATCCATTGTGTATGTGTGTGTGTGTGTGTGTGTGTAAACTTGCAGCACTGGCCAACAGAATACTAACACACTAAATAAAACTCACAAAATCAAAAACTCAAATTGTGTAACATATATTATTATAAAATAGTTTAATTGATAAGATAATTATATACAATACAATACATTTATCTGACGCTTTTATCCAAAGCGACTTACAATTGCTATATATGTCAGAGGTCGCACGCCTCTGGAGCAACTAGGGGTTAAGTGTCTTGCTCAGGGACACATTGCTGTCTCACAGTGGATTCGAACCCGGGTCGAACCTGGGTCTCTCACACCAAGTGCATTTGTCTTATCCACTGCGCCATCACCACCCCACATTTATATATTTAACATTATATAAATAATAAATAGCAACTCCATTTTTCCTTTACATTCTACAAATGTTTTGCCAAGTCAATAAAACACAAAAACTGAAACTGATGAGACGGAAATAGTCACAATTGTATAGCATTTCTCTGCATTTGTCTCTACTCTCTCTCTTTTTTGTGTGTGAAATTTAAGAATTACATAACCGCAGTCGGCCACCCTGCCCAAGCCAGGCCATAAACTATGCCATCCATCCATCCATCCATCTATTCATCTCTCATCCCTCACTCCTCCTCCCTTGTTCAACCATCCATCCCTCTATCTACCCGCCTGGAAAAGCCGCTTACGCACACTAGGCCAAAGGAGAAAATAACATGACAAAACACATGTGTACACCCACACACACACACACACACACATTCATACACCTGACAGAACAGACCAAAAATCTACATAAAGGTCATTACATGCAAAGACATCCATTCCCAGAGGTGCAAGTGATTGGATTATTGATGAATTGGAGTAAATATTCCACTGAAAGCTGGTCATTTGTGACGTGGCTTCCTGTAACAGCTCTGGATATCAAACAGCGGGACCAAAAATGGGTCACAGGTCTGTTCACAGATATCAGGGAAAAACAATGATGCTAAATGCAAATAATGAAGTGAAACTAACCTTAGAATTGTGCATAGTTAAGGTAGCTAAATAAGCATATACACATTTGAAAGAGGGGAGAAACACTTCCAATATCTGTTGTTGTTAATATTTTGGCACACAATATTAATTTGTCACTTGGTAGACACTAGGGGTGTAACGGTACGTGTATTCGTACCGGACCGTTTCGGTACAGGGCTTTTGGTATGGTCCACGTGTGTATTGAATGACGGAATGCAATATTTTGTGCGTGGAACATAAGTACATTTTCGTGTTTCCAAACGAACATATTAAGTGGCGGAAGTCTCCGCGTTCAGCGCAAATCGCGCTGCAGCTGATTCTAAGGCCTGCGACACACTGGATGCGTGGCGCAAGCGTCTCAGCTGCGTGGCGTGTACGTTTTTAATTCGGCTCCCATGTTGACAGGTTAGAGCTTGCAGACTGCCTGCGTGAGACGCGCACCGCGCGTAAAACGCGTGCATGCTAGAAATAGAACTGACGCCTATTTGTCACGCGACACGCAAGCGTGTTGAAAGCGTTTACAGGCAAAATAGAATAGGAAAATATGTTTATATGTCATTTTGTACACAAATACATATTAATTCATGACTCTTTGATGTTTGAAAGTCTATAGGTTGACATAAATTCTGATATAAATGTAATTTAAAAAATAAATTAATAATGATCAATTTTCAAATATTGCACCTGTCAAACATAGTCTATTTTGCCGTCAATACTGTTGACGGTGTCCTTTATCAGTAGGCTTTATATTTATGCTCAACATGAAGTATAGATATTGTTGTCATGAAGACAAGAGCCTGGTCTGTCGGCGGTCTCCCTGTCACCTACAGCAGCAGGCACGGCACGGTTCTGGTGAAGCAGGCCTACAAGCTGGGATTGGTAATGCTGCACTGTAATCATAGTTATTTATTTATATTTTTCATTATATTTTATTATATGATATTGGTTTGAGACTGAAAGTATTTTATTTAGTGGAGAACTTTGCAGCAGTATTTTATTTCTTATTCTTTTTTATTTTATATATATTTTATTAAAAAGTATTTTTAAAAAAGTGTATAGTAATAAACAACCTGCTGTTTAATGTTTGCATTTCTTTCCCTTACTGTACCGAAAATGAACCGAACCGTGACTTTAAAACCAAGGTACGTACCGAACCGTGATTTTTGCATACCGTTACACCCCTAGTAGACACTTGCCAAATTACACATATGCCAGCATAGACAGATTGTGACACATGCCCTCATCCCCGAGAACCATGAAGAAAAGTATGCAAGGTATACACAGATTATATATATATATATAATATATATATATATTCCATAGTTGAGAACTTCAATTATCTATTCAATTATTTTTTCAATTTCATTGGTATTTCATTTGATGTTCATTGAAAAATCTGGGTCTCAAAACCATTGAAAAAGCAGCAAAGCTGTAGAGAAAAGCTCTCAACTCACAGAACACACATATTTTATTCATGTCGCCATTTAAAGGGACAAGACACAATGTGAAGGGACTATGACAATCTGCCCGTTACTGCCAGCACAACACAAGTATACAGTGGCAAATGTGTATCTTGAACTGTACCTATGGAGAAGCTGCACATTAATGCGGTTAAGATCTGATGTGTCGTGTACAGATCAGACTTATCTCAGACTCCAGCTGGACAATTGATAAGATGACTATTTATTGCTTTAACTAGCAGATATTCCAGGACAAAAAAAAAGCTGTGGTTTCTTCCAGAGAGAGAGAAAAAAAATTGAGGAAATTGTAAAAATAATAAAAACTGTCTGCATCCTGAATGACTTTACATTGTGCATTTCTCATCCTTGTTCCCTTAACTTTTGTTGTCTGTCCTGGCCACATAGGCTCCTGTCTCATAGGACAGGAATAACAGCTCTAAAAAGTCTCGTTAAGATTCCTCCATTTTTATCTTGATGCATAACACTTACAAATATGGTAGCATTCCATTCTGAGTGTGTCCTACATGCAACACAGATGAGAGAAAATAAACAAGCTTTCTATGCCAGCAACTAACACGGAGCCTTTCTGCTCCTGTTCTGATACAACTGTCTCGGAAGCATTCACCTCTTAGACATCTTTATCCAGAGCATTCAGAGGTGACCCTCTCCTTAGGAGAAGATGCCCTACCACCCACCCTCCTAATGTCTCAGGAGAGCAGAGCAGTAGACATTCCTCAGAGGCGCACATTAAATCAATAGATGAGGGATTGGTCATGACAGTGCAATTAGAGAGTGACTGAGAGAAAACCAGGCAGGGGAAAAGAGAGATGGGTTTAATTTGCAGAGTCTATTGCAAATTTCGAAAACATTTTCGCACACTACACTGTTTTTTCTTGTCTTTTTTTTATCCTCCAATCAAATCTGTTATCCGTCTTTTATTTTCTGTTGCAGCACAGCTGATGAGACGTTGAACAACAGCTGGTACTGAGGAGACACTCTCCTCTCATTCCTCGCTCTTTTTTCACACCATCTCTCATTCTCTCTACTCAGTTTAGATGTGTTTGTAAAATAAATAAATTTGGCTTTCCTTACAAAATCTCTGCTATAATACAAGAGCTTTCATTTTCTCCATCTGTGTACATTGCTATAAACAATCTGATTTCTTATGCATTTCTTTTTGATTGTTTTTTTAACCATGTGTTTATCATGCAATTAAAGTAGAACGGAACACAACACAAAGATTTATATTCTTAAAGTTTGCTAAATATATAAAAATGTTAGGGAGCAGCAGATAATGGCTTTGGGAAGTTTGATCGGCGGCCTCTATAAAGGCCGATTTGAAAATGATGACTCGCCTGCCGTAAGAGGTGAGGCATGACATGCGGGTGCACCGTCTCAATCTCTATCCGGCACGGGAAAAATAATTATAATGCTGAAGGTGAGGTACATTTTTTTTATAAATAACATCTAACATCTAAAAATGCACAAATGGCTTCAAACCACAACAACGCATCTGCACTACAAGCAACTGCACGCTGCACATCTGACACAGGAATTGCCACTTGCACAATCGAGGCAGTGTGGCATCGTCACTAAAGTTTATAGTTTGCATTTCTTTTAAAGTCTTGCCAGTGTTTAAAGCATTCAGCACTCGCATGCTATACTAAAGACGGTGCGCTCACTCATGCACACTCAAAGCGCACACACACAAAGCCGTCTCACATACACCTCACAGAATCAGGCTTGTGCTCTGTGCTCTGATTCTGCATGCACTGCATCCAACATTTAGGTGAGATAATAATATATTTTTGAAAAATGTCTGCAAAATTTCTGTAAAAATCCTGATTGGAGAATCACTATTAATAATTCAACATAAGAAAAAGAAGGCTTCAAAGATATCGGTATCCGTATCGGCAGATATCGGCAGTGCTTCCTTGACTAATTGAAAAAACCTGATCAGAGCACGCTTAAAACATTTACAATATGATATAATATAAATGTTTTTAATATAATATATATTAAATATTATGGAAAACTTAATACATAACCTAGCTAAATTAAAATAAAAAATATGATTTCATTTAACTAAATCAACTGTACAATGTAAACAGTAAAATGTTTACATTCGCAACATGTGCAAAACAGAATAGAACAGAATAATAAAAACAAGTTTAACTTAAGTAAAAATATTAATATATTAATATTAATATGACTATTAATATTAATCAACTCCAGGTTTGACCAATAAATGTCAATGGCTTTCCCATGACAAAATGATTTTGATTGAGATAAATGAATAAAGAACTGGCTTGAGTGAATTGTGATACACTTACAAAACGGATATGCAAGATAGACTTGCAAGCAAATATGTCTCTACACTAGCCCGATACTTAATTATTTGACAACATACAGCTATTATATCTAGAAAACTCAACTTTAAAATCCTAATATTATGCAGGTATTGGGTTCCACCAATGACAGTCATTTCAAATGAGGCAGAAAAATCTCCTTGAGGAAACAAAACCAGAACTTCACTTTCTAATATTCAATTGCGGTATGACTCACTTGCATGGTATGGAGAAGTAATTAATTATTAATCAATCTTTAAAACTATAAATCCAGAGAGGGCGATGAGATAGTGGACAAGCTCTTGAGACACGGTGAGCCTCAGTGTTATGAATGAGAGCAGCTGTTCAACTGAAATATAATTACAGACACACACAAGCTGACAGGTCGAGAGAAGTTCATAACCTCAACTCATCATAAAAGCAAAAACGAAACAACCACAAGTGACAGGCAGTCTGCGATGAACAGGCGTCATCCTAAACAAATCATTTGAATTACTACAAGAATGACACACCCTCCATCATACAGGATAAACTTTAAATTGAAGTTTAATTTAATAGATGCAGCCATTGAAAAATCTTAATGCAGATGTGCTGTTGCTGGCCACAGTGACTCCACAATAAAATGGCATCAGAATTTAACCACATGAGTCCAGTGACCCAGAACATCTGATGTGACCAACATCACCCATAACAGACACCGTTAGGAACAATAATAAAAAAAATAAATAAAAATAAAAATAAAAAACCCATTACAAAACAGTCCCAGGCCACAGCATGTGAATACAGTAGTGTGTCTGAGACTTCTAGTTTGCATAATCACATTATATTTCAGGATCAGGAATCAGACTCACCAGTCATCATGTGAATTCAGCGCAGCAGTCGGACAGTGGAGAGAATGAGGGAGGACAGAAGATAACTCTGGAGGGGAAGGGTCTGTTGGGCAGCTCTCACAGCTCCATTTTTCCCTTTTCCAGACCTGAGTGCTTCCCTCTTTCTTGCTCGCTCAGAGCAGAGCAGCCCAACCGCTCCCGGTTTTCTGGGGAAGGCGGAGCAAAGAAAAATCTCTCTCTCTCTCTCTCTCTCTCTCTCTCTCTCTCTGTCTGTCTCTCTCTCTCTCTCTCTCTCTCTCTCTCTACTGCCCTCTTGCGCTCTCACTGTTTACTCATCCTCCTTTTCCTTGCATATTTTTTCCACTGCCCTACTTCCCCTGTTCTCTGTATCTCTCTCTGTCAGAGTTTGGATGTGTGTGTGCTCATATAAATGGCTTTACTCTCTCCTGCAGACAAAACCAGAAATGCACAAAAATGTGAACCTCAAATGCATGTCTTTGTTAGTCAGATGATTGATTCCCTTTCATCCCAAATCAATACTCACAGATGGCTGTGAGTACACAGCATATAATCAACCAAAACAAAATTTGCTCCAATAGTAAATAAAACGAGCAATTTTAGAAGCAGCCCTGGATTTGTCAGCAGTCATCTTCCAGGCTTAAACCCAGAAATCAGCATGTAAACAGTCTGAAATGTTCACAGCAGGTCTGAGCCTGCTCATAATGTATTTTTTTTTTAATTATTATAAGTTTTTTAGCTAAGAGTTGGGAGAATGAAAACTATATATATAAACTATCATTTACAGGTTTGTGAAAGAACTCTCTTATGCATACCACGGCTGCATCTATTTGTTCAAATATAAAATTAAACTGTTTTTTTTTCTATTTGAATCTATTTTAAGATGTAATGCATTTCTGTGTCAGTTATTACTCCAGTCTTCAGTGTCACATGATCCTTCAGCTCATTCTAATATGCTAATTTGTTGCTCAAGAAACATTTCTCATTATTATCAATATTGAAACTATTATTTTTATGAAAACTATTACCGTATAGATTTTTCCCCCCCAGGATTCTTTAATGAATACAACATTAAAAAATATAGTATTATTTGAAACTGAAAGCTTTTGTAACATTAAAATGTCTTTACTGTTACTTTTGATCTGTTTATCGCATCCTTGTTGAATAAAAGTATTTATTTCTAATTGACGGCAAATGGTATAACGTAGGCTATATGGAACACGGAAGTGCAGAAAATCACAATGCATACTTTAAAATACTGTAAAATGTAACTTAAAACATTTATTTTAATACACACTCATTTGAAGAGCTAAGTTTGTAGTTAAAACCAATCAATAAGTGCATATGAGCACTCTTGAAACATTTCTTAGCCAATCAAATTTAGCTGTTGTGTAACTGTACAAGTGTTAAGAACAACTGCTTACTCAAATGGCTAAAATAAATAGTTATCATAGTTTATTTCTTATAATAATTATTTGTTTTAGCCATTTGAGAATGCCACTTTTAATCTCTGTAACAATTATGAATGCATGCATGAAAACGAGACATTTCAGTTTCAAAAGCATCTCCAGTATTTTAAAGCAGTATTATTGCTTGCACATTTAATAAAGACAGCTGATTTAGTTTTGTCCAAGCGGACCCAACAGCCGTCTTTGGGGCCTTATTAGAATCACTCACCACAAAACATTCATATTGAGCTTGACAGCTTGATTAAAAGCTCTAGTTTAATCTTCATATTTCATGCTTTCCTTAGGAATTAGTTCCTTTTTACCAAATTAAATTTACTGAGCAATAAAGCAATACTGATATTTTTTTTTTCTTTTCGATATGACAGTTTCCTTGACAACATCACCTCTTTCCTGCACAGGAGGGAGAGAAAAGGAGAATATGCAAGAGAATATAAAACGAGTGTAGGAAACTGACTCAAATGCTTTTAATTTAGATCTGACCCTGTAAAGTCATTCAAACCTATGAGCGCTTTCTGAGTACATCAAATGTCTATGAACTTTATTAAAGTCAGTTTGTGTCTATGACACGAGTTGTGTGTCTGTGAATATGTATGTGTTTAAGGATATTTTTTTTCTGTTTGTGGCACTCACCATGCACATTCATGACACTTTCTTTCAACAAAATACATATAAAAAAATGCATAGTTATCACTGTAATTTTGGCTTTTAAAGTTAACATTTCATGAAAAAAACAACAAGAAGAACTTTGCATACTACTGTATATGCAGCAGATAAAGATATGCGATAACTTTAAGTTCATTCCACAAATCATTTCTGAAAACTAAACTGCAAATACACACTTTTAGAAAATCACTGGGGTTATGACATCACAACCATGAGTTTATCACTTATCACTTCCTACACTTGCATATTATTGCGTCCTCAATATTCAGTGTTCTGTCGGTCACTAGCCAATCATAACAGAAGTCATTTACATATAAAAAAAAACTAAAATGGTACAGCAGCAAACAAATAAATACATAAATGCTCTCTAAGGTCAGACAGTGGGTAGAAAACGGTCATTTAAAATTACAGACTCAAAACTATAAAACTAAATTTAGACAAAGCAGATTAATGGTCCTTCTAAAACCAATCAAAAATGAGTAGAAATCCCCTAAATACATCTATTTTTGACATTCGTTTGATTTGAAATCCAGTTTCCACGCTAAAAACAACCCTCTTCTCCATCCACCGGAACAGAACAGCCTGGTTTGTTGGTAAATTGTTCAATTTATTGCTGAAATCATGTTTCCTATGTCTCCTAAAGTGCCATCTGGTGCCAAGAGGACAAACAGCACAAATTAAATGTTTCCGTGCATTATGGGTGAACATAAAAAAAAAAAAAAGAATTCAGATATTGATAACATCTATATATTGGCTTTCTACAAAAAATGGCGCAGAGAAAATTGTGTGCATGTTGATACTGCATATAATGAATGTTCATTTAGATGTAACTGCCTTTGTATATGTATATCCCTTAATTGAAGTGCTTTCAACAGCAGAGTTGTTTTCTATTAAAAGCTCTTGACTCTTTCTAATAGAAGCCACAATCAGACTGTCTTGGTAACCCAGTGTCATTTTCAGCCAAATGAATGTGATAATGCAGAACAGACAGAGAAATTCACACACAAACATTCAAGCTCAGATTGTAAGTGGCACAAAAGTAAGATGCACTCACATCAGCCAGGGCATCAGGCACACAAATTCAACAAAAATCCATTTGGCCCCACAGAAGTCAAGAGTACTCATCCCCTATCTGTACAAGCACAGCCATCCATAGTCTGCTCCAGCCAAGCCATGCTGAAAGCATAGACAATTACAACACTTAATCCAATCAAATGAGATGCTTTTGGGATTAGCAGCATCCGCACATATAATCTCATTTGTGTAAAGAATGGGGGAGTAGCTCAGGCCGTGGGTTTAGCGCCGAGGCTGATGTAAATGCTGCTGATAGAAGGTGAAACAAGGGCTGTGACTGACTGGGAATTCTTAGAGTCTAAGCTAATGGCTAAAGCTAAACTGGGAAAACACTGCCAGCTAATGCCCAGATTAACAAGAGAATCAACGCTGAGCGCAGATAAGGTGCACACTGGGGTTGTACTGATTGAGGTCCAAAGAAAAAAAAAACACTATTTATATCTCTATATATCCACTCTCTCACTCTATTAGTTCAATCTGGTTGATCAGCTGGCTGGTTGGGCTGTCATCAGCCTGGTAAAAAATAAATGATGTCTTCTTTGAAAATGTTGAAAATGAATGGAATCCTGCTTTTTCAATGATGCAATTTATCGATATATTAATAAATGAGATATTTTATCAAAATAACATGGTAAATTATATTATACAGAGTGACTGTAATGCCACATGGAACTGTTTGTAGACTTCTGTGGAATCCATAGGATTTAAAAGCACCAAGTAATGTTTAATATGAGCAAAGCTAACTCCTCACTGGACAAGAGGCCCCAACACATCATTTTGGGTCCCGCTTGGAAAGTGTGCTTCACTGGCAGTCTATTATGACTGCTGTTTGCACTGAAAAAAAGAAAAAAAGCTATTTATTGTTTATTAGACAGTGCCTACCTGGAAGCCGGACTTCTCTATATGACTAACATTTAGTCTTACAGCAGACTCCCATTTCACAACATCTCAATTAATGTCCACTTTAAAGATTTAAACTAGAAAAGAAAATAGGAATAGACAGCTAGACCTGAAATGTGTCATGTCAGTCTATTTCTAGTACCACTAACAAAATACACAAAGTGTATCAAATTTAAGGTAAAATAAAGTACAGCGAAACTTTCCGAACCGGAAATTTGCTCTAGAAATGAGCAAAAACTCAAGAGCAGAGCACAACTGCAGTCTGTTTAAAGTGAGGGATATTTATAGGTTAAGGGGAAGAGAATGTGCATGAAGGAGCATCTCTGAGAAAGAGGCAGATGACAGATTGGTCTGCAAAGCTCTGCCGGTCTTCACTGACAACAGAGGCATGTCAAAAGTGACCTCAATAACCAGTCTGCCAAACAGACACACAAACTTTCAGACCACACACACCCTTCACACGTCATTGTTCACTGTGAAGCATATTATGCAGCGCGGACATGAGGAAATGCAAAATCTCACATTTACATATGGTGTTATTCCATAGGAATTAGCACACAGAATGCAAACACATGCAAAAACATCCATACTAAGACTCAACTGCCACATTCAGCCGCTCATACAGTACATCTCTATTTGCAACCAGTGGAGTTTTAAAATAGGTCAGAACCAACTGCCTTTTTATTGTCTCCAGTAACACATAGTGCCATGACTGTAACAACCGATCTCCAGTCAAGACAGTGACTAAAAGATTAAAGTTGACATTTTAATACCATTTTTAAGATAATTTTAACTAGTTAAAAACAATGGCTCTCAACCACGGGGCCGGGACCTGTTATTTATCTCAGGCTGTACAATATTTTCTTTGGCAGTTAACTGGAAGTAATTTATTAATAAAAAACAGCAAACATCATGTAAACATCAAACTCATTGGTCATAAAAATTGTGAAATATATTAATCTTGTAAAATTCCTGTAATTATGAAACATCATTATTAAAATTGTATTATTTATATATATATTTTGGATTATTTTAATACATTGTCACTGTAATACATATTTGAAACAAGCAGCTTTGTAACTACAGAAAAGCTTACAGGGGGGCCTTGCAGTCAAAACGGTTGAGAAGCACTGGTTTAAAACACAGATCCTCCATAGACTCTAAAGAGCAAATGTTTGACTGAATGGGTTCTTCTATGACATTAGAGGTGTAGAAATTAAACACTACAGCTTTAATAAAGACTGGGATTAGATGGAAAATTGTTGTTTACCTGTCGTTGTCCACAGGTCTGAAGCCTGGCAGGATGTGTCTGAAACTGCTGTTCCTGTCCAGTTTGGGCTGACTCTTCGTCCGCTTTATTGAGCCCTTTAACCTGCGACTCAAAAAACCCTAATGAGAAAATGACAGAGAATAAGAGAGAAATTATAATACTTACACAGACAGGAAAAAAAAAACACCATTTCATACATTCACTCTCGTTAATTATCCCACATTATACACCCTTTTTCTGTGAAAGCACCTGTCACATTTCTGCGGCTCAAGACTCAACTTCCTTTAGGCACTAGTTACCATGGAGACAGCAGTTTGGCATCAAGGGCATGGAAAGGAAAGGCAGACATAAAGGGAGAAAGAGTGAAAAATAAAAAATTACAGCGAGATCATAAAGGACCATAAGATAAGAACGAGAGTCAAAGACAAAATAGGATCCACTCATACTCACTGTTACACTGCTATAGTAGAAAAAAAAAACGAGACCATGAGAATGTGAGAAAGTGAAAAAAGTGTAATAAGAAAAGGTGTGGAAAGAGTTTCTGGAGGAAAAGAGAGGCGAGTCGAGAGACAAGAGAAGTTTCTGACAAAAACTGTTAATAAACAAACAGAAAGCAGGCCGTTATCCCCCTTTATATTCTACATAATTAAAGCTTACTGATTACTATTCACAATATATGCAAATGATCACACACAGACATCTCTTAATCACAGAGCAATCAATCAGAGTATTGCAGCCTACCAAAGAAAACTAAATCAAACCAGAAGAGGACTGAGAGAGACAATGGCAAGAAGACATCTGAATAATAAATGAGCTCCCCTGTCCAAACATAACATGATCTGCAAAAATATTGAAGCAGTAAGCTTCAAAGCTTGCTTCAAAGAAGGTCATGAGTTTATAATTTCATGCTGCCAGGTTGGCATGTCAAGTGCTCTGAATGATCAGTTTGACAAATATTTCCCAAATTAATCGATTTTTAGCATTTCGTGGATCTCTCAAGAACAGCGTCATACAACGATTTTTAGTTGAGATTTACAGTCCCGGTTTGCTATGTTAATATGTTAAAATGTAATTTATTCCTGTGATGGCAAAGCTAAATTTTCAGCAGCCAATACTCCAGACTTCACTGCTAGTAATGGGAGGGGAAGACTCTAAATTTACCAACAGCTGGACGGAAGAATTTAATTTCATGTCTCCTAGCCATTTTGAAAATGCCCATGCCTTTTGCAAAGTGTGTTGTATGATTTTAATATCGGACACGGTGGGGATAATGACATTTCTCAGCACATTAAATCACAACGGCTTAATCGGCCCGTGGAGGCACATAAGGGCACACCGGCCATTTCGACCTTCATCACAAGGATGGACAGAGGCAGAAACCGTGTTACATGCAGAATTATTTATTTATAAATTTTTATTTAGTCTACTTCTGCCATACAGCATGTGCGTAGAATAGCCAACACTTTTCTGGCCACTTGTATTCAGGGGCCAGTATAAATAAATCTAGATTTAAATTTAAAGAGAAAATATATAACTTGCATGACCTGGTGTTTTATTCATATTCAAAAAGAACTTTACGGAGCGGTAAAAACTCTCCTGCAGTGTATGTTTCATTCATACGCAAAGCCAGAGGCCGCTCTCATGCAGAAAGTCAAAACGGACTCATCGATGTGCCAGGAAATCCATAATATGGACAAAGGCATCCAGCTGTCACTGTAGCGGAGCTGAACAAACTTCATTCACGACTGCGACAATATATAGTCTGTGTGTGTTTTTCAAGTCATTTCCAGGTAATAAAGTATCCGAATAATACATTTTCTGCAGTAAAAATGAAAAGTTATCTTTCTTGGTGTAAACGGGCCTTAACCATTTTATTTTAAACTACTGCACACAATACCATATGCACACAGATGTAAAAAATCTGATTAAATGAAAAATAATTAAATCAGTTATCAAAACAGTGTTCGTGTCAGCCCTAATAAATAATTCAGACATGGTATGCAATGTCAAACAGTGTTAATAAGCAACTATTGAGCAGGTCCGTCAAACAGGTCATGGATGCTGACAGTCAATATCCAGGGCCGGATCAACGTCCCATGTGGCCCTCGGGCACACATTTTTGCAGGACTCCATCATCGTCCTTAGTTCTACATTGAACCACAAGGATGCTTTGGCTCAAGAAATTTCGAGACACATTTCACCTTTTTCACAATGTTAAAGCAGATGGGAACGCCTGGGTTAGAAGCAAGTGGCAGAAATTAATAATAACACTTTAAGTACATTTCCAAATGCCTTGTCACTTGTCAATGGAAACTCCGCTAAAGCATCAGATACAATTTAAACCGGAGGCTACCAAGTAAAAAAAAAACACCAGTAAACTTCTAAATCTAAACTAAAATCTAACCTTCCTTCTTTCTTGACATATACAGTAATTACATCTCTATTTCTCTCATATGAGAATGTTCAGGGTCATTCGATACATCTGCTCAAGCCTCACGGTCAAAACAAGACCTTGTATTAATGGTGTTATTCATTCACAGTGAATAGGAGTTTAGAAAGGAAGATAAAATAATGCACTCCTGATTCTGAAGGGTACAGTGCCATTGCCTACCAGCAGGGGGATTATAATTACTTCCCTAATTGCCCATATACTGACCCACAATCAAGGTGTGTGGCATATTCTATTCATTCACCTAAAACAATCACATCCAGGGCTTCCATTCTTCACCTTGAACCTGTTCAAACATGTCCAGCACTTGGAAGAACTATGGTGAAGCTTCAGTGTCCTCTGACCATGGCTGATTTGATTTCACAGGAGATGTATGCAAACTATGCTCTAGGCTAGTAACTGGGCCTGGAACTGCAGAAGCTCAGAGGTCAAGTGGCCCTCGAGTCACCTCCGAGATCTCATTTAAATCTAATTACATTTGCATTCAGGAAATGATAAGCCACAAACACACATAAAAAGCCCATATGGACACTTTGTAGAACTGCATTTTATACAGAGGGTGAAACTACTGAATACCACCTGCTGTTGATTGCTAATGATTCACTTCTGCAACCGGCATATAATGTGAGACTCAATTTGAAACTATTGCTGACAGACTGCCTTTCAATCATATGAAGTTTTTCATCCTTTGCTAATAGAGCTCACGCTCATAAACATAGCATTACAACTTCATGCCAATTACAGTGAGCATTTGAACGCTGTTCCCTGATGCCCATCAATAAAACATTTGCTTCAAATGGAGCTTGTTCGGGATACATTTGTCTGTAATTGTGTGCAATATCCTGATGTATAATCTAGCCTATAAATATAGCCTTGATACAGACCTCAACGTAATACTTAGAATATTAGGCTTGATCTAAGCCTGTGGTTTTGGGCTGGATCACCATCTTGCGTTTCAGCTGTTTGGATATTTGGCTGAACGTGACGTTGGTTGAATGTGCACTGGATTTTTGCTTCTTAACTAAAAATAACACCACAGCTCACATTTATTGCCTCAAGTAGGAAATTAGCATTTGGCAAAATGACTTGAAACCTAGAACTGCAGAGTTTTAATACTAAAGATCTGAAGTAGTAGTAGCAATAAAGATAAGATACACGTGGGCACAGTATGTACCACATCTGGATTCCAGACTGTGTTTGATCAGATGCACACACTCTTACACATGACAAACACACATATAATACTCACTGTGACCCTGAAGGGTGTAGCAGCAGCAGCAGTGGGCTCCATTGTGGGCGAGGGTTTGTCAGGGGCAGAGCCTGCCATGCTACGTCTCCACCCTGTTTTCTCAGGTGGAGAGTCTGTGAGACAAGAGGGACAGGGAGAAATGTATTTATTAAAATGACTTTCCCATAACTAAAAGTTTCTGCACTGTTATATATATACATACACACACATTCACTTTTGTTTTTGTGAAAAGTGGGGACATCCCATAGGCGTAATGGTTTTTATACTGTACAAACTGTATATTCTATGGCCCTACACCTAACCCTAACCCTCACAGGAAACTATGTGCATTTTTACTTTCTCAAAAAAACTCATTCTGTATCATTTAGAAGCATTTTGAAAAATGGGGACATGGGTTATCCTCATAAGTCACCCTCTCCTTGTATTACCTGTGTCATACCCATTGTCATTATACAGAGTTGCGTCCTGATATGTCACTAAAACATGCCCACATATATGTGTGTGTGTGTGTGTGTGTGTGTGTGTGTGTGTGTGTGTATATACTTAAGAGTATGAATTCTTTTCAAGCATCATTTCATCCAATTTCCCAATTCTGGTATTTTATGTGGACTGGGAAATAACATGGACATGAACTTTCATCAAGTTCAAGATTGTACTATAGTGTCAAATTTATAAGGGAAAGTCCTATGACTGTTCACTATTCATTTCATTATTTTTAGATCTTTTTAACACTGCTGGACAACTACACACTAATATAAACAGAATTTTTAATGAAAACCAAAAGCATTTCTTGAACACTGGTCAATAAATCATAAATTTTGCCTATATTATTATCAATGAATTTAGAAATTGCTCTGAGACACCCTGCTCGTCTCATTCATGATGGCACTCTTGTGGTCATTCCTGAAGGTTATGTACTATGATCAAGTTTTCAATGATGCACTAGTTATAATGATTACTATAAATTAGTAATGAATAATTATGAATTTTATAGACAAAGGACAAATGATAACAACATAAAACTTCTAGAGTGAGCAGTGCCCTATTAGACACTCTATTGGTATTATTTCAAAACAAACTATGTTACCCAGAATACTGTAGCCGAACATCTGGTTAACCTAAAATACCTAAACATCTTCTCTCAGATCATGATCGCTTTCAAAACACAAAGATGAATGAAAAAGAAGCAGGTGGAAGTGCAAAGTTCTCACGTTATTCTGCTAAAATGCTTTCAACAGCAGGTTATTAAACTTCAGTCAAGTTTCCATCAAGCCCAGTGGCGATGTGTAATGAGAAATCAACAGTGAGGAGCCGTGTAGTTTGATCTGGGAGAGATGGCTTTCACTTTCTCTTCGTGTATGAGTGTCTGATGTTAAAGACATAAGAAGTGAAGGAACGCAGCTGTGAGAGGGTGAGAGCGAGTGTCTGCTTGATTTGACATCCAAACAGTGTGTGGTTCTAGATTAATGTGAGGATCAGTGTGGTTTCATCCTGCTTCTCTCAGGAGAAGACCAGGTGTCAACCACCTGCATGTTCAGACAGAACAAAATAAAAAAGAAATGCACAAAACAAACAAATAAAACACACAGATCTTATAAGACAGCATTTATTTACATGTAACTTCTTACATTAATTAATTAATTATAATTTTTTAACATTATTACCAATTAAATTCATTGAACAAGTATTCGACAAAAATGTAGCAAAATTTTTAAAATACATTTAATAATTAATTTTATAATTTATGATATGATTATAATTATTATTTATTTATATGAAATATTTGACACAATATGGCACAAAATATTGTTTAAATGTAAATTTTAGAATTTAAAATGTGATTATAATTATGTTTTTAACTATTTAAATATAATTACCCTAAATGTACACACACAAACACACACACATATATATATATATATATATATATATATATATATATATATATATATATATATATGTATATATATATATATATATATATATATATATATGTATATATATATATATATATATATATATATATATATATATATATATATATATATATATATATTTATATATATATATATATTAAATTTTTTGCAAATTATTACCATGGTATCATGTTGAGAAAAACCATATAATGTTATTTTTAGACTAATTAATTAGTCAAACAATAATAATACTATAATACTATATAATACTAATACTAATAAATAATTTATTAATTCATTTATAAATTCATTTGAATTCATTTCTGCTTTATTGATGTACAAAGTTTAACTTTTACTTCAATGAAAACACGTCCTTCACCATAGGTCATGTTTTTCAGTCAGAGATGTCAAACAGCAATTTCTTTCATTGATCCTTAGATGTTGATAAAAAGGTGTTTGCTGTTGAATATCTTTTGTTGTCTAAACAAAATTAAAACCACCATCATAATGTTACCTCTGAAGAATAGTGCAGTAAGGCAAGAAGATGTGACCACCCACCCACACACACCAACACCTGCACAACTGTCTCAGTCCTTGAGCTGAACATGTGTTTCCATTAGACATGGCTGTCCTCGCTGCCACCATGATTGACAGGTACAGAACAATCACCTCGCTCTGCTGTTCCCATAGCAACCACATCTCCAACCTGCTGAGAATTCGTCCAGTCTTAGAATACTCCTTTACAGATGTAAGACCAACTATCAGCACGTACACACACACACACATACGGGTCAGAAAACACACTTCCTGAGCTGTGGGCTGGGACACAGTATTTCCAGATTTTCCGGTAGAGGACATTCCTCCGTGAGAATGAAGTTACAGAACATGATGATCTAACACACATACAGTCATAAGAGCACTGAACAATCAACTGCACAAAACCTGACTACATTAAGAACTGAAACACACTGTTACATGCAGATAAACACATAATTTGTAAAGTCCAAACCTTCGGAAAAAAATAAAACATTTCTAAATACTGAAGGTTACTTAAAGGGGACATATGACATTGCTAAAAAGAACATTATTTTGTGTATTTGGTGTAATGCAATGTGTTTACATGAAGATAAAACACAACAAACAAAAAAATATATATATTTTCTAAATTACCATACATTACTGTTGCTCATCTATGCCCCCCGCCTTTCTGAAATGGGACAATTTTTACAAAGCTAATCTTTCTAAAATGCGAAGTGTGCTCTGATTGGCCAGCTATCTTGTGCATTGTGATTGGCCGAATACCTCAAGTGTGTGACGGAAATGTTGTGTTTGAATGAGTCGTTTTAGGAAGCTCGGATGAGCATTCATTTTTATAAAGAATATCTCTTTGGGTCTGAGACTTTAATCTTTGTGACTGTACAGATCTTCTGTATGCACGGAAAGCTTTTAACTGTCCAAAGACAAAGGAAAACATGAAATCATATGACCCCTTTAATATACAGAGTAATTGTAATTTGCTTACTCAGCAACTGGAGAAGTCTAATAACAGGATGGTTCCTGAGATCAGTAGCATGTTATAATCTGATCTCAACAATGTGGCAAATTTGAGGAGTAAAGAAAAACAAACAAAAAAACAATAGGGATGGTTTTCGTATGCAAAGGGTGTGTGTGGTTACAGTCCAGCAGTTCCTTTTTCTAATCAAACACTCTCTGCATCTGCTCCTAAAGCTCACTGTGCTTGAATGACTTCACAACCATGAAGAAAGAGTGCACACATAAGTAAAAGAGATGCCCACCTGTCAGCTCTTTGAAAATGGAAAATGGTAGACTAAAACATTATACTATGAGACAGTAAAACTGTCTGTCAGAAGGCCTATTTTATGTTTTCCCTCCAAACTTGTATCAAATTGGTTTAGACAGACAACCTTTTCCAAAGAGTCCAGTGTGTGCATTATAACAATGCAGAATTATACTGTCCAAAGACGTACATCTGATTTCATCTCATCTGATTAACTGTTTGAGTAATGACCATTTTTATGCAATGCATTGCAGAGGATTAAACAAGGCAACAATAGTGCATAATGAGTAAAGCAGTCAGAGATGAAGCGAGACGGCACTTTATGAGCTCGATATGTTCTCTGCAGGGGTCTGCGGTACGTCAGGCCACTCATGATTGAAGCGAATCCAATAAACAAACCACTCACCACATGCTTTCTGCCCAAAACAACTTACAGAACACTAATAACAGGAACAATCCATCTAGAGCAGAATCTGGTTTAGTGCTTTGCTCAGTGCTGAATTGTTATCTCAGTATCTGGCCAGTTCCTGGATCATCCCTACAAAGTGACTGAACATGAAACCTTTATTTCAGTGGTTCAGATCCACTGAAATACCACTTCCACTAAGGTAAAGAGGAATGGATACCAATGAAAGTACAACTTTTTCAAGCCTTTAGTAACTAAAAGAACAACACAAAGAGAAGTTCAACACAACTAATGCAAATAAGTTCTAAAATCTCTCTCTATGAAATTATGCAGCAAATCAAAATGGGAAAGATTTTCACGAAAGTGGTATTCAAGCTGCAGACCATAGGATTTACAAAATTATTGTCTGAAAAAATCTGCTTCTTTTTTGTCTGACAAAATGTTTTTATTTTTAATTATTATTATGGTCAGATGTCTAAGTGAGAGACTGTGGACATGTGATATGTGTAGGGATGTAATGATTCACTCAACTCACGATTTTGATTCCACGATTCGATCTTCTCACAATGTTCTTTTACAAAATGAGATTGAAGACATTATATAGTTAATGAAAAGGTGTTGTTTTATTTGGCTATTGCTGATCGTTTCTTTGTGAAATCGAAATATAATAAAACTAAACTGAAATTTTAAAACAAAACCCAAATCAAGCAAGTAAGTTATACACAAATCTCTAAATATGAACAAACTAAGGCTTTGTCTGTGCTTTTTCCATTTAAAATGAGAGGCAACCACTGGATTTTAAACATGATCCAAACAAAGATGCAGCATACATGCAGCATGAGTTGTTTTTCATCTAAATTAGACTGTATAATTTTGAAAATTGAAGCAAAAATAGAATGGTTTGACTTTAATTTTGTGAAATTATACAACAGCTCATCTGAACGAAACAGCAGTCAAGCTGAATGAGACACAGATTCACTCTCTGACAGCAGGTGGCACTAATGAGCAGCGATGATACAGTGTTTCCTTGGTTACTGCTGTAAACAAAGCAGAGCTGCGCTTATGAACACAACTTCAATATGCATTGTTCAGAGGCAAAATGTAAACAAAAACCATGTAAACTTTTCTAAAGATAGTCAGTTCCCCTCAGAAATACATTCATATAAACTCCTACTCCAATTGTATCGCGATTTGTTTGGCATCTCAATCAATTAAAATCGTCACATATTTGAATCGATTTTCAACTGGCTCGGAGTTAATCCTTAAATTCCAAGATGTGTGTGCGGGAAGCACAGCAAAAAAAAAGTTGCTGTTTTTTTCAACTTTGAAAGGTTGAAGGTTGAAGTAAAATCAGACATTCCACGAGTTAACAAACACACATAGAGAAAGAGAGATGTACTACACACACATGAACAGCAACTTTTGCAAATCAACAACAAAACCACAAACTAGTTAAAAATATTTCACTGACGACAGACTCTAGCACAACATCCAGCTATCAGACCATTCTGACAAAGCTTTCTGCTTTCCTGCCTGTTTAATCACTGTTATCTCTGTTGTCCTTTCACCTCCTTCATTCTCTTCATTTCCTGTCTTTCATGTCTTCATCACTCTCTTTTTCCCATTCTTTCACTCTCTTCCTTTGTCTGTTTTGACTTTCCAGCCTGACCTATATCTGTTGTTAAGTTTAGTTAAGACAGTATTTAGTTTTATCAAAACACTCTAACATGCTATAACTTTGGCCAGTTTTTTTTTACAATGGTATTTACCCTAGTTTCCTGTATAAATAGATGAGATGTGACGTATAACGTAAACTCCAGCAGAATTCCGGCTCTAAACCATCAACATTCCCTACAGCATTCTGCAAAGCAACTCTATTTCCTCACTTCTCTGCAGAGAGTATGATAAAAAAAAATTACGCGAAGAGGGCTCAAAAAGTGAATCATATCAGAAATGATATGATTTTTTTTTTTTATAAACTATGAATACAGAAAATTACGGGGAAGGTGGTAACAGGAAAATGTTGGGAGCTTAAAGTTTCCTATAAAAGTACCACAGCACATTGTATCAAATCACATGCATCACATACAGTTTTGTAGAGATTCTATTCAACAATTCTATTCAACAATTCTAGTGAGAATGACAAGAAACGATGGGGAGAAGAAATGGGAAAGCACCATGGTGCAATGTATCAAATCACATGCACCAACTACTCTGCCACCGTTGACAGAAATGAAGATAAGAAGAGGTATGAATGGGATTAGAAAGTAATGTGAGCTGGATTCAACCTCATATTTCCTACATGAGCACCATGGCCCAATGTATCTACTACAGCACAGCCCTGTAGAGACATGACAACAAATATAGTGAAGACATGTCAAAGAAATTATGGGAAGAAGAAATGGAATTGGGATCAGAAAGTGTTGCAAGTCAGATTCAAACTCATGCTTTCCTTATGAGCACCACAGTTTAATGCATCAAATAACAAGCACTAGCCACTAGACCACAGCTAACATTAATGATGATGATGAGAAGAGGTAAAAATTGATTTGCAAAGCCAGATTCAACCTCATGTTGGCCAAATGGGCAGCATGGCACAATGCTTCAAATACTAGCACCTACTAGGCCACAGCAGCAGATAGGAAATGATGATTAGAGGTAAGAATGGGCTCAAGAAGAGGTGTTTCCCCTAACACCATTGCACAATGTGTCACAGCTCCAACATAGTGACCAATTTCCCAAACTTCGTCGCATCAAGAGTATGAAACAGTGAATCTAGCAGTGAATCTAACATGATCACATGTGTTTTCTTATCAGACATTAAAAACCAGAGCATAGCAAAACACATTGACTGAGGGAAGACTGTTCCCAGAGCAGGTTATTCCTCACACATAGTGGTGATGTAATGCTGTATTTTCAAAAATGAACAGAGAGGAGGAAGGAATAGAGAGCTAGAGAGAGAACACACTGCATGCAGCTGGCTGTGGTGGACGTAAATACATAGGCTACAATTTTCTCTCCAGATACTATGCATGTTCTCAAACATGTGCTCAAACATGGCTATTACAGTATTTCTGTTTATCCACCCCATGTGTGTGTGTAATTGGTTGTGTAATAGAGTAGAGTTCAGGTGAGCTCATGGAGGCACCATTACCTCATACTGGTGCCGTATTTGAATATTCAGATCCAAAGTGCCGCCATCTTCTGTCATGCATGAACTGATAAGCTATCAGTCAGCTGAACCCAAACAAACACCACAGATAACAAAGCTCATAATTCTGTTCCATGTATGCTCAATTTGCATGACCATACCGGTGACGTGCATTTTCACACAACTAATAATGCATGTGTATATTTAACTTTTTTATTACTTGTCTCTCTAAAATACTGGTTACTTATTGGAGGACAAGATAAATAATAATAATAATAGTAACAGAGATGTCCCATGCCCACACAGACATTGCAACATTATCCCTACTTATGATGAATAACAGTCGAACAGTAAACAAGAACTAATCTTTTAACCACTTCAGCTGTTATTTTGATTTTTTGAGAATTAGGCATATGCAATATTGGACCCACCGGTGGGTCCCCAGAGTTGATGTGGTTAACATTCAGCTTGAAAGATAAGTCGATCAACACCCACAAAACATGCACAATCTTCTATGACAATCAGTCCACTGGAAAACTTCCTCATTCTCACTGTCGAACAAAAAGCTTAAGAAAATAAAACCCACACATACTTGGGTATGTCACTGAACAGAAAATATCATTAGCATTCACGCAAATAAACCAACATAATGAGTTTAAGATTTCTATCCTAAATGGTATAATCTCTCTATAAATCACTGCTTTCTGTTTGCTCGTATATTTTACTTTAAAAGTTTACCACAGTGATGTCACCTTGAACATACCAAGTCCCCAAAACAGCTGTACCATTACAAAGCCCCATCACAAAGCACCTCATCTACTACATGAATCGATTCTCTCAGTGACTGAATTAGGTTTGAAGAAGCCATTCACAGCTATCACTTCTGAAATTACTCAGTGTGTGTGTGTGTGTGAGAGAGAGAGAGAGAGAGAGTGCGCACAGGAGCTTGTTGGGCCATACTGAAGTACTGAGTTCCTGCTTGACTGGTTTGGAAAATTGTGTGAGTAAGAGCGTTTTGTGTGTCAGGTTCAATACTTGTGGTTGGTCACCTGTCTTGTTGTTAAACCATAAAGTTTCAGCTGATAATAACCCCTTCTCCACACACAGACATGAGGGCTTGTTAACTAACTTTACGGCTCCTGCGGTATTATCAGGTCATACTTAGCTGTTACATTACATAACATTAAACTGACAGAGTGACCGACAGAGAGTTTTTTATACAGAGAACTTAACCAAATATTTAAGATCGGATGGAAACAAACATTGAAGAAATAAAAAATGCTTTTGTACCTAATAACAAAAAAGGCCACACACTTGAGACATGATCCGTCCATGTTGATGCTTCTTTTATAAATTTCTATGAAAAAGAAGTTAATACTACTTCACATCACAGTACTGTGTCTTTATGAATAAATACATTTGTCAAATTTGATATTATATTAACCAAAAAAAATAGTTCCAAAGTCAAAAAATCAGTCATTCAGCATTGCCAAGCAACATATAGTGGCACTTGGTTCCTGTAGGAATTTGTTGTTTTTGAATGCATTGTCTGTGTGAATGTTTCGATTACTTTTTAATGATACAAAAAAACATTTTGTCACCTACTGCCATAATTTATTCTCCAAAAAGAGTCACACTATTAATGCACAGACTCTGACAACAATGACTGATCATCGCTCACATTCATCACACACACTCACACATCACATTTTCACATCACGTTTCTCTTTAACACACACCCACCCACACCCAAACGATAGAAACACATTAATAGAAACTCTAAAATGGTTCATGGTTAAAGAGGAAGTGCTTGCATCCAGTTTTTTTTAAAGGGGTCATATGACGTTGCTAAAATAACATTATTTAGTGTATTTGGTGCAATGCAATGTGTTTATGCCGTTTAAAGTAAAAAAAAAAAAACACACTAAAATTGTTTCTCCTCTATGCCCCGCTTTTCTGAAATGTGTCGATTTTTACAAAGCTTATTGTTCTGAAAAGTGAGGTGTACACTGATTGGCCAGTTATCCAATGCATTGTGATTGGCTGAATACCTCAAGCGTGTGATGGAAATGTTACGCCCCTTTACTTAAATGTTTACATACTTTGATGCCGTCTCCTGGAAGGGACGAGACAACACCGATAAAACTCATTTCAAACAATAATTAATTATTATAATGACTTATACTGTCTTTTTACACTTTGCATTGCGTATTGCGCCATGTAAAAACAAAACCATGTCTGCATTTGAGAAATGACAAACAACAGGCGTTACTCTAAACTGCTCAAAACTTGCGTTTGAATCATCAGTGGCAAATTATTTAAATATAAAAAAACCTACTTACAGTCTATGAGTCAGAAGCGCCAGACTGTCCTTGCAAAGTTTGGAACTGCCCTACTATATAGAAACAGCCTTTGTGCACAGAAGCATTGTAGGCTACTGGTTCAGGGAACAGTCCTTGTCCTCTGTAAAATGCACTGCACACATCTGAATATTTGGGTTGAACTGTTCTGGAACAGCGTTGTAAATACAACTTAACCACTGATTTTAGTTTTGTCCTCTTTTGGAAGGCCAAATAAAGTAGCTTCACTTTCACAATGAAACACAGTGTCTCCAGAACATGGTGGAGGCGGACACAGTGATAATAAAAGTTATACCTTCCTTCTTTGTGTGAACATTTGGCCGGCATTATGTAAATCTTCCCACACTGTGACGTAGACATGTAAGGGCGTGTTACAATGAGCCGGTTTAGGTAGGTGTGGTTGCCTCTTAACTTTTATAAAGAATATCTCTTTGGATTTGATACTTTAGTCTTTACAACTTTACAGATCTTCTTCATGCACCAAAAGCTTGTAACACTCCAAAGAGAAAGAAAAAAAATGTAAATTGCATCATATGACCCCTTCAAATCTAAAAAGAAGTGCAAAATAAAGTGATTTGCATTTCTCAGAGTTCATTCATTCAATGATGTTCTTATTCAGAATTAAAATAAAGTATAAAAAGTGTGTGTGTGTGTGTGGGTTGGGGGGGGGGGGGTTGGCAAAAAACAGCTTTTATAAAAAAAGTACTCAGAAGAGTGCTGCCATTAACAAAGTGGTAATAATAACGGTTTATGGCAGCTGCAGTCATGAAGTTTTACTACTTTGGCAACAACAGAAGTCTTACACACAGCTTAACGTACTGCAGCTAAGTGTGGCAAATGTAACAGTTATGGTATTATTAATATGTACTGCACTGTTACAACATATAAAAGTACTTTAAAAGGGCTGGAGGGATTTTTCAGAAACAATGTAGCAAAGTTATAACGAGATGTTTACCCCTATTGTTTGTGGCTCTGCTTCTACTCCTGGAGCGGCTGCGCTGTCTCTGTAGCCTCGTTCGACCCAGGAGTCTGTAGTAATATCCTGGTCTCCCAGAACCTTTCCGTGTTACACCTGACATAGCTCCGAGCACGCTCCTGTCACATACAAGCCTCACCTACACACGCTCAGTCAACAAAACTTGAAAGATCCCTTCCGTGCATAAACCACACAGTTGTGCAGTGATATCCAAAGTATCAGAGGAAATCCATTCCAGCACTCAAGTCTGGAAAAAGTCCAATAGGAGGAGAGAAAGTTTGCTTTCCCTGTCTGTCTCTCTCTCTCTCTCTCTCTCTCTCTCTGTTGCTTGATTTCTCACTGAGAGAAGAAAAGCTCAAAAGGCTCTTCAGGACCACATTATCTCTCTCTATAACACACACTCTGTCTCTAAGTAGAGGGAAGGCTGAGTTATACCATTGAACACAGAGAGAGAGCCAGAAGACAAAGTTTGTTTGAAGAGTCTGTGTGAAAACCAGGGCTGGATCAGGAGAAGGTGGAACATACTGTATATAGGGTGAATTAGATGGAACTTGTAAATAATATTTCTCAGTCCCATTTTCATTTTGTATAAAAATATAACAATAATAATAATAAAAAATCAAGACAACTATCATATTTTTTGTACTATTAAAATCATATTTTTCTTGAAACCATGATACATTTTGAAAAACGTTTTGACCACTGTGTCGGACCGAGGTCCCAAAACAAACCCACAGCCAATCAGCTGTAAGAGGCGTGTCTAGTAATGATAGGGAGAAGAGAGCGCTCAGTGAGTGCACAGGACGGATATTAGCAGATCGACTATAGATAGCGAGAGATGTAAAAAAAGGAAAATCTTGGAGAATAAAACATTAAAATGAAGAGTTATAATCAGGCAAGAGGCTAGACCCTGTTAATACATGAGCATCTTTCCAGTGGTGGAGAGAACTCGGTGCGGAAGGGAATGGGATGCCGAGGTTCCTTTCTTGATTGGTGAGTTAAGTTGATTTTGCTTTTCACATAACTTTTCTGTGTTGGTTTTGCGTAAATATGCAGCCAGCAGGCATAGCAGATTCCACAACCGTCACTGCCAGGGTTGTGCACAAACGTGTGGAAAAAGTGATCAAAATAGGGGCGAGGTCCTGCTGGGGTAAGGGCGTGTTTGTTTTGGTGCTTTCAAATATCAACATTGTTTGCAAAAATGACTTAGTGCACCTTTAAAGGTAAATATAGAGCCTCCCGTTATAATTCTTATTCTTCTCAATGGTACTTGCCTACATTAGTATAGAATCGGAAATCTCTTCACTTATGAGCTGTGATGGCACAGGCAGCAGACAGTGAACATATACAGAAAATGTCATGCTTTTAAGAGCACTAAAACAGCCACTGGTAAAACATCTGGTAAACAGCTGGTAAAACATCTACTATTAGAGTTGTGGTTTGGGAAGAAAAAATAATCCATCTAGTATATTTTTCAGCCAGCGTGAAAAGCAAGTATAACATCTACCAGCAGAGGCTAACAGGGCCATGGTATTCAGCCAAACCCTGACCCCTTGGGTTAAACTAGTGGTACAAAAATGGCACTTTACCTCTAAATTGAATGCACAATTATCCTTTGCATCGTTCCACAGACTTTGGAGATGAGACATTTGAACCGTTTTGAATTAATTCAACACACACAAATAACAGGAATCTGTCTTCTGCATCAAAGGCCACCCAAACATATGAAGTGAAGTGACATTCAGCCAAGTATGGTGACCCATACTCAGAATTTGTGCTCTGCATTTAACCCATCCGAAATGCGCACACACACAGAGCAGTGAACACACACACACACACACTGTGAGCACACACCCGGAGCAGTGGGCAGCCATTTATGCTGCGGCGCCCGGGGAGCAGTTGGGGGTTCGATGCCTTGCTCAAGGGCACCTAAGTCGTGGTATTGAGGGTGGAGAGATAACTGTACATGCACTCCCCCCACCCACAATTCCTGCCAGCCCGGGACTCGAACTCACAACCTTTCGATTGGGAGTCCGACTCTCTAACCATTAGGCCACGACTTCCCCTCTAATGGAGAGCATTTGTTGGCTAAAAAAAATCCAGAAATTTCTAAACACTCAACTGCCTGAAATATCTAGTTCAATCCCTCAACTGAGAGAAAAAAAAAACAGTCCAGGTGCGAAGTGAAACCAAACGTGTCTGTAAGATAAAAGGCTTGGCCAGAGGCTGGAGATTTGAAACATGTCCAGCTGATATCCCAGAGCTGAGCCAAGAACTGTGTATTGTCTTTTAGAGTCCTACTATAAGCTGGCATGCCTCTTCCATTGGCTGAATGGATTCCATTATACAGTTTGTGTCAAAGATAAATGCAAGGCTGACACAAATTAAAACACTACAGTCCCAATCAAGACTGTTCCAGTTTTAAAGAAAATCCAGTCCAGATTTTAGATGTGAATCCTCATAGGGGCCCAGACTAGCTTCTCCAGATATGACTCTCATCAGCCAATAAGGAGCCAGGGCTGAGGGTGTGGGTCAAGCAGCTGTAATACAGCAGAACAGATGGACACAAAGACACACATGCACATTAATTTACAAATTACTTACTACAATTAGAGATTATGGCCAAAAATAAAAATTAAATTAAACAAGTTCTTGAAAGGTTACATACGGTGTGACATCACAGTAGGCGTGTTTTAGTACAAGAGGTGGTTCACCAAAAATGAAAACTCTGTCATCAAGTACTCTTCCTCATGTCATTCCAAACACATACAATTTTAGGGGAAGTCGTGGCCTAGTGGTTAGAGAGCTTGAGCCCTAACCCTAGGGTTGCGGTTCAAGTCTCGGGCCGGCAATACCACGACTGAGGTGCCCATTTCTTCAAACCACCTTCTTTTATTTATCAAATAAATAAATACATACCAGTTTTAAAGACAAGAGGATGAAATAATAATTTTCATTTTTGAGTAAACTATCCCTTTAAAATCTCTGGGGAAAGGAGATATTGGTCTCAATATCTCTGAATACAATGCAACACACGTTGCACCACCTGTTGGGGCGTCCATGTGAGCATCAAGCCTCTTTCAGGGAAGCTGGATACACAGAAGTTCAACTCTATTCAATTTGCCTATTGTTATCCATTCAACCTCCCTGCTTTCAAATGATTCCCTGCCCAACCCCCTTCTGTTTGACTGCTGTAACTCCCCAGGTGACAATAAGCCCAGTGCCATAAAGCAGTCGAACTAAGAATCACACGAAAAATACTTCAATTCAGCCCTTGTTAAGCCTGAGCATCAGGATTACGACCGGATATTCCCCCTTCTGTCCCTGTAGACGCACTGAAAATATGTAACACACTCATAACAACACACATAGGTCCACTGTTCTTTGCTTGAACAGTGAACACAATCTGTTTGCTCCAGGTCACACTTAGGGGCAAACTCAGAATCGAGGTCATTTCCTGTTCTCATGACTTTGCTAGACTTAGACACTTGGGACTTCTTTCACCACAGTTTACGATTGTGTGCATGAGTATTAGTATGAGAGAAAAGTGATGGACACTGGAGAACTTTCTAAAGGACTGTATATCTTGCATGCTCAATCTTGCCCTTCCAGATGCCATAATAGGAACAACACACACACACACACAGATAAGTACAACATGTCTACAATGTGCTTTTATCTTACAGACCCCTGGAGAACAGTCTTGAAGGGATAGTTCGGCCAAAAAGAGAAATAATATCATCATTAACAATTATTTTATTTCGTTATATATATATAACAAACAAGCCAAAATATATATAGTTTATACAAAAATATTCAGCAGCTGTTTTCAGCAATTATAATAATATAGTTTTCTTGACAATCTAATAAACAAATTAGTATGATTTCTGAAAGATCATGTGAAAATGAAGACTGAGGTAATGATGCTAGAAATTCAGCTTTGCAATCTTAAAAGAGTCAATCTTTCGTTCATTATCTGACTCGGCTCGGTGTTCATCTTCAGTTTTCTCTTCACAGCAGTTCAGTCAGTGTACTGTTTGAGTAAATGAATTACTCCGGGATATTGGTTTGTTTTAACTCAGAGGGAGTGTCAGCCACATTAAAAAAGTTAACAGCTTAAGTCATTTGTGGATTAATGCGTATTGGAGACACGAACCGTTTAAAACGATTCAGTTTGATTTGGTGAACTGGTTCAAAAAGATCTGGTTACATGGAATGATTCGTTCGCAAACCGGATATCACAAACTGCTTTGTTTTGAACTCTCTCTCACAACAGACACAGAAGAGAAGACAATGCTGAATAAAGTCATAGTTTTTGCTATTTTTGGACCAAAATGTATTTTCGATGCTTCAAAATATTCTAACTGACCCTCTGATGTCACATGGACTGCTTTGATCATGTTTTTCTTACCTTTCTGGACATTGACAGTAGACCGTACACACAGTTTCAATGGAGGGACTGAGAGCTCTCAGACTAAATCTAAAATATCTTAAACTGTGTTCCGAAGATAAACGGAGGTCTCACGGGTTTGGAACGACATGAGTGTGAGTTATTAATGACATAATTTAGATTTTTGGGTGAACTATCCCTTTAACTGTTCTCTGGAGCTGAAGATTATCAGTCAATAATGACTTAAATATCTGTTTGTCATGTCAAGCTATTATTAGTGAGTAAAGAATGCACTTTTGGGGGGGTGGGGGGTTACTCCTTTACACAATAGGGACTGTCTGATTTTATTGGTGTATGTGTGATTTGTACTATACAGAACACTTTTTTCAAGACACTTTTGATCCTAATTTCTTTTCACTGAAGGTCAGTGGATTCTTTTCCTCTTTATGTGCCTTTATTATACCTGTGTGCATGTTTGAGGGGGTTTCAGAAAAAGTAAGCAGAAAGTTTTCGACTAATCTGATGACTGACTTAGTTATCTGACCTTGTATGTGAAGTGTATCGAAAGATCTACTTCACCAAAGAAAAAGAAAGGACAAGCAGAATGAGAGCAGACAGATAGAAGACAAATCTGTGCTGAAAAAGATTTGCTATTTATCTTTCTATTGACAGTCTGTTTCAGCCCCAAACACTCTCCAACAAAAGCTGCAGAAGGAACAAAAGGGCATAACATCACCAAAAGATCCAAAGTAGGACAAATTGGAATAAACTAGAAAAAAAAGAATAGTTTAAAACTTCAAACTTTAGAGTGACCATTCGAAGTACTATAAATTGGCTCAATATAAATGATTTTACACAATCTTTCTTCAGTGTTTATATTCACTCTTTTAGACGTTCAAGTTAATGTTGAACAAACAGACAAACCTGTACTTTGAAGAATGTTGGCAACCAAACGGTTTACTAACTTCCGTTAAATAGACAAAATAAAAAAAAGGGCACATTTCTCAAAATTTCCACTTTTGTGTTGCATAGTAGAATGAGGATGAGGTTAAGTAAATTTTTGGATGAGCTATCCCTTAAACTTGTTGCCTTAAAGGTACAGATGTATAGGCTGTTTGACTATTTCGATTTTTGTACATTGTAGGCAGTATAGATACTGTATGACTGTTGAGAAATCACAAATGGGCACACACAAACACAGCGAGATGTGAGATAGTTGAGAATACATGAAAGACACAATATGAGAAGAGGGGAAGGCCAAAGAGAGAAACAAGGGGGCAATGAGAGGGTGAGAGGTTGAAAGACTGGGGAGTGCTAAAAGAGCATTCCTCCTCTTACCCCACTCCATCGTGAAAAACAGCACAAACTGTACTGACAACGTCAAGAGCTCTCTTTAACTAACACACACTGCAAATAGCCTGAAACTGTGTGCTCCCACAAACCATGTTATTTAACTGCCACAGAAGAAAGAACACAGGTAGAAAAAGGAGTGGCAGAGAGGTATGGTAACAAGTAACATACAACTCATGTACTCTTCAAAGAACGTGAAAAAAAGAGAATTGGGATAATTAGGTGAGAGCAGATAGATGTATGTGTCTACTTACTTGAATCCTGATGGCTTCCTGTGTGCGCTGCAGCATTGGCCGCACTTTACAGAGAAAAGACCAGCTTACACCAGCATGAAGGTTCATGCTAGCCCAAACTGGTCAGCATAGTTATGAAAAAAACTAAACTAAAACAAAAACAGGTGAACCTTGCTGGTAAAGTTAAGACTGCTGGTACACCAGCATCCAAAATGCATTGCTACTGAGCAGCAGTGATGGTTTTAACTCACTACCACAACTACTAACTGCTAATCCTCAACCACACCTGCTGACATTATTAGATCCGAAGAAAAACATGATTCATTAGCCTTTCAAATAGTGAGGATGCCCTCACAAGCTGGTTTTCAACCTTACATTTCCAAACATTTGGTCCTCACAGCAGGTATAATCAGTCCTCTATCTACCCTTATACTGTAGGCAATGGGGTTGAGTTTGTGTACCAAACAGATATTTGTGTGTTCTTTTCTTATTTTTATATTAAATCATTGGAGAGGGTTTTGGCAAATTCTGCACTGTGCACACAGCGCCATCTTCTGGAGACAAAAAAAGCCTGTTTGATTAATCCAAGGAACGAAGTCAAAGCAGATATGCATAAACACACCTGCACACCATTATATCCCCCTTATTCTGATTCTTTCTGTGTGTTGTTATGCTTTTGTCATCATGATTAACAGAACAAGACATCATAGGGTCAAATAAGCAAAGATTTAGCTCATGCACACTTATATAGAAAATAAAACTAAACTAAAACTAAAAAAGCTGAGGAAGAGCAATTCAAATGCTGATTTGATCCACTGGACAGCTTGTTTATGTCACCATCTGAGCAGGTATAATGAGTTTGGAGTCGGTAAGCAGCATAACTGTTTTCAACACTGATAAAAAATAAAGACTCTATAATAGGCATTTAAATGATCCCTGAAGGACTCTCAGTGGACTAAGACTGGAGTAATGGCTGCTGAAAATTCAGTTTTGCCATCACAGGAATAAAACACATTCAAACAGAAACAGCTAAAGTAATAATAATAATAATAATAATAATAATAATAATTCATAATAATTCAAAAATCATAGTTTTTATTGTATTTTTGATCAAATAAATTCAGACTTGGTAAGCATAAGAGACTTGTTTCAAAAACTGAAAAACTCCCAAACGTTTGCAATAATACATTACAGAAACCTAAAGCAGACAGACACAAAGAGTTAATCTAAAGAGTGTAACATCAGATCCCACTTTTGAAAACTTTTGAAAAACAACAACTGAAAAAAGCCAACTTCTCCTAAAAGAGATGCATTAAACATGCATTTAAAGGTGAAATGCTTCTCTGAAGGTCTGAAGGTTCCTTTTACCACTAGAGGGCACTATGAAAAATGTGCAAATATAACTCTGTGTGTTCCAAGGGCTCATTACCTAGCTACACTGATAAACAGCTGCCCATAGCACTACAGTGATACAAGCACTACGAAGAGAGACCTGTGGAGGCAGAACTCAGCTCAAACCAAACAACTGAATCAAATATGAAAACATACAGTTTCTCAAGAGCTCTCTTAAAATTGAAATAATCTGCTGTGACATTACTTCTGCCACTATAGCAGTAGTTTTGTTTTTTTATTATTTATTTATTTTTTACAAAAAACTTCTATTTATATGCGCACATGTGTATATCTGGTCTATATCTCTGAGGATCTAGTAAACAGGTGTCCCTTTCTCACTCTTGACTGCCTGTCTGTTATAATCAGATACAGTGAATGACTGATCAGTTTAAAAATCATCTTCATCTCTGCTCTTGAACTTTATATAAAGTTTAAACCCACCCTTCCTTTCTCAGGATTTTATTTTTAGACCTGGGGCATTAATCAGTTCCTATTTCTTCCTGGTTCTTCTCGCATCATATGCTTCTGTATAACTGTCACAAAGAAAGTCCAAACTTGACCCATGATCTGATCATGATGATCAGCACAATCCTGATAATCCAAAACCTGACTCAAAAAACAAAAACAAGTCTTTGGAAGAGTAGGGTAAACGGATTAAACCACTGTTGTTTCTTATATATGCTTCAAATAGCTTGTACATACAGTAGTGAGTTCATATGGCCTTTGCCTAATAAAACAAATATTAATCATTTTATAATAATAAAACATCATCATCATCAAAGGCCCCTTTTCAAAAAAATGTTGTTAAAAATGTATCAAATGGCTAAGAGTGTTCTTAAAATTTGGAGAGCTGGTAAATTTGGAGAATTTTGTGATGTGATGAGCTCATCAACTCCTACTCATCGAGCAGACTGAAAACATACATGGGTTCTGCAACAGATTGTGTGCTTCCTTGCCTGATAATCCTGTTTGTTTATTTGCTGTTGTTGCCTCTCTGTCAAGTCAGAAACAAATTTGTTTATCAATCCCCATTGCCCAAGGAAAAGCTGAAAGTGTGTGTATGTGTGTATCAGAACACACAAACAGAGAGCATAACCTGTAGAATGATGATGTCATCATTTGTTACACAGTATAAAAAAGAAAGAATGACAATAAACCCCAAATCCACAGACAGACTCACAGCAGCAGCTGACCCAGTTTTCTCAGCACAGTCTCCCCAAAGATTTTGTGTTGTTTTGAGGAGGCGTTCATTTAGGTGCCCGAATCCTAAACACTTCAACACTCTTACAAAAACAGCTTCAGGTTATACTAATAACAAGTCTCTTTATTTATATTTGTTGGGCAGACATTATTATTCTTTCTATAATGATGCACCTCACATTTAAAACCTGCAGGAAGCTGATTTTATATAGGCTAAATATATAAAATTGCACTTTTGTAGAATTACTTCAGTTTCATTCTAAGGTTTAAGGTTGGTCACACAGGTTGGATATAACATCTATCTATTAAATAACAACAAAAGAGAAAGAAGAAAAGAAGACGCTGTAAACATTTCAGCTTCTTCAATTAAACACACCGAGCTGCAGTCTTCCTTTATGAAATGTGTACACTCACTATTCAAAAACCTTCGCTCGTCACTCAGTATCTTTGAAATTTTAATTACATATCATCTAAACCCAGAGCAAAATCAGAGCAATCTTTTGTCTGTCTGTCTTTTCTTAATGCAGATAAGATGAAGAGCTTTGATAATCGGAGTCATGTATCAATATCTCTGACAGATTGTTATGCAATGCTCTGCAATATGGCAACAGTCCTGCACATGTGCTCACAGACACACTTGCACCTGTACACTCATACAAACAAGCCAGAGGCAAAAAGACACAATGCATCACAAAAGATCCTTGTGTGAATTAAGCTATGGTCATTATAGAAAAAGAGAAAACAGTAACATGATGCAAAGTTTTCTAGATTTATGTCCTTGGTAAAAGTCACAGAATAAAATAAGCTTTATTGTAGATCAGCCTTTTTGATTAGAAATTCACGCTTTTTTTAAATTGGTACCTGCTATAATTATTGTTTAAATATAATTTATAAAGTTGGTGCTTTAAACAGATGACAATGCTGCCTTGTTATTTATAACATCATGTAATATTAGTTCCCTGTCAAGGGAACTTCGAACTGCGTCCTCTGAGGGGACACTATGGGGGAACACCTCGTCGTGACCCATGTCTGAAGCATACTTTGAAAAACGCCAACGTGTTGGCCGGACGACAGCCTCTGACGTCACTACCAGCGCGACTATAAATACGCGCCTGTAGGACCCGTCACTTATCTTCTTCGTCTTCATTGACTGTTTTGTTTGAAGTGTGCATCTGAGAAACGACCAAAACGGTAAGAGCGATCTATTATTATTATCATCATGGCTTCCACTAGCAAGGCGTTTAGACAGTGTGTGCATCCGTGTCAGCGTTATCTGACACCCGATGACACACACACTCTTTCCATCTCTTGTTTGGGCGAAGAGCACGCGCGCAATGTCCTTGAGGGGGCAATCTGCGTGCACTGCGAGCGTTTTTCTGTGAAAAAGCTCCGCTCTCATTTGTCTCTCTTTTCGAGGAAAGAGGGACAGCCATCTGGATCCCGCAGCTCAGGACCCGCCGTTGCCGAGGCACGGAGGAGAATGAGCTCGTGGGGATCACAGGTGGATCTCGCTGAGGAGTGTAGAGAGGGACTTTCCCTTTCACACTCTCCGGCGGCGAGCGAGAGGGAACTTCGGGAGGAGGATGCGTTGTCATTAACCCATTCTGACACTGAAGTTAGTGCTCTGCTGGGTTCTACCCAGAAAGAGCAGGAGATGTCTGAGAGTGGCGAAGAAGCTGAGGCTAAGCCTTCTCAATCCTCCTGCCCTGCGTATGAGGAGCTGTTAGAGGTTATGGATCGCGCCACGGCAAAATTAGACTTGCCATGGAAGCGTGCCAGAAAGGTAACGTCATGAGGTCGCCTCGATGAGCGTTATTTGTCTGACCATAGCCCTCCAGCCCAGGTGAGCCTTCCATTCTTGCCTGACTTGCATGCAGAAGTCGAAAAGGAATGGAAGAGGCCGTTTTCCTCTCGCAGCCATCGGTTTCAGCATACGAGCGGTTCTTTCAGAGCGCTCCAGTACTACATACTGTTTTGAGACGCACTGTGAGAGCAGACATCCTGCTGAGGCAGGGGCTGAGGCTCGGGGAATGGCGCCTTCGCACCAAAGTGTTGAAGCAGAGTTGGAGAGGTTGGCCAGACATGGGTGGATCGGTTTTGCAGCTCGAGAGAGCATCACACTATCCCCTCTGGCTTCCTCTGACTCATCCAGCTCCATTGGGGGCTGGACGCCATGGTACAGGCATGGCCGAGGCTTCATCTGTACGTTCCGTCCTCCAATTGCTCTGCTCCCGGGCCTTTCCATCTACGAGCTGCTCTATCAGAGTTCCACGAGAGCCCCTCCTTAGAACAGTATTTGTAAATCCATGTTATTGTAAGTGTGCACGTGAAGTCTTTGCACACTTTCTGAAATCCACACTGTGGTAAGTTCGCACGCTAGTACTCTGCATTCTTTCTAAAATCCTATATGGTAAGGGCTTCGCGCGGCTGCTTCGTGCCCTTTCTTGAGTCAGTTAAAGCCCCGTTCATCTTGGGCACCACTCCACCTAGGTATCCGCTGATACCTATCTAGAACAGGACGCCGCCGCTACTAGAGTACTGTTGGGACAGCTCTTTTGGCAAGTTTTTGCGAAAGCTAGCAGTAGCCCCTGTGTGACAGGCAAAGACTTGGTCGAAGAAAGTGCCAGGTTCTTAGTCGTATCCCTTTAAAGGAATCTTTTGTGATTCCAAGCCTTCAGCTCTACCCTGGGCCAGGGCCCTACAGGTAAGTTGGGTATGTAGCTTAGGCCTTTGGCCGTAAGGGATAATGTCATAGACAGCCGTCGAACCGTCCCAGGGGCGACTCCCGTTGAAGTGGTAGAGTTGGTACTTAGTGTTTGCCATGATTCTGGTCTGCACTCCCCTCAGCATGGCGGCGTGGGTATACTGTTCCCCATAGTGTCCCCTCAGAGGACGCAGTTCGAAATTCCCTTGACAGGGAACGTCTCAGGTTACGAATGTAACCATGGTTCCCTGAGAGGGAACGAGACACTGCGTCCTCTAGCTCCCTGCCATGCTTCGGACGCAAGCTTCACGAAGAAGATAAGTGACGGGTCCTACAGGTGCGTATTCATAGTCGCGCTGGTAGTGACGTCAGAGGCTGTCGCCGGCCAACACGTTGGCATTTTTCAAAGTATGCTTCAGACACGGGTCACGAGGTGTTCCCCCATAGTGTCCCCTCAGAGGACGCAGTGTCTCGTTCCCTCTCAGGGAACCATGGTTACATTCGTAACCTGAGACGATTTATTTTATAGAGACATTTTTAGGACTTTTTTTATCAGATATATAGTCTGTCTGTAAGTTTCAAAAGCCAAAAAAATAAAATAAATAATAATAATAATTAAAATTTCAAATTAAATTTGATCTTAAAGGAACAGGTTGCACTACACTTGAAACAGTTGTGTTGCAACTGAAATGATGGAACTGTGCACAAAATAACTGAATGAATAGAAGCACTGAGCACTGTCACATGCTGGAGTCACTGATGCCGTGCAGGCAGAAAGAGATATCTGGTCACATTGCTGAAGCCAGCAAGTTCTCTGATGTCATTGTTTAAAGCATTAAGCAATGAAATATTCAGATACTGAGAAACTAAGTTACTGGAAGTTGAGTCAGTACTTCCAAAAAAAACAAAAACACATATAATGTTAGTTTTTCAGCACTCAGTACACAAATCTCAATCACAAGAATTTCAGCTTTGGGTGAGTTTCATATTTCAACTCTAAATTAGAGAAATAGATCTCAACCATGTTTGTTTATCACATACAGAATATCTGATTAATATTCATAAATATAGTCTCACTCCAGTAAAATATCATAGGAAATTTCAAATTCTTATTCTAAGTAAAAAGCAAAAGTTCTGCCACACATAAATATTTCACTTTGATGTATTTTTCTGGGGAGGATGTTAAGGAGACCTCAAACAGCTCGGTAGAAGCCTGAAACGACACTCAAAGACACACGTACACACACATTTGGATCATGGCTTAGCACTAAATTTTTATTACAAAATTACTGGACCAGACTTAGCAGCATAAGACATCTGACAAACTGGTCCTTGGCATTTGTTTTCAGCTGCACTTGATGTAGTGTTCACCTCTCAACAGGGCAAGTTCAGATCACTTGACAAAATCAGAGCACCTGAATTAACCTGCACCGCCACCAAACACCTGAGTCACACAGATGATTCGGTTCAACATGATGCTATTATATACTAGTGTGAACAAATATAACTTATACAAATTATTATAATTCATAATTATCATTTATAAAACGCTTCTGTTGTACTTATTTGTAAGTCGCTTTGGATAAAAGCGTCTGCTAAATGATTACATGTAAATGTAAAATAATTTAAATATAAATTAATAAAAAATAACACTTCCACACACACACACACACACACACACACACACACACACATATATATATATAATTTAATACTTTAATATAAAAATCAAATACATTCACATACAGAATTATATATTATATGCTTACAAAGTGTGTGTGCTTAATTATATAAATTACAATTAACCCTTATATTAAATGATAAATGACTATGCACCCCATAATTCCATTAAATGGGGTCAGATACTCCATACTGACTGCACAGCAAACACATTTCATGTAGAATAAATACACTTTTTTATGTAAACTTTAGCCAAACTTTTTACTCCTCATACTATGCAAACTACAGTATCCTTCCTACTAAGCATCTATGCTCTCTATGTTTGGAATCTCACTAGAAATGGCCAAACATCCCATGAAATCCACTTCATGAGGCCAATACTGGCTGACTGGAGCATGCCCTTTGTTTTACTATAGTGACAAGCTTTTTTTCTCAGCCTATTGTTACTGTCAGGGCTCATAACATACCACATGCCTCAATGTGTATGACTAAATGCCTGTCTGGGTGTTTGTTTGTCTATGATGAAGGAAGTCTGATGGCAGCAATGGAAATGATGCACATTCTTTAGTTTTCCTGTTGTGACCTCACACAGTTTTTACTTATTTTATTTTTTTAGTACAAACACTCCTTGAAGTACAAACACTCCTTGAGGAATTCAGTGTCTGCACTCTGACAGTCATCACTGAGTCAGAAACATGTGTAGAAGGCTGTATGTATTTGTGGAGTTGAGTGAACTACGCATGAATGTATTTTCCTGTTTTGTTCAAAGACAAACACACTGGGCATTGTGTGTATGTGGATGCCCAGGTCAAAGTGTCAAGCACACATCACTCACAGCATGACACAGCAGCGATCAGAGCTTCCTCTGCCTCCCTAACACACTGTTACCATGACAAGACAAACAATCTGCACTTCAGCTGCTGGGGAAAGTTTGTAGAAAGTACCTTGGATTTTGGTTCAAAATGGGGTTTTCTTAAAAAAAACACAGTTTTGGATAGAAATTTGTTTAGAGCACATCATAAAGCATTGGATTTGTTAAATACAAACAGATACTTGTCATCATCAGCTTGTGTGTGTGTACATGTGACTAACTCTTTCTTAACTCTTTCAGTAGCTCTGTTTTAGCGGAAATTCATTAACAGATTTTTTTTTTTACCAATCATGAAAGGATCAGATGACCAACCGATTGTTTGTAATGAGGCAAGAACAATGAGCTTCCTGTTTCACACACACACACACACACACACACACACGCACGCACGCACGCACACACACACACACACACACACACACACACACAGCTTGCCTTTTTTAGCTACATCTAAAAGTAGTTCAAGAAGTGATTTTGAAGAATGACAAATTCCACATCCTCTTCTTCAGCCAACATTAACAAGGCAAGTATTGTGAAAGTACATATACTACAGTGTGTGTAAATTACTAAAACTAAGGCCCCATTTACATCTAGGATTAACAAGTGCTTCAAATCCGGATAATATCTTGAGATGTTTAGGCAGATTACATTTAAACCTTACATTAGGTTGCATTAGTCAACTAGCAAATTTTGGAGAGAAAAAAGATGTCCTATTCAAAATGTTTTTGTTAAAAACACAAAAACAAACACACACACACACACACACACACACATTTAATATAACTCAGATTGGATCCGTCTGAGAAAAGAAAGTCATATACACCTATACCTAGAGAGCGAGTAAATCATTGTTTACCAATTTTCATTTTTGAGTGAACTATCCCTTTAAGTGTCACATGATCCTTCATAAAGAAAGTGACGTGACATACGGCCAAGTATGGTGACCCATACTCAGAATTCGTGCTCTGCTTTTAACCCATCCAAAGTGCACACACACAGCAGTGAACACACACCATGAACACACACCCAGAGCAGTGGGCAGCCATTTATGCTGCACCACCCGGGGAGCAGTTAGGGGTTCAGTGCCTTGCTCAAGGGCACCTAAGTCGTGGTATTGAAGGTGGAGAGAGAACTGTACATAAACTCCCCCCAACTACAATTCCTGCCGGCCCGAGACTCGAACTCACAACCCTTCGATTGGGAGTCAGACTCTCTAACCATTAGGTCACGACTTCCCCAAAATAATATAATAATATATATAATAATAAATAACTCTAACATGCTGACATGGTGCTCAAGAAACATTTCATATTACCAATGATGAAAACAGTTTTCATTGACATTGCAAACATTGTGTTCTTTTTTTACTGTCCCCAAACTTTTGAACAGTATTGTCAGTCATTTTGGATTAAAGTGTCTGTTGAATGCATAAAATGTAGTCACCAGAAACAGTAAAATTTGAGGAACGGTTCTGGTCAAAGCGTCGGGTGCTGGGTTGAGCTCTGACTGACAGATGCGGCACTGGAAACAGACGTGTGGAGAAGGGGATGGGAGAGTTTCACCGGATGAGGAGAAAGAGCGTGTGACAGGCAGTTAACATTCCACAGGTAAAGTCCCCTACTGAATAAACCCATAGTCATAACTCTCACATGAGGAAAAAAACTCTCAAACTACTCGAAACAGGTATTTTGCAAGTGAAATGAGAATGTCTTATCTAGACTCTCTTTCTGAGGATCTAGTTATTAATTTTCATTCATACCTTCAACTATTTAGACCATGATTGACCATACAGTACATATTGTCACAGCTGTGAAAGTACTGCATTATGCTGTTGTTTTTTCTCCCTGGCCTTCTGGCCATCTCTTTAGATTTATTCTGGTACAACAGGCAAATTTTAGGGATTTGCTGTTAGACAATGGTAGGGGCGTGGAACATATCTTAAAACATGTAGGTAGAAAGAAAAGAAAATTGCAGGCTGAAAGCAATCACTCTAGCATTCCCAAAAAGCCAGATTCCAGGGAATAGCTGGTGTGGAGCCTCTAGTGTAGTGTCCCCTTGCAATCCCTGCACTCTCCAAGCCCACTTCCTTCCCTTCAGCTGCAGCCTTACTCCCTGCCCTGTCTCAGTCTATTAATAAAGCAACAATGATCTATGAATACAGTCCTGCATGGTGTGCCCTGCAATGGTGTATTCATAAGCAGATGTTTAAAGCACTGGTGTGCATGTCACTCAAGCTCGACACAGACTGCATGTGCACATCCTGGTATATAGGAAAGCTTTTGTAATGTTGATGAATATAGTCAATATTAAAAATTTGTACTATTTGGTCAAATTAAAATGTAACTCTAAAAACTAAAACTCAACCTTTTTAAATGCTATAAGTGAATAAGCTATAAAACAATATAAAGTGCAGTATGAAAAATGGATATTAATTTAAAAAGTCTGCCAAAGATTACATTTAACAAAGTTATCAACATTTTGTGTTTGTTAAAATTTATTTTAAGTGAGCTTTAAATGACAGATGATCTATATGTAAACACAGAAGAAATTATCATAGACATCCAAAATAGACAGATAAGAATAAATATTATACATTTTGAACATATATGGCCAATATATTGAATATGTTGTGCATTCCTATTAGTGTGATTTTTTAAAATAAAAAAAAAATACAATAAATAAATAATAAGGCCCAGTGATAAAATAATGAAAAAACAAACAAACTTCATATTAGATTTCTATCATAAATTGCTTTCCAAAGCCACTTTTAATGTCTATTTAAAAAAATGTCTTTGACGAAATGTCAATTGATTTTATTTTAATAAATTAATGAACTGACCTCGCTGATTATAAATTATACTTAATGTCTTTGATATAGGTTCTCCAATTCTGAACTGCTCTCTGCTGGTGATAGATGTAGACCTTCACTAAGCAGAGACAAGTTTACAAACATCAGTTATAGTTTTGGGTTAACCCTATATTTAAAACTGTTCCTCTTAGATTTCCAATCAGAACGAGAAAGATAACTTTTACAATAACAAAACACTGCAGGAGGAACTTGCTGATAAAAACACTGAGTATGGCACGACTCCGGTCCACAACCCCAAAATGTTAAAGCACTCCCTCTAGTTTCTGGTAAGTTTTCACCTGTCCACATATACATACACACACACACACTCACACTAATCAGTGATCCACAATCCACGGCGGGAGAATGAAAAGTAATCCCTTACCTCAATCACTCCAACAGTGCAGAAACACCTCACACCATCACTTCATCAGCACATGGAGAGCCAACAGTAACACATCTCACTGTCCAGTACCAGTATAGCTACATCCAAACTCTTTCTTTTTCCTCTTTTTTCATTCTCACACACTCTTTCTAGCTGGAATAGTAGCTTTGTGTGTGAGCGAGAGTGAGTGTATGCTATTGCTAGACTCCGGCATTCACTGCAAACAGAATTCAGACCCTCCCCTTTACACAAGATCTAAGCCATGCGAGAAAAAGGGTGGGTGAGAGCAAGAGAGAGAGAGAATGGTGTAGGTATGTTATGTGTAAAAGAGAAAGCAAGAGGAAAAGGATCGTCTTTCCTTCATGGATTACAATTAATAGAAGCCCAAACAATATAGCACATTAAAAGCACATGCAGACATCTCTAGAAAAACAAAACTTTTCCAGGTCATTTTGTCATTAGGTATGTGTGTTTAAAAGGAAGAAAAGCACTCGTATTCCCCCTTTCCACTACTCCTCTCTTCTCGCACTATAGACGACACACACACACATTCACACGTGGCTGTGTAAGGGAATGCCGTTGTTCATTGACACCCTTAGGGCAGAAAGAGGGTGGGATCAAGAGCAGGGAAAGCAAAATTCCAGACGGATACTGGACCAATCAGACGTCAGGCTGTGGTCGAGAAGGCAAAGACATCAGGACTGGGTTCTACTACAGTCGAGAAGCAGCACACTACACAAAGAACAGAACAGAAGCCAAGCTCCCATTAAAAAATCATTACACGCTCATAAAGCTTAGAAGAAACCAATGTGTGGAGGACTCTACACAACAGTAAGTCCAAGCAGGGACGTCACTAGAGATTCATGGACAGGGGAGCTAAGCATCTTTTAGTGAGGTCTCCCCCAAAAAACTTTTTTAAAGCCTAGATTTTTTTTTCCAATGATGTATTTTTAATCTAACAACGGGTGTACAGTGTATTGAAAAAAGAGTATTTTTGTTCAATTTTGGCTATTTTTGTTCAAGTCTACCTGTCTCATAGTTTGTGTTAGATCTAATGTGACTGACTTGGATTATATGCAAATAAAGAAATTAAAGTACACTCTGGTTCCATCCATCTAGCACCAACAAAAGGAACAAAAAAGTTGTTCTATGTACCCTAAATATTTTTAGTTTGAGAGAGAGACAGAGAGAAATCAGAGCAATGAGAAGACATGCTGGTCCTATTGTACCATAATTCATTTTTTGTTTTGTTTAATTTTACCCTTTTGTAGGGCCCTATTATTCCCATGATGCAAAAAAAAAAAAAAAAATGCAGACGAGACTGGAGTCCAGTCATAAAAATGTGATTTACAGCATAAAACTCAATGTCACAGAATTTTACAAAAAAAAAAAAGTTCAAAAGTAGCGCTGTACAATTAATCAAATGTGATATGGACCAGTGTCTGTGAATATTAAGCTGCAAAAGACTGCTATTTAAATATGCATGCATGTTCTGTGGATGTCTGTTTGAAGGAATGGTGTGTTTTTGTCCACATACTCAAGCATGTGTGATGCTCATGTTGATTTCAGCGTCTGCAGTGTCACTACATGAGGACAGTCACAGTCACATGAACTTCCTCTCCAGAGCTGCTATGAGCAGCATTTCACCATTCATTTCATTTAATAAAAACTAGAAACACAGAAAAGTGTTTCACTACAATCCCCCAAAATGAAAGAAATGAAGACATATATTTCAAATGTATTTAAAGTAATTAGAATACTATTATTTTTATTATAATAATTTTAATATAATTTATTACAACATTATTAAGAAATATCACCCAATTTGTATCTATGTTTTAATTTAAACATCTAGTGCAGTACATTTTTGCCTAAAAAAGATGACAAATTTTTGGATGTGAAAAATAAAGTCATTGTATGTGGTGAAAAATTGGAAATTGACACTGCCAGAACTTTTTTTGGTTTTAATAAATATTTTTTTTTTCTTCTCAGTTGCAGACATTAGGATTCTATCTTACATCTAATGTTATTAAATGAATGTTTATTGCATAATTTCAGTATGATGTGTGTTACCATGATGCTGCTTGTGTGAATGACACAGTGTGCACCTTCTATATAAAGTATTTCCCTCCTCAGCTTGTGGAAAAGCTGTTTGTTGTGAGCTTTGATTCATCATGTGACTTTCTCATCAACACCTGTTTTTGGTGGTTACAACACCTGTTTTGTGGGCAACCACAGCTGCTGGTATGTTACTGTAAATGTCAGTTTTATTGCGATCTGCTGAAAAGCACTCATTCCTTTCAGTAATATAAAAGTTGCTTTAGTATGTATATTGTTTATTTTAGTAGAATTTATTATAAATAATTCTAAATGTATTAATATCTGTACATATTTTATATATTTGTATTGTTTTATATTATAAATAACTATAAATAACAATAATAATAATAACAATAATTATTATTATTATTATTCGATTATTTTATAATTAGTTTTTAATAAGGACACTGCACCTTTATAGTGCTGATTTCACATCCTATAAAGAGGTCATTCACACACAGAAACTGAAGAATAAGAAAAAAGTTAGGAAAATGAGGGAAAAATGATTTTATAGAAATGAGTCTTTCATAGCTTTCAAACATCACATAGTAGGGGTGTAACATTACACATATTCGTACCAAACTCTCAATATCTTGCGTTCTCCAACAAGGCTCATGACAGATGCTTGACATGGTTAAAAAATGTTGTTGCCCAAAAAAATCAGAATGGCATTCCACACTGGATCTACGAAAGGACAGAATTCAATAACTTCTACAACTCAGCTCTCACCTCAGTTCTGCATTTTCATCAGCTAAACAATAAAGAAAAACAGTTCAGATGAAAGATGGACTCTGTTCACTTGCTGCTACCAAAAGTGATTAGCTCCTCATGTGTGAAGCGCTTAGTCATACAAGTTCTTTTCACCAGGATCCAAATCAATGCCTGCTCCATTCAATAGCGCTTAGACCACTAAACAAAAGTGTCTTCCCAAGCCTTTTGATCTCAGCATGTACAACGGATTGGAATTTGAAGAGTCCCTTGCAGCGATGCTATTTCTAAACACATGCACACAAAGCTACAGAGCTCAACGTGTAAAGCTATATTTTAATGGGACTAGTTTTCCAGGAGGATGTTAGGTAAATTTGTGTTTCATAATATACTTTGTCTTTTAAATAATCTGAATGGAACACTAATCAGTCAAATCAGTCTCTAATTTATCAGCTACATCAGACATTTGATCATTGAACTCAGGATTTATAAGGTACCATCTTTCCCATCTTACCATCTTTTCTCCGTATACATTCTCTCCAGAGCTGTCATTCAGTTATGGCAATAGGCATTTTGTTTCACAACACGCTGTAAGCAGTGGGCCAATAACAAAGGACTGGGCCATCTAACCAATCAGAGCAGAGTAGGCTCACAAAAAGGAGGAGCTTAGAAAGCCTGATTATTCTATTTACATTTTTTTTTTTTTTTTGTACGAATCGTTTACGAATCATTGAAAAATGCGGGAGAAATTAAATGTATATTATGAGAAAATGAAAGTGGGGGGTGGTGTTAGCGCAGTGGATAAGACGCATGCCTGTGGTGTGGGAGACCCGGGTTCGAATCCACTGTGAACCGCCAGTGTGTCCCTGAGCAAGACACTTAACCCCTAGTTGCTCCAGAGGCGTGCGACTTCTGACATATATAGCAATTGTAAGTCGCTTTGGATAAAAGCGTCAGCTAAATGAATAAATGTAAATGTAAAGTGTTTTTGATCTTGCTTGCATGTAAACCTGCTGTAGGAGCCTCCCAAAACAACCTTAAAAATGGCATAATATGGGCACTTTAAAATATAATTTATGCTTGTTATGGCAAAGCTGAATTTTCAGCATCTTTACTCCAGTCTTTAGTGTAACATGATCCTTCAGAAATCATTCCAATACACTGTTTAGTGTGCAAGAAACTTCATCATTATCATTTAAAACTAACTAAATAAATACAAATATATAATAATTTTGTGGAATCCATGGCACCTTTTGCAGGATTCTTTGATGAATATAAATTTCAAATGAACATCATTTAAAAAAAAAATTTTTAGTCAATGTAATGCATCCTTGCAGAAGTATTATTTTTTTCATATCGTTCCAAACCTTTATGATTTCCTCTCTTGTATGGAACACAAAAGATGATATTTGACATTTGATATTTTTGTCCACATAGTCTAAGTCAACGAGTCCAAAACTATATTTCTTTCTTTGTAAGAATATGTGAAATAGCAGACTACAATGCAGACAAACGCACCCAGAGACACAGATGGTTATACTGTAAATGCTGCAGCTTGTCATTTTAATGAGTTTCAGGCCATAAAGTTTCGGATTTAGTTTAAGTTGCTACTATAACTGAGATTTAATTGAAAGAAAACAATATTATTTCTTTTTCCTTCGCAATATTTTCTTCTCAGTGTTACTTTTATACAAGGCAGGAAACATCTGATTGCTGCATCTCCTATGAACTCTGAGTCTCTCTTCTCCTTCACACACAGAAACACACACTCACGCAGCAGGGTTCCCATCACCAACAAACAAACTGAAGCTCTACATATGTTTTCAGATCAGAGAGCGTCTTCGGAAAACAGACTAGAGCTCTACAAGCTCCATGCCAAAACCCTTGAGACATTTAAAAGCCTGTGAATGACACAATCCTCCATTGTTTTGTAACAAAATTTCTCTGCGACAAACTTGTCTGTTCAAATTCACTTCAATGATATATTACAGCTTCCACCACTCATTCTTAAGTTCTTTTATTTTATTCAAGCTATGAAACTGTGATTCACACTAACTCTTAAAACCTTTAATCAACAGAATTAGGGGTGCACAATAAATATCCGCTTCTCTATAGGAAATCACGTCAAGTGATGGAATTTACCGCTGATTAGAGAACTGGCTTAACTGACAAGATGAGCATTATTTATTGGCCGATATTAATCATGCACTCCTAAACAGAATCCAAATGTAGGTAATATCTTTTGCGAACAGTCTACGAACATCAAAGGGTCCAAAGTTCCAGAAATTCATGACATATGCCATTGCTGAAGAATCGTACTTATTCTAAAAATAGAAAATTAAAAAACAAATAAAAAATTTTTTTTAAGATGAAATGAGTAGTACTACTGAATCTTTTTATGCATTCAACTAGGTAAAAATGATATAATGATGTTGTCACGCTTGTAGAAGTTAGGCACATGAAGACGAAGGTAATCCAATATGACATTTAATAATAACCCATTATGATGAAGATCCATTCAAAACACAGGATAACACAAACAGCATGAGGATACACAAATAATATCCGGCGTACAATGAACTGAGGAGGGAGACTAAATACACAACAAATGTAATCAAGGGAAAATTGAACAGGTGAGGAGCTAATTAACTACTAAGGAGACACATGAGGGAATAAATTGAAAGGCAATAGAACTTAACAGGCAAGATGACCAAGCTCAGTACAAACAAAGAATAAAAAGGTCCATAACTGTGACAGATGTAAACGACTTGCTATTAACTTGCTATTACTATTAAAAGAAAACCCTTCCAATTATGCACTAAGGATCAACAATCATCATTCTAAACTGATGACTCATATTTAAAAAATGTAAATCCTACAATCACCTATTAAAAATGCATTTTGATTATTCTGGAGCTCCTGCAGCAATATTCTATGCAATCTGATCCCTTATTTCAGTTTGTTATTCTCCAGAAATGAAAACTGGTTTGCATAAATGGAAGGTTGCCCAGATGGAGATTAGATTTGTTTCTGAAGAAGAATGAGATAGCACTGCCACACTGAAGCAGACCAGTGTTGATTAAACCCCTCTTTTTCTCACTCTTTCACTCACTATCTCTGCTTATTACTAAGCAACATCGCAAAAGTTTTTCGTTTCACACAGACTTTTGACTTTTGAAGAATATAAATTTCACAGTGCAGCATATGCACAAACGCAACACATGGACACATAAAAATAACTTTATAAAAAGTTTCAAATACAAGCATACTTGGCACACATACAAAGACATTGCTGCTGGACAAACAGATGGTGGCAAAGGATTCTAGAGAGTCTTAATAAGACGGTAGCAAAGGCTGAAGGATAGAACATCAAACTTGATCTGTTCCCTTACTGTTCTCATGGGCTTCTGTAACAAAACCTACTTTGAGCAACTCTAGAGACAAAGCATGAAACTTTCTTGTAAAGAAACACCCAAAAGACTAAAGATAATATAAAGACATTCTTTCCACCAGATATTCAGTTAGATGGGAGCACACATACACATGCTCTTTTGTCTTTGGTCTAATAATTAGAGTCCCCTCCAGTCAAAGCAGAAAGGAGGCAGTTCCCATAGGCCAGAAGTCACTCAGAGAGAATTACTGAGAGATTCTCTTGTTTATCACTTCGGGAAAAAATTTAGTAATCCTCCCACCCTCCCTTCCTCCCTCTCCTGCTCCACTTGCTCTCTCATCTCCTCAAAGAAAAGGAAGAGTGAAGTAGGACGACAAACATCCAGACCTATTTCCATCTCAATGATAGCAAGGGATTCTGTGTTCTACCTCTTAAGAAATGACTTTCTCTCTCTCTTCAAAAATGTTTTAAAGACCCCACGAGGTTGGAGTTTAGTTGCTTTTAGTCAACGTTCATTTGCTTTGAAGCATATTCTGGAAGTCTAGTATGGAAGATAGTTCCATTTAAAAAATTGACTTTCTCTTCCAGGAAAGCAGTGTCACGATCGGTGTTACGGAAAACACAGGAGAGAGAACCAATTGCGAGTACGTCTTTAATAAGGGGTAATCCAAAGAGAATACACAGTCCAGGCATGAGTCGTAACCAAAAACATCCATCCAAACATAAACCAAACAAGAAGACAAGGCAAGGGCAAGAACTGACGGACATGAATTAACATTCAACATTAAACAAGGACTCCGTGACTAAGACTCAGACAGACCAGGTATAAATACACAAAAGGATTATGGGGAAACAGGAGACAGGTGGGGAACAATCAATTAACTAAACAAGGAGGAAGGTGACCAAATAAGGAGACAGGAAGTGATAATATGATAAACACCGTGGGAACTGAGGACACCTAGTGGGAACCCAGGGAACACAACCCAGACACTGTGACAGTACCCCCCTTCTACGGAGCGGCTCCCAGACGCTCCAAGACAGACACAAAACAGAGACCAGGAGGGAGGCGGACAGGTGGAGGCTCAGGGGGAGGGACGGAGGGCCAGAAAAGAAAAACATGGGGAACAGGCACCAGAATGTAAACACAACACAGAAAGACCAGGAGGGAGGAGGACCGGAGGAGGTTCAAGGGGAGGGACGGAGGGCCAGACTAACAGAAAGGAACAGGGACAGACATTAACCCAAAAACAAAAGGAAAAAACAACATGAAGCCCCCCAGGGCGGAGCAGACGACCACCACACCCTTGTGGTCAAGGCCAGAGTCCTCCAGGGCGGAGCGGAAGACCACCACAACCGTGTAGTCAGGGCAAGCGCCCCCCAGGGCGGAGCAGAAGACCACCATGTCCGTGTGGTCAGAGCAGAAGCCTCCCAGGGCGGAGCAGAGGACCACCACGTCCTCGTGGTCGACGCCAGAGTCCCCCAGGGCGGAGCGGAAGACCACCACAACCGTGTAGTCAGGGCAAGCGCCCCCCAGGGCGGAGCAGAAGACCACCATGTCCGTGTGGTCAGAGCAGAAGCCCCCCAGGGCGGAGCAGAGGACCACCACGTCCTCGTGGTCGACGCCAGAGTCCCCCAGGGCGGAGCGGAGGACCACCACAACCATGTAGTCAGGGCAAGCGCCCCCCCGGGGCGGAGCAGAAGACCACCATGTCCGTGTGGTCAGAGCGGAAGCCCCCCAGGGCAGAGCAGATGACCACCACGCCCCTGTGGTCGATGCCGGAGTCCAACAGGGCGGAGCAGAAGGCCACCCAGTGACTTGACCTGACTCTGAAAGGTCCACGAGGATCTGACTTGACTCTGGAAGGTCAACAGGAACTAGCCCTGACTCTAGACCGGTCTCGGAAACCGCATCGGGAGTGGCCTCGGGCACCGCCTCGGCATCGGGCGCCGCCTCGGCATCGGGCGCCGCCTCGGCATCGGGCACCGCCTCGGCATCGGGCACCGCCTCGGCCTCTGGAACAGCATCGGCCTCCGGAACAGCATCGGGCACCGCCTCGGCCTCCGGAACAGCATCGGGCACCGCCTCGGCCTCCGGAACAGCATCGGGCACCGCCTCGGCCTCCGGAACAGCATCGGCCTCCGGAACGGCATCGGGCACCGCCTCGGCCTCCGGAACAGCATCGGGCACCGCCTCGGCCTCCGGAACGGCATCGGGCTCCGGAACGGCATCGGGCACCGCCTCGGCCTCCGGAACAGCATCGGGCACCGCCTCGGCCTCCGGAACAGCATCGGGCACCGCCTCGGCCTCCGGAACAGCATCGGCCTCCGGAACGGAATCGGGCACCGCCTCGGCCTCCGGAACAGCATCGGGCACCGCCTCGGCCTCCGGAACAGCATCGGGCACCGCCTCAGCCTCCGGAACACCATCGGGCACCGCCTCGGCCTCCGGAACAGCATCGGCCTCTGGAACGGCACCGGGCACCGCCTCGGCCTCCGGAACAGCATCGGGCACCGCCTCGTTCTCCGGAACGGCATCGGGCTCCGGAACGGCATCGGGCACCGCCTCGGCCTCCGGAACAGCATCGGGCACCGCCTCGGCCTCCGGAACAGCATCGGGCACCGCCTCGGCCTCCGGAACAGCATCGGCCTCCGGAACGGCATCGGGCACCGCCTCGGCCTCCGGAACGGCATCGGGCACCGCCTCGGCCTCCGGAACAGCATCGGGCACCGCCTCGGCCTCCGGAACAGCATCGGGCACCGCCTCGGCCTCCGGAACAGCATCGGGCACCGCCTCGGGAACGTCCTCTGGGCTTTGAGGAATGGTTGACGCCTGTCTCCTCCTCCTCCGCCCTCTATGATGGCGAGTCGGTGACAACTTGTCTGGAGACTCAGGCATTGAGTCGGCCATCTTGTGCTGTGGCGCTGGGCTGGCGGCCATCTTGTGCTGTGGCTCTGGGCTGGCAGCCATCTTGTGCTGTGGCTCTGGGCTGGCAGCCATCTTGTGCTGTGGCTCTGGGCTGGCCGCCATCTTGTGCTGTGGCTCTGGGCTGGCGGCCATCTTGTGCTGAGGCGCTGGCTCAGCAGCCATGACGTTAACCGTCTTGGGAATCTCTAGGATCTTGGACAGCGTAGCGAAATAATCCAAGAATGAGTCAGCGGCCTTCTTGGGCGTTGGCCCTGAGCTGGCGGCCATCTTGCACTGTGGCGCTGGACTCGCGGCAATCATGGGCAGTGGCGCCACCGTGGCGGACGTGCGCTTCCTCTCCTCTCTCCGTCCGCCATGGTGAGACGGTGGCTCTGATCCATCCCACACGAGACCCGGGTCGAAGGGAGGCCATGGTTGAGAGTGATGCTGGGTCTCCTCTCGACCACTCCCTCCTCGGCGACCTCCCCTGGTCCCCCGGAAAACCACCAGGCGAGTTCCCTCAAAACCGTCTCTCTCCCGCTCTGTGGCTGGGGATGAGACATAGGCAGACATACCGCTGGTTCTTACTGGGATGGAGTCCTTCTGTCACGATCGGTGTTACGGAAAACACAGAAGAGAGAACCAATTGCGAGTACGTCTTTAATAAGGGGTAATCCAAAGAGAATACACAGTCCAGGCATGAGTCGTAACCAAAAACATCCATCCAAACATAAACCAAACAAGAAGACAAGGCAAGGGCAAGAACTGACGGACATGAATTAACATTCAACATTAAACAAGGACTCCGTGACTAAGACTCAGACAGACCAGGTATAAATACACAAAAGGATTATGGGGAAACAGGAGACAGGTGATAATTAGATTAGATCTAATAATTAGAGTCCCCTCCAGTCAAAGCAGAAAGGAGGCAGTTCCCATAGGCCAGAAGTCACTCAGAGAGAATTACTGAGAGATTCTCTTGTTTATCACTTCGGGAAAAAATTTAGTAATCCTCCCAGTGACTTGACCTGACTCTGAAAGGTCCACGAGGATCTGACTTGACTCTGGAAGGTCAACAGGAACTAGCCCTGACTCTAGACCGGTCTCGGAAACCGCATCGGGAGTGGCCTCGGGCACCGCCTCGGCATCGGGCACCGCCTCGGCATCGGGCGCCGCCTCGGCATCGGGCACCGCCTCGGCATCGGGCACCGCCTCGGCATCGGGCACCGCCTCGGCATCGGGCACCGCCTCGGCCTCTGGAACAGCATCGGCCTCCGGAACAGCATCGGGCACCGCCTCGGCCTCCGGAACAGCATCGGGCACCGCCTCGGCCTCCGGAACAGCATCGGGCACCGCCTCGGCCTCCGGAACAGCATCGGCCTCTGGAACGGCATCGGGCACCGCCTCGGCCTCCGGAACAGCATCGGGCACCGCCTCGGCCTCCGGAACGGCATCGGGCTCCGGAACGGCATCGGGCACCGCCTCGGCCTCCGGAACAGCATCGGGCACCGCCTCGGCCTCCGGAACAGCATCGGGCACCGCCTCGGCCTCCGGAACAGCATCGGGCACCGCCTCGGCCTCCGGAACAGCATCGGCCTCCGGAACGGAATCGGGCACCGCCTCGGCCTCCGGAACAGCATCGGGCACCGCCTCGGCCTCCGGAACAGCATCGGCCTCTGGAACGGCATCGGGCACCGCCTCGGCCTCCGGAACAGCATCGGGCACCGCC